>NC_138102.1:134585087-135185087 GCF_964146895.1 Miniopterus schreibersii
AATGAACAAGAAAGACAATTATCTTGACCTTATGGATCTTGCATTTTAGTGGGGGAGAAAGCCAATTCTCAAACAGCTGTTATGAAGGATAGATTTTTTTTTTTAATTAATTTTTTAATGGGGAGAGGTCTGGTGCAAAACACTTACCTTGCAATCATACTTTCTTGAGAAAGGAAATAATTTTCATTTCTTCAGCCCCTATTAAAATAGCAAAACACAGGTCTGTCTTACTAGATGTTTGAAAGGAAATGATTGATAGGGTGATGAATGGAAAGTGACCTTTTCACAGTGTGTACAAATACCGAATCATTATGTTGTATACCCAAAACTAATAAATGTTACTTTAATAACAATAAATAAATAAAATACAATACCACAGACAGGACAACATGTTTTCCTTGTACTGAGAAGTGTTCCTTAGCCTCTGTACGGGGCTAACACTCACGTACATTTTTATTGTTATTTATTCAGTTTTAACAAGGAGGTAGATTTGATATTATTTTACACATTGGAAATTACTATTGGTTTATTTACATATTAGTTCAGGCTTTATACTTTCCAAGAGTAAAAAACAAGCCATAACACAGCAAGGCCCGCTGACATTCGTGGGAACTGGTGGCAGTAGCAGCGCAGGGGAGTAGCTGAGTCGCTCTAGGTTGTTATTATAAGGCTCTGCGAAGCCGCGAGCGATCAGGGAAGCAAACTCAGTGCAAACGCAAGCCGGGCCTAGGGTCAGACACCCGCAAATCCTGCTAAGTCTGGGTCAGAAATTGTCCTCCAGGAAAATGCTCTCATCTGGGACCCTGATATTATTTTTTTCAGTATTATTTTGTATTAGTTTCAGGTATACAGCATAGTGGTTAGGCAATCATATACTTTACAAAGTGTTCTCCCTGATATTTCCAGTACCCAGGTGGCACCGTTCATAGTTATTAGAATATTATTGACTCTATCCCCTATGCTGTACTTAGCATCCTGGGACTATTCTGTAACTACCAATTTGTCCTTCTTAATCCCTTCACCTCCTTCACGGAGTCCCCCACGCCCCCTCCCCTCTGGCAATCACCAGTCCAGTCTCTGCATCCATGAGTCTGTTTTTGTTTTATCAGTTTACTTTGTTTTTTAAATTCCACTTATGAGTGATACCATGTGGTATTTGCCTTTCTCTTATCACACTCTGCAGAATACCCTGTAGGTGGGGTTGTGATCTTGACTTTACCACCCATCTCCTAAATTTGCATCCCTCTTACATATAGAAGTATTAAAATCATTATGCCCTCAGTGTGTACTCCTCTGCATAGGAGAAGGAATCTTTAATTTTACATTCATAGCTCTGATTAAAATTATTTTTGTATCATTTAAGGAATGTTATCCTTTGAATTGCTGTTACTTCGTAAAGAGCAAGGCCATGTCTCTATACTTCACTTCTGTGCACCCAGTGCCTGAATAAGTGCTTAGCAGTTACTCATTCATTCGGTATATATTTATTCTTTGTCCCTCTCTTTCAGGAATTGTCAAAGTGAGCATGTTAGTTTCTCAATAAATATGGGGAGAATTATGTTTATTTAAATTAAGACATAAATCAAACTATACTATACCAAGAATGATTGGAAACCTAAATAAATGTAAGGCATGATTCATGCTATTCCAGACCTTATACTTTAATTTGAAATGTAAATATTCACAGCAAACACTTGGGAATCAATTACCCTCAATTTACCAACAAGTGAAAGATATAGTGCAAACTTTATTCCCTGTGCTCACTATATCTTTTTATTCCCTGTGCTGAAACTGAGGAGAGTAATCATTTCTTCCAACCTAGCTCACTCCAGCAACTATACAACATGACAAAAATAAACAAATGAACGAATAAAGCAATCTATAGAAGAAAATAATTTGCTTTGACTTTTTTCTGATTAAGTCCACAGCTGGCAAGTTCTATATTTTGGTAATGTTGCTAAATTTTGCACCTGCTTACCTATGCTTCTCTGCACCTTTTTATACACAGAGCATTTATTACTCTTAGGCACACAAACAATGTCATAGCAATAAATAGTAGTAGGCCAACTTAATTGGATAGTACATTATATTGAGGAAGCCTTGGGCAAAGATTTGATCCCTTAAGCATGTCAGGTGAAGCTCCTTTAATTCATCATCACAGACTATCCAAAATGGGTCACCTCCTTAGGAACTCACGCCAGAGGTAACTACAGAGACTTGTGGCTTCAGCAGCATAATTTGCTTTTATGCAATAATTACAACAGAGGGAACCAGAGATGAACATGTGGCTAGACAAATAATCAGTGTAATTCCACCAAAAATGTAGGAGTGATATCTTAAGATAAAAAATTATTTCGAGCAGATAGCTTGGTGCAGGAAATGATGCTGAAAAAAATATAACACTGCTCTGAGTTGATATGTGTGATCTAAACTATATCAAATATACCAGTGATTAAAAGGATATTTCTATTACTAATCAGGGACCACATCATTTGCAACTCAATTAACATATATTTTAAGAAAAAATCATGAACAACAATTTGATCTGATAGCTAAAATTAGTGACTTTGCGAATAAGTGTGATGTGTATAAAGTGTGTGTTGTGAGTGGGCAGGTCTTACTATGTGACTACTTAAAATACAACTTTGAAATAGCATTTTTTGGTTAACATTCTATATAGTGCACAGGATGGTAGGTAATTCTGAAATATTTCAGTATGTATAACTGTACATTTATTTGACTTCACCCCTTACAGACAGAGCTGTGCTGTCTAATATGGATCAATAGCCACAGGACACAAGTGGATATTTAAAATTATATTTGAATAAATTTTAAAAAATTAAACTTAGTTTCTCTGTCTCACAGTCACATTTTAAGTGCTCAGTGGCTACCTGTGGCTAGAGGCTACGGTATCAAACAGCACAGATACAGAGCATTTCCATCTTCCACCATCACTGAATTCTATTGGACAGCACCGCCTTAGAGATGATCTATGCAGAATAATTATATAAATTACATAAAATCCTCAGTCTTATCATATCAATACCCTAGGTTTATATAAAATATCTCAGACTTTTACAAGAGTCCAGGAAGTATAAAAACCACAAATGTAATTAAAATATTTTTTCAAAAACATTTAAACATGAACAATGCCCATAATGTGGAAAGGCAAATAAACATTTGCATTCCTCAAACCTCAAGTCATTTTTAGATAATAGGCTGAAAACTATAATGTCTGGAAAAGCAGTGTCTGTGATGAATTATAGATTTATCATCTTTCCAACTTTGATACTTTCTTTTGATCCTCTGTCCCATTTTCCATGTTAATTTTCAGTGAGGAAAGCTGAAGTTTGAATACTTAGGGCCTTACCTTTTATTATATTTTTTATCTGCTCAGTGAATGCCAAGCTGGATTAGCTTTGTGCTTACAACTCACCTATCATAAGGCTTCATGCATTTTATAATTTTTCTTGTTTAATTATTATCTCAAGATTCACAAAGGGAACATAAAATATCAGAAATAAAGCATGCATATATGTTGGTTTACTTCATAAATATATTTGGGATCAACTACATATGTTCTAAAGTAAAATACATACATACACACACAAGGGGCTCTGGGTCTGTAAACTGGCTCAAACTGGGACTTGGTTAAGGAACCATGACTCCATGTTGGTGATTCAATTTAGACTTCTGTTCACATGGCTTATAACTTTTCCACTTAAAAATACCAAGTAAAAATTTAGATTACTCTTTTAGGGATACCATGGTCAACTAGCTAGCACCATAAATCTCTGTTAGACTACCTTTTTCCAAGGCCAAATACATTCTACTGTTTATTACACACATTACATTCTTAAATAAAAACCCATCACATAATATTTTTTGCATAGATACTTTACAATACATCAACTTTAAAAAGAATTGTGAAACTAACTAGTAAAAAAAAATATTTTTTTCTTCATTAATAATTTTGTAACTTTAATATGCCACCATCATATAACACAAATAAAAGTTTTAAATGTTAAGACTATTATACAGTAAAAAAGCTTCACACACACACACACACACACAGTGGTACTTTGGTTTTCAAACGTAATCGAGGTTCCAGCAGACCATTCGAGTTCTGAAACATTTGAAAACTGAGGTACCACTGTATATATAATTTAAAGCAAAAAAAAAGGCATAACCGAGGGTACTTCTGTGATATATTATAAATAACACAAAGAACACCTGAGGGAATGTGAGGGGGCTGGGGAAGGGGCCCAGAGTAGGTCTCTCCAAACACACTTGTTACACACATCTGGCAAGTAGAAAAGGTATAGTAGAAAAACAAATTTATTCAAGCAGCTATTCACAAAATAAGAGAGATTTAAAAGACAAGTATGGCTAGGAAGTTGTCTGGTGAGAGTAGGGAGGGAGTGACGAGAGAATAAGTTTGGGGGGATTTGTGGAAAGAAAGGGAAAGCTTTAAAACATTAAATATTTGTCTTTGCCTCTGTGTTATCTTAACAGACATTGAGATATATTATTTCCACTTTCTCTCCTAAGTCTTGATAGCTGTGTTATATCTAGACGGCGATACACAACATTTACATGCTACTCCAGCACATTGACCTCCTATCACCCAGTCTTAGTGCTCCCCTTATTCATAGTCAGCTTTTGCATCTCTGCTGACGCCACAGCTTTCCTATCATCTCTGGTCATATAAGGCTGATTTCTCTGTAGCTTGTTTTGTAATATTAGGTGACATTTCTTCCCTTGTCCTATTTTTCCGGTGTGTCACTATCATTTAGATAATTTTCTTCTTTTTTCTTAGACCATTTCGATATTAGCAATCCTTTCATATCATCACTGTTTAGATGAGTCCGCCCGGCGGGCGCTGAGGGGCGCCTGGGTGGCCCCTAACTATCCCTGCCCCACAGCGTTGGAAACAGTGCCGCCTGCCCCCTGGTCCGAGATCTGTGTCCTCTCACATTCTGTCTCCACCTTTTTTTTAATTTTAATTTTTTAAAGTCACCAATGATTCTGCCTATCAAAGTTGGATTCTACTTCTAACAGATCTTTCAGTACAATCCTCAGTCTGCAGATTTATTCTGATGGGTTCTTCCGAAGCCAGGAGGACGGCCGCTGTGCTCCCCTCCACACCAGCCCTGCTGCAGAGTCCAGCTTCTCAGGTTCAGCCTTGTTCTCAGATTCGCTCCCTGACTTCTGCCTTCAGGAAAAGGGCTGCTCCTTTTGACAATGGAGTTTTTGGCAATTTCTGTGATCGAATGGTAGATGTACCATCCGAGCTCATTTCTCCTCTCTTTTCCAACTCCATCTGGCTGCAAAATAAACCAGATACTCCCTGCTTTCAAACAAACAGAACTTAGATTATAATACATTAAAGTCAAGTTGGTTTTTTTCCTTTTTATTTTTATTTAATTTTATTTTTAAAACACGTACATATCAAACATTTACATTTTCCCAAAGCCAAAACTGTGAAACAAGATATATTCAAATTTAGCCCAGTCGGGCGTGGCTCAGCGGTTGAGCGTCGACCTAGGATCCAGGTGATCGGGGTTCGATTCCCGGTCAGGGCACATGCCTGGGTTGTGGGCTGCAGCCCATCAATGACCCTCTCATCATTGATGTTTCTATCTTTCTCTCTCCCTCTCCTTTCCTCTCTCTGAAATCAATAAAGATTTATTTAAAAAATATATATGTATTCAAATTTAGTTTCCCTCTTTGTTCCCTCTATGACATTCCTTCCCTCTTAAAAGTCAAATTCTTCACATACATCTTCCAATTATCTAATTTTAGCATTAATTATTTCTAATTATATGTATCTAGTTATATATATAATTATATATGTGTATGTAACATACACACACATACACATACCCTTTTCCCATTCTAAGACTTCTATTCAGTGCTTTTCTATATCTGGCTCTTTCTGATTATAGCTCGGCCTGCTCATTTTTGTGATTTTATTTATTTATTATTTCAAAGAATTTCGTAATTGTTTTTGTATTCTGTGTACTAGTGTTAAAATATCAAAGTCTCTAAGAATCTTCATCTGAACGTTTTTATTATCTTTGACTCTAAACTTGTACTTGGCTTGTCTAGCAGATATTCCTGTGGTTCCTTCACCCAAGAGGATTTGCCTTTATGTTAGTTCAAGGTCAGGGACACTACATTTTGAGGACGGAGTAACTATCTTTCCAGCATTCAACAGGGATTTTCCATAGGCATCCCCACCTTTTGGAAATGCTTATAAATCACTGTGCCTCATTTTTAATTTCCAAATTATTTTAATGGGGAAATGATCTTAATGATTTTCCTTACATCCTTAGAGCTCAGCAATAAATTAAAATGTATATAGTTTTTGTCCCATTTCCCTTTAATGGAAGGCTCTAAAATCTATCTAGTGTGCTAATTACCTTATAACTGCTCTTTCACTTTTTGTTTCTTTTATTAGATCATTTAACAACATGTAGCGTATTCATATTTGAGTAAATAAAAGAATTCATATAACAAGTCACATGGTTTATCTTCCCTACATTGATATATATATAGTTGCCTGAAACTCTGTTACTGGCTCTTTCACCTAAAGCACTAAATGAGATTGAGTAGATTTTACAGAACTTGAATCTCAAACTATTGTTTTTTATATTAACTGTGACAACTCCCTGTGATTTATCATGACTTTTGAAAATACATTTTATTATTAGTCATATACTGGTTAAATTGAAAGCTATTCTATTTAAATTCAATTTTGCTTACCCCTAATTTAATCCATTTTAAAGCTAACTGACTTTATTTTGGATTCTGTAGCTCCATATCCTCACCAGCGTTTGGTGGTGTCAGTGTTTTCAATTTGACTCTTTCTAATAGGTGTCTAGTGGTATCTCGTTGTTTCCCTAATGACAGATGATATTGAAACAAGAATTTCATAATTGTTTTTGTATCCTGTGTACTGTTGTTAGAATATTTAAAGTCTATAAGAATCTTCA
Source organism: Miniopterus schreibersii (assembly GCF_964146895.1). Lineage (NCBI taxonomy): Eukaryota > Metazoa > Chordata > Mammalia > Chiroptera > Miniopteridae > Miniopterus > Miniopterus schreibersii. Next base: position 134,592,086 of record NC_138102.1, read on the forward strand.
TATGCTTATATGCCATCTGTATATCTTCTTTGGTGAGGAGCCTATTCAGATCTTTTGTTTATGCTTAATTGGGTTGTTTTCTAATTGTTGAGTTTTAGGAATTCTTCCAGTGTTTTAGATAAATGTACTTTATTGGATATGTCATTTGCAAAATCTTCTCTCAGTCTCTGGCTTGTCTTCTTCTTCTCTGACTAGTGTCTTTTACTGAGTTGACATGTTTAAATTTAATGAAGTCTCCCCTGTCAATTTTTTCTTTCATAGAGTATGCTTTGGGTGTTGCATCTGAAAATTCATTGCCAAACTCAAAGTCACCTAGGTTTTTCTCCTAAGTTATCCTCTAGAAGTTTTACAGTTTTGTCACTTACTTTTAGGTCTTCAATCCATTTTGAAATAAATTCTGTGAAAGATGAAAGCTCTGTTGATGTCCAGTTATTTCACTACCATCTGTTACCTATAAATATACATTTTTCTACAAACAGCTACTATTATGCTTCTAAATAATTTATTTGTCCAGAGAGATAAAATAAAATTGCGGTACCAAGCATATTTCTCATATAAATTTTTGAAAGCATTAAAATATGTAATCATATCAAGGAAGCTCCTAATTAAAGTAATTCAAACTATAAAATAGAGTTTAATTTGTGAGTTTCAGTAAATTTTATGTTGCAGAATCATGAAATCATGCTTTCTACATTTCACATTGTGCTTCCGAGCTAATAGTGTTGTCTTTGGGGCTTGTTTCCAATTAAGGATTAAGTGACATCTAACATTTGGGTTACTGCACTGCACCTTTGTTTTTTTCTAAACTGAATACACAACAAGGCATAGATGTAAATGTATAGAATTATGTGAAAAATGTTACTTAAAATACCACCTTTTATCTGGTTATGGCAGGAAATTAAATACTTCCATTTCTTTTCCCAAACTTCATTATTCTAACTAGTGGACTGAAATAATTGTTTCTATCCCTTGGGTCCAATAAAACAATTTAGCTCTTTAATGGGTCTTGTTAGATTTGAAGATCAGTGTCTTTTTGGAATATATACATTTTTGCATTAGCGCTTGGCTACCTGCTGAGTCATCAGCAGAGAAACCAGAGGTTAATTTCCTTCCCACGAAATGAAGCAGATAATCAGCCATCGGAGGACGGCTTCCATGCTGTAAATAAGCTTTGGCAAGCTCGGGATAGCCCAGTGCATCACTCAGTCCTATTCATGCCATCTGTCCACAAATTGAGTCAAAGTAAGGATATTAATTTGTTACATTTCAAAAAGCTATACTGACAAACCCGTGTGGACATTTTAAATGGCATGGATAACTGAAACACTTTACTAATATTCCACTGAGTCCATGGGTTATGGTTTTTGTAAACTTACTTCCCAGCAACCGACAAGTGGAGAGTATTTTTCACCAGATGTACAACTGATGACTATCAGAGCAGATGTATCACAGCATTACACAAAGGAACTTTTTAAAAACCTAAGTCAGAAGTTATATCAACTTCATGATATAAATTTATATCATTTTTATTGAAAACAAGTTATACAGATAACTCGAGATTACTATGAGTTTACCAAGAAATTATTTATGAAATACTCTTATAGCCTCCAAAGAAATATGTGTCACAAGCTGGAACTAGGAAACTGCAAGGGTTTGTCTCCTAGTATAGAGGGAAAACATTTAGGACAATAGAAAGGCAAAGATCCAATTCATCTTCCTGGGAAGAGGAAATCCGCGATGGGGTACAGGGAACAGTCGTGGCCACAGGCAGGTTAGCTTCTGTTCGTCTTGGATTAAAAACAAATACACATTTGTGCACATGGATATATCTGAGACGAACTGGGTAACACATCCACATGTTATGTTTAACTCACATTCTTAGGACAGGGTGACATCAACACAAAATATGTCATTATGTGAACAGTCTTTGATGACGTGTTTATACAATTAATGTTATAACCGGTGGGATATATTTTTATTCCTTCCTTAGAATATCTTTTATTTCCCTATCTCTTTATTGTAACTTTTCTGGAAATATGTAATCAAGATACATAATAGTATATTCTTTTTGCCTTTATTCTAAATAAACAGGGGTGCATCTAATAAGGCTGTTTCACGTAAAGGATCTCTTGTAAAATATATTTCATTTATAATGGAAAGCAAGTGAAAATGTACCTACAGATGTGTTTGGAGAGTAGTTCTGATGACTAATCTGGCATGTCAAACAATTCCTTTTCAATATATCATTTTTCATCCAATACCTTTAAAACCTATTTTTTGCTCCCTTAATAATGACTTATTGATCAAGCTAGACCATACAATATTATCTCCACTTTACAGATGAGTCAACTGAGACTCAAATGTTTTTCCTGATTTGCCCATGATAACATCTTTTTTATTTTAAATCAGATGACTTTTTCTTTAATCTTATATATCAAACAGTGCATGTTCTGGAATATATGCATCAATTTTTGCTATGTCATGTTAAGACACCACCAATTGAGACCTGTGATTCTAACCTAAGATCTGTCCTTATTTTAAAATTGTGCTTTGTAGTAAAAAAATAGTATTCTCATGAGTTTTTAAATATTTCAGGATAAAAGAAACATTTAATTTTTAATTATTTTTACAATCACCATTACCACCTATTGTTGAATGGTGGAAGGAATGTATCTACCTTGAATCAGCATTAACAATATCAGAGATATAATTAGAGTTGGAGCAAGATTTAACTCTATATCATTAATCTGAAAATACCAAGAGAGATCCAGAAAAATGTACTCCTTTACTAGCCTTACATTCCTTTGTCAACTTTTCTTTTGAAATTGTAAGAGAGGGTAGAGTTCTAGAAGCTTTGTAGAACTGGTTCCAGAATTAGCTGACACTGGGTCAGAGTTTAACATGTAGGTTAAATCACAATTAGCCAGACTCAATATGAGAAGTAAGCTGAGCAAGAGTATGAGGAAAACATAAGTGGATCTGTAGAACTCGCTCAAGTTCAAAGCTGGTAGGTGGAGTTCAGATTTGAAGAAGAAAAGAGGTAAAACCCCAGAAGCCAGATATTGGGTAAGTTAGATATTTGCACTGTATAGGGTTAGAGTAGACATTCCATCTGTTCCTTACTTAAACTGACAACATGTAAGAAAGCAATATAATAAAGTTCCAATAAGTCAGTTTCCTAGAAATTGAGAGGACAGAGATCATGAGCATTTTAAGGAAACAATTTTCTAGAACAAACAATTCCATGACTTGCCCTATGGAAATATTCCAGAAACACTGGTTTGATTCACATGCCCTTTCCTCACCCCAATAGGAATGACTGCTAAAATGTAAATCTTGTGCTTGGTTTACCAACATTTTTAAACATAACACTGTGTTCCATAGAATGTCAATCACAATACAGTGACCAATGGTAAAAACAAGCTAATGACAGTGATATGATTTCAGTGAAATTCACAGGACTTGTCACTTGAAGGATTAAGTAACCCAAAGCAATTTATACCTTCTCCTTCCTCATGTGTTTTTGTTTTTAACTATCTGCAGAGCTTTAGGGGCAGCCAAGAAAGATTTATTCCTGTAATTTCTTTCAAACTGTTCATATATCTTTCTTAAGCCATAACAAGAGCTTACACTGAAGTTGTTTTTATGAACAAAGCCATATTCTTGTCATGCTACATTTTATTGTTAATACATAAGACTCTAATGAAGATACATCGTAAATTTTTTTGCTACACTCAAAGATTTATTAGTTTCGTATTATATTTTTGTAGGGCTGTATTTTGTCTGATTGTGCTTTGATATCATCAAGGGGCTATTCAAATAGATTAGGTGGCCTCCAATCTGGAAGCAACAGGCAGAAGACCCTGAGATCACATTTTAATCAGTCGTTTAGTTTTTATTAAATATTTACTCTAAAGTTCACCTAAGATAGCAATATTAGTTTTTCAATACAAACAAAAATATTTTTGGAAATGTCATTCCGAAGATGATTACTAGAAGAAATATATAGATGGAATAATTTTTTTCTAAGAAAAGTATATATGGATTTTGAAAATTAAAAAAAACCATAGACATATTAGAAGCAAATGATGTAATTATATATGGTTTTACTTTTTATTGTATATTTTTGGTTTTAAGGTTTTTTACACTGTACATTTATCATTTTTTTTATAAACAGAATGTCCATTATATAAATAACAGTAACATTTTCACTTATAAAAACCAGAATTTTACTACCAAAAATGTTTTATAATCATTCTATTATTTTGAATAGGTTTTGCAAATCAATTCAACTGCATTCTATTTCATTGTGTGTTTAGAAGTGTGGTGAGCCCTAAATAAAGAGAAAGCACCTATTTTTTAATATTATTACGCTATATTAGACAGGTGTTGTATTGTTCTAGTAAACATGAAATTGCCTTGTATGATATGATTTTCTCCCTCAATAGATTATAAATTTCTTATCCAACAAATCTATAATATGGTACTTCTAATTTATTTCCCAAAAGATCTTAACGCTCCAGATCTGCTGCTTGAAGTAGACCTTCAGTAGCTGGGTTGCCTTTGGTAAATTCCTTAACCCCTCTGAGCATGTTTGCTTTGTGTGCAGGCAAACTAGTATGACGAGCACACTGACCTAACACTGACACAGCTGAGCGAGGCAACATGGTAAGACATTGTGTATAAAGCACAGTCTGGCACATATTAAGAATTTAAATAATTATTACAGCTATCAAGATTACTTATTGATATATAATTTTATAGTTCTCTTAAAATTGAGATATAATTAACATATAACAAGTGTAAGTTTAATGTATGCAATGTGTTGGTTTCACACACATATATCGCAGTATGATTACTTTAGCATTAGCTAACACTTCCACTGTGTGGCATAATTATCATTTCTTTTTTGTGATGAGAATATTTAAGATCAAAGCTCTTAGAAACTTTGAATGTACCGTACAGTATTGTTGACTATAATCCTGATTCTGTGCATCTGATCTCCAGAACTTATCCATCCTCTAGTTGCAAGTTTGTGCCCTTTAACCAACATACCCCATTTTACCCACTTCATAGGCCCTGTAACCACCGCTGCACTCCGTTTCTTCAAGTTTGGCTTTTAGATCCTGCATATAAGTAGTATCATGCTGTACTTATCTTTGACTTATCCACTTAGCATAATGCCCTCAAAATTAATCCATGTTGTCATAATGGCAAGATTTTTCTTTTTTATGGCTAAATAATATCCCATTATATCTATCTATTTATCTATCTATCATCTATCTATATCATCTATCTATCATCTATCATCCATCATCATCATCTATCTATCATCTATCATCTATCTATCATCATCTATCATTTATACCTACCATCTATCTATCATCTATCAACTATCATCTATCTATCTATATCTATCTATTTATCATCTATCTGTATCATCATCTATCATCTACCTATCATCTACCTATCATCTATCTATCTATCATCTATCTATCTATCATCTATCTATCATCTATCTATCTATCTATCTATCTATCTATCTATCTATCTATCTATATCTATCTATCTATCATCTATCTATCATCATCTATCTATCTATCTATCTATCTATCTATCTATCTATCTATCTATCATCTATCATCTATCTATCTATCATCTATCTATCTATCTATCTATCTATCTATCTATCTATCTATCTATCTATCTATCTATCTCTATCTATCTATCTCTATCTATCTATCTATCTATCTATCTATCTATCTATCTATCTATCTATCTATCTATCTATATCATCTATCTATCATCTATCTATCTATCTATCTATCTATCTATCTATCTATCTATCTATATCTATCTATCTATCATCTATCTATCATCATCTATCTATCTATCTATCTATCTATCATCTATCATCTATCTATCTATCATCTATCTATCTATCTATCTATCTATCTATCTATCTATCTATCTATCTATCTATCTATCTATCTATCTCTATCTATCTATCTCTATCTATCTATCTATCTATCTATCTATCTATCTATCTATCTATCTATCTATCTATCTATCTATCTATATCATCTATCTATCATCTATCTATCTATCTATCTATCATCATCTATCTATCATCTATCTATCTATCATCTATCTATCATCTATCTATCTATCTATCTATCTATCTATCTATCTATCTATCTATCTATCATCTATCATCTATCTATCATCTATCATCATCTATCATCTACCTACCTACCTACCTATCGTCTATCATCTATCAGATTTTCTTTACCCATTAACCCAGACATGGACACTTAGATTGTTTCTATATTATGCCATTGTGCGTAATGCTGCAATGAATATGGGATATCTTTTGATATCCTGTTTTTATTTCCTTTGGATACATACCCAGAAGTGGAAGTGATGGATTGTATGGCAGTTCTATTTTTAATTTTTAAAGCAAATCTAACCACTCAGATCAAAATCAGCCTGCCATGTGTTTTACTAGTTTTGTTAACATTCAGTCACACCTATTCATTTACGATAGCAGTGTCTGTTTTCCTACAACAGCAGAGTTGAGTAAACCTAAAAAAGCTCATTTGCCCCTCAAAGCCTAGAACATTTACTCTCTGGCCTTTTACAGAACAAGTTTGCTGACCCCCAGTTTTAGAATATAGAGTGAAACCTATTCGCTTGGCTTCTATGACTCATGATAATCTAGCTACAATTTTATGTCATGCCCATTCTCATAAATACAGTGTTCTGTTGTTATATAGAAAATGTGTTTCCCAATTTCCTCATGCCCTTCAGCTCATAATTTGCACACACCCATTACACAGAATTTTCTCCCATCTCACCTTTCATATGTCTTATCTGTCTTTCTGATCTTTATTCAATGCAACGTGCTTTTGAGTTTCCCTCCCTCACATGGACTGTGATAAATGCCCATCTTCCATGTGTCCTTGGCTTGCTGGGAGCTTATTCATTCAGCACATCCCATAAGGGTCTACTCTGTTACAGCTCCTATGCTTGAAAATGGAACTAGAAATACTCATAACAGGTATTCTGTGTCCTCAAAAGATTACTTGTGCTAAAGTTGAGAGTGTTTCTTAGCATCTCATGTTATATATCTCAAATGGTTGTTTTCTTGTGAATATTAATCAATGCATGTAACATGCTTAGAACAGGATCTAATACAGGGCAAGCACTCAATAATACTACAGCAAGCACTTAATAAGCATTTGTATGTTCCAGACACCATGAAGAACAATAAACACGTAATAAATCACCGTGTTGGAGATGCCACCATTGTCTATATTTCACAGATGAGTAAATTAAGACACACAAGCATTAAGCAAATTTCTCACCATTACACTGCTAGTGACTAACAGAACCATGTTCTGAACTCAGAGTCTGTTTCTGGAATCCACATGCTAAGTCACTATACTCAGCTTCCATTTCATAATGGTCAGCTATTATTTTAATATATATATATAGTGGCTCCTGGCACATAGAAGGCATTAATATATGTTCAATAAATGACTTATTAATGGAATAAATAAATATAGCTAGGAATATATAAGCTGTATAAAAGATAAATTTTTAAAAGTTCTTTCTACAATTAAAGAGTTTTCCATGTGGCTAGAATCCAGGATGAATTTAAAAACTTGCAATAATGAAAATTTTAAAAAAATTTAAGTCAATATTTAAATGTTGAGCCAGTGCTTCCTAAACATGGATTATCACCTACAACATCAAAAGCGATTTTTTTAGAAATGCAGCGTCCTGTATTGAAACACTAACCTGTTGATTCTGGTTACCTGAGAGTGAGTCCCATGGATATAGTAACATAGCAAAAACCAAAAGCAAGCAAGCAAACAACAACAAAAACGACATTCAGAACTGTGAGTCAGAGCAATGATGCAAACTTATGCATAACTTCATTACTGTTAGGAGCAAACGTTCAATACATACTAGTAATAAGAACAACAGGCTATCAATATATCTATCCCTATGACAAAGATATACGTCCACAAAAGCACAGCTTGATGGGAGCAACGAAGAGCAGCCAAGAGCACAGAAACTCCTACAGAGTAAAAAGTAAGGCAGCCAACCAGGTACAGAGGAAGGGTAGAGCCTGGCTCACTATGTGAAACTGTATGTGAGTCACCTCCGAACAAAGGCTGAGAAAAAGTAAGACTTGATTTTATGTATCATTAGATACACACACACTCTTCACCTCATCCCCCAAAGCCTATGGATATTTATTTAACTACCTGTAGAACAGTTTTATTAAGTGACAATACTGACTACTAAAGAAATGTCAAGAAATTCCAAAGAATCAATAACATACAGCCAGCCTCTAGGAACACAACATCGTTAGGAAGCAATAATACAAATAGCCACACATACTCATATGTTTAGAAACCTAAAAATCACAATTTATGGAGTGATGTCACAAAATAGTGAAATAGTCTGCTACTGTCTTCACTTCAAAGAACACTGACCTGGACAATCACAAAGATGAGAGAGCCTCTGTGGAAGTTTGGAGTCCAGCAGAGAGGCTCCAGCACACCATCAGAGGGGGAAAAATTAAATCAGAGATTGGATAAATTTCTGCGAGTAAGAAATACTTTTGCTGTACTCTGATCACCCCTTCCCCAAGGCTACATATCAGGGCCCAAACAGTTCTTCTCAGCCCATGACTTCTTGGGTGAAGTGAAAGCATCTGAGTGAGTGCCTGGCTTCTCCAGCTGTGTGGGACACTGCGAGAGGCCCACTCTTTCTTGCCCCACCCAGAATACTGAGATGTACTTTATGACTGAGAGGTAAGGAGAGGTAGGGAGGACAGCATCCAGGGCTCTTGGCGGGCATCAGAGGGATGCAGATGCTACTAAATGTTTCATGGACCATCAGGAAGCTTGCTCATGAGCTATCAAGACTGAATCTTGAAAAATAGAAACCTGAACATATTAATAATGAGAAAGGAGATTGAATCTATAATTTAAAAAACTTCCAAATAAAGTAAAGCCCAGTATCTAGTAGCTCCAACCAAACATTTAAAGAATTATTACCAATTCTTCTCAAAATCTTCTACATATTTGAAGGGGAAGGTTTTAGAAGACTAGCATTACTCTCATACCAAAGCTGAACAAGGACACTACAAGAAAGGAAAATTATAAAACCAATATCCCTCATAAACATAGATGTAAAAATCCTCAAAACAAATACTCACAAACAATTAAATAGCACATTAAAAGGATCATATACTATTATCAAGCTGTATTTTTCCCTCAGTACAAGAATGATTCTACATATGCAAAACAATAAATGTGTTATACCACATAATAAAAATCATATGACCATCTTAACAGATGCAGAAAAATATTTGACAGAAATCAATATCCTTTCATCATAAATACTATCAGTAAAGTAGATAAGGAAGATCAGTACCTCAATGTATTAAAAACTATTATTGATAAGCCCAGAGCTAACACCATGCTCAATGGTGAAAAGGTGAAAGTTTTTCCTTTAAGATCAGAAACAGTATACGATGCCCACTTTGTCATTTCTTTTCAGCACAGTACTGGAAATTCTAGCCAGCACAATTAGGCAGGGGGGAAAAATGGTGTCCAAATTGATTGGAAATGAAGAAGTAAAATTGTCACTGCAGATGACATGATTTCTATATAGAAAACCTCAAATATTCCACAAAAAAACTATAGAATGAATCAACAAATTCAGTAAAGTTTCTGGATACCAAACTGATATACAGAAGTCAGCTGCATTTCTATACACTAACAACAAACTATTGGAAATAGAAATTTAAAAAACAACCCCATTGACAATAACATCAAAACAATATAATACTTAGCAGTAATTCGACCAAGGTGGCAAAAGTCTTGGGCACTGAAAACCATAAGACACTGATGAAAAAGCTGAAGAAGACACAAACCTATGGAGATGCCCAGGAAAGGCCGTGTGTAAGCACAGGAACAGCATCCGCGCGCCGAAGAGAAAGGCCTCAGAAGAAACCAAACAGGCTGACTCCTTGATCTTGGCCTTCTCCTTTTGAATTGTGAGAAACAGATTTCTGTAGTGTAAGCCACTCAGTCTTTGGTACTTTGTTATGACAGCCTTAGCAAACCACAACAGCAACAAAACAGGAAAGACATACCCCCATCACTGCTTCTTTTCAACGTTATACAAGATGTCACAAGTGACACAGAGGCTATATGTTTCAGAAAGGAAACAAGGCTAGTCAATAGTTGGTCTTAGTTCAATTGGCTTAATATACATCACAAGTAAAATCTAATTAGGACTGTGGGAAAACAATATTTCACGTTGTCAGGGCCCAGGTGGGGCTACTCCAAAATATTCCGCAATAGCATTTTGACTTTTTGACTATTTTGAATTTAAGCTACTTAAGAAACTGCCAATGCAAAAAACAAATAATAAAAAACAAAACACAACACTGACTAAAAGCAGGCGATAAACCTCCCATGTGAAAGGTGTCCTTTCTGTACCTGCAGAGACCCCTTATCACTAGAGTTGAAGAACCCAGACCAAAAAGTCTGTATAAACAAACCTTGTTGCCTCTTATTAACTTACTACTCAGGCCAAATCTTTTTTTTCTTTAATTTATCTTTATTATTGAAAGTATTACAGATGTCCCCTTTCTTCCTCCATCGATCCCCTCCATCCCACATCCACCCCACCCCCCGGCCTTCCCCATACCAATATCTGTGTCCATGGGTTATGCTTAGAGACATGTAAGTTCTTTGGTTAATCTCTCCCACCCACTGCCCCCTCGCCGCCTTCCCTCTGAGATCCCTCCGTCTGTTCCATGCTTTTATGTCTCTGGATCCATTTTGTTCCTCAGTTTATTTTGTTCATTACATTCCACATATGAGTGAGATCACGTGGTACTTGTCTTTCTCCAGCTGCAGGCCAAATCTTTGTTTAGATTCCTCACTAATGAACACTCAGACCTTGCTTATATTCCTTTCTAATGAGCGCTAGCTTTTTCTTTGTTCTGTCCATTTCTTTACAAATGTATTGTTTCTTTGTCTAAAAAGTACAAAATGCAGCTGGTTTATCATTTTTCTGAGCATCATTTATGATTCTTCCATGCGTAAACATTAAACTGCTTTGCTTTTCTCCTGTTAACCTGGTTTTGCGTCAGTGTAATTAGTTCAGCCACAAGCAGTTGAAGGTGAGGGGGTAGAATGCTCCCCTCCCGCCGGTTTCGGTGAGCCCGCCAGGCTTCCAGGCTGCAAACTGCTCTTCCTGAGCGGACCGCAGCTAAGAGATCCTGGGGCATCTGACCAAAGAGCCAGCCAACAGGGGGGCTTTCTCACCTTGTCAGCCTCCCAAAATCTCTGTCTGCAGGGTCTGGTATAAAGAGAAAGTCATGAAATTTTTATTCTTTCTCTAAATTTAGATTAGCAAGAAAAAAACACCATGCACACACACAAAAATAAAATATCCGTGAAGCTAGCTTCTTGGCCTAGTAACTCTGATGTAAAATTGATACAAGAGTTCTCTTGTGGTTTTTTTTCTTTACTTAGAGATACTTTTCCTCCCAGAATGATTTCACTAGAAATTAAAGCTGTTAATATATGTAATTAAAGCTACTAAAAAATAAAAAGGGGACAGCAGTATACAAGAAAAGTAAGATATGTTTTAACTAAAAAATGATATAAATGATGAAATTGCATTTTGCCAATGACAATGAGAGTAATTTTGTCTAAACTAGAACTTCTGGTTATAAGGGACAAACTACATGTATATACACAAAAGGCTAAAAATTGAATTGTTACTCTAAGAGTTTTAAAAGTAAGGTTTAATATTAATGATGGACTTATATAAAACTAAAACTTATTTTTTTTCACCCGTTAAAGTTACAAAATTTTCTTGAGTTTGGTTTGCTTCTGATAAGATAGTAAAAGTCTTTTCTTTACCTTTTAATGTAATCTCTCTAGAAAATAAAGATTTTGCCTTAGCAAATGTGCTTCACACTGTCTTCATTAGATATTAATATTTAAAAAGCTAAATATTATATACAGCTATTTAACCTTCTGTATTTGCCCACAAAATCTTTAATCGTCACCATGTTTAGTCAAATGCATAACTAATTATTGTTTCACAGCGACCTATGATCGTATTGGACCAAATGTTTTAAAACTTTTTGCTATTTTTTGACAAACTTTCCCTAATCATATTCTAAATGAAGTATCATTGACCTAAAAATAACTTCGGGATCTTCCAGAGGGCCCCTGGAACGCCTCAAAAACTTTGCTGTCTCATCTTATAAAAAAGAAATATTAAACATATTAGGCTTCTTCGATAAGTTAAATCACATGGGAAAATTTGTCAAATAAAAGTAATACTAAGCCTTCTTTATGTTATGTCTATATAGAGAAGTAAATGTTCTAAAAATATATTAAATCCTAAAATTCTGATATATGCTAATATAAGGCTACCAGACATAATTCTGGTCACTGTCTTAAAATGTATATTACAGAAATAACCACCTCTTTTTGTTAATGCATATAATCAGATCTTTCACCATGCTCTTCTAAGTCTTTTGTTATTTATAGTTATTTTTTACTCTGATTATTTTTTACTTTTGTTATTTATAGTTATTTTTACAGAAAATGATTCATCTTCAATGACTCATAGAAAGCAATCTGAATACATGTTTCTGGTTACTTTAAGACTGTAAAACTAAACTGGGTAAAAATTTACAAAACTGAGGAAAACCTGAATTCATAAAACTGCTGTTATTTACATAGACTCTAAATACGCTTTTGGAGTGTGTCATGCTGTTGGCACATTCGAAAACTCCCAGGGATTTTTAACTTTTGCAGGTATATACTCCTATTGCTAATGGGCATATAATTACTGTCCTGTTCCAAGCTATTCCTTCTGAAATTGCTACTATTCACTGTTCAGCCCATACTAAGGAGACTGATACTATATCTTCAGGAAACTACAGGGCTAACAAAGCTGCTAAATATGCAGCTCAAATCAACCCTCTTATTATTTCTCTACCCACTTTTTAAACCTGCTTTTATTCCTGACTGATATTATTAACTACCGGGAAAATGCCCCACAATCTGCAGAAAACAAATGGATACAAAATGGTGACAAATAATGATGGATTATACGTTTGGCTAAATGGACTTCTTGTAACTCCTTTCCTTTTGAGTTTTTGACTTGCACTTATATCGGGCCAAGTGATACATATGTGCAGATGGGAAATAGTTAAGAAATTAAAAAACAATTGTTTTTTCCCTGGCCTCCACAACATTTCTGACCAATTTTCCCCTCCAGTGTACTCCTTGTAATCTCACCAAATTTCTGGAAGAAATAAATATATACCCCAGGAAGTCATGCTAGGCCCACACTGCCCCTTGTGTCACTCCAAATGGATTTTGTAGACTTGCTCCAGCTTTAGGCTATTCTCACTGTTTGGTTACTGTCTGCATGTTTAGTGGGTAGACCGAGTGCTATTCAATTCAATGAGCTTACGCCACAACTGTGGCAAAGAAATTAATATCTGAGATTATTCCACATTTTGGCATTCCATTATGGATTAAATCAGACCAAGAAACTCATTTTTATAGAAGAGATAAACAACCTGCTTGTAAAACTATGAGGTACTCATTAAAATTTCATACCCCATACCATCCTCAATAATCAGGGCCTATAGAACATTTTTTAAAAAAAGACCTGTCAAGAAACTGGACTTAAGGGACCAGAAGCTTTAACCCTGACTCTTATAAAGATATGGAACACTCCAAATAGGAGACACAAATCAGCTCCTTTGAAATAATATTTGAACACCCAATGCCTACTGGCATCTTTATACCTCCGATTCCTGGATTAAATAAAAATTATGGGAGCTTAAGTGAACAATTTGGTACTATGACTAACTATATACAATAACTAACTAGTATGCCTGAAGCATATTGCCCACAGGCAAAAGAGGTATAGCTTCCACCAACCAACAGGCACTTGCCATCCTTTTTAACCAGGAGACTGGTGTCAACAAGGTTTTTAGAAGAAAACATGTGCTATAACCTCACTAAAAAGGACTGTTTAAGGTATTGCTAATCACTGACATCAAATTTTTAAAAAATCCTCTCAAATCCAAGCAAGCCATGGACCCAGACCATCACTGTAAAGACAATTGGGACATGGTCTGCAGAGGCGATCTTAAACAAAGGATTTCCAGGGCCAGTCCCCAGGCCCCAGAAGCAGGTGGCATCATGATGTAGGCCATTTTTCACATTATCGTGGACCAAGCGTGTGGAATAATCTCAGCTATTAATTTCTTTGCCACAGTTGTGGCATCAGCACATGTAGTTGGATAGTATTCAGTCCACCCACTAAACATGCAGACAGTAATCAAACAATGAGAATAGCCTAAAGCTGGGGCAAGTCTACAAAATCCATTAGGAGTACCCCAAGGTGTACTGTGGGCCTAGCAGGACTTCGTGGGATATATGAACTACATGTGAAGACCTTTTCCCTAATTTATTAATGGCTTATTAGAAGGATGACTGGAGATTACTTTTCTCTTTCTATTCTACTTTCCCTCTGTAAGTTTCTACGATGGTCTCTTTTTCAACCTGCGTCTTGCTCTAATTCACCCTCTCTTTTTCAACAGGTTGGGTGCAGACCAAATGCCCTTCTATGTAAATTTGCCAAACCCTGACCACATTAATTGATCAAGCCGATTGTTGGTTATTAACGAAAAAGAACCTAAACTTGTCTTCTTTCCCGACAATGTGAACATCTGGTGGACTAGGTACAGAAGATAAATGAATGACAGGGTACGGTGTCCACGGCAAGACAAATGTCACTCTGTCGCCTCTTCTAGTGAGTCATCTGGGCCTGAGGAAAACTCTATAGAAGCTCAAGGACTACCCCTTACCCAGATAATGGCAGGTAAATATGTCTCTCTTTGTATTAAAAACAGATGTGACACAAGAGTTTACCAGGACAATATTGCAATCAAACTCTATGGTTTGATTCCCCAGGTGGCATCTTCAGGCCTCTTAAGGAAATTGAAAATGACTCTAGCACTATTATTACTATTTTTTGGCACAAACATCTGCCAAATCACCAAATGTTTTGGGTGAATTAAAAGCTACCTTTTCATAACTTGGGGTATTGCAGCTGCTCCCCTGATTAAGCTGCCCAGCACCATAGACTATATGTGGATGGGACTTATTTGGCCAGGTTACAGAACCAAGCTTTATAGCTGCCAAAACCAACCAGAGTACAAGCCTTCTATACCAGCTAATTTTGCAATCTGTTCTGCTCTCACTGACTGACAGGAACAGATAGAAATTGGAGGTATATAGATACTAACATAAATGAGGAAATGCTTCAGATCCTGGAAATTACAGATTCCACTTTAATCTTGTCAATAAATCACACTGGTGTTTTATTTTATATGACCAAAAAAAGTATATAAAGGGTTTCCACCCAAATGGTCAGAATGGTACGGATTTGGATACCTGTCTCCTTCTATTACCAAATACTCCGACTAAATGCCAGTCAAATTACAAATGTGGGCTCCTTGGTTCATAAAGTTGTGCTACATAAACACGCCAGTCAAGAACTCACAGAATCCTCCTGTGTAGCAAAACTCCAAGTTCTTTTCCACGTGGAGGGTCTTATTCCCTAACACAGGAGGTTCTGAGTTGGAAAGGCTACCTGAAGTCTCTCCGTGGTAATAGAGTAAGAGCTCACCACCACTCGAAACACTTTGGCTAACTCCAGGCAAAAGTTAGCAGCGAAACTGTGTCCTAATCCAAATGTAGCATGCCTCAGACACACCGAAGCCCGGCGAGGAGGAGCTGATGCAATCATCAGTGAAAAATGTTGCTTCTGTGTAAACCAAATGGGACAGGTAGAATTCAAATTAAATTTATTAAAAGAAAAGGTTAATATTTTCCATCAAATAAATGAAGCAAAGATATTTTATTGGGCTGATTGATCTGTTCCCAAGGGATGAGAGGCTGGTGTGATGGGGTATGGGGGGAAATGTGCTGATTCTTTTTTTTTTTCTGTTTGTTCAATCTCATCCTAATCTCTGTTCTTTTTTCTCTTTGCAGCTATTTTACCACCCAGTTTGTAACTCATTTTCTCTCTCTCTCTGCAGTCACCAGCCAGCCCAGCTTTTAACATGTGCAACTTCCAGGGAAGCTTCAGAAAAGAGACCTATCAGGCCCAAGGCAGTTTACCTCAAGATATCCTACAATAGAATATTGATTATTTTGAATTAAAGTTACTTAAGAAACTTCCAGTGCACAAAGAATACTCTGACTTCTCTGTCCACCTAAGAGTAGGAGATAAATCTCCCATGGGAAAGGCATCTCCCTGTACCGGAGAACCCCCTTATCACCAGAGGTAAAGAACCTAGAGTTGAAAAGTCTGTATGAACAACCCTTGGTGCTCTTATTAATTTGTTACCCAATCCCAAACTTTGTTAGATTCCTCACTAATGAATACTTAATCTTTGCTTAGATTTTTTTTTTCCTAAGGAGCACTACTTTTGTCCTGTCAATTTCTTTGCAAAATTTATTTTTTAGTTTTTTAACAAGTATAAAATGTGCGGTTCATCATTTCTCTTAGCATCATTTATGATTCTCCCATGTACACATATTAAATTATTTTTTTCCTGTTAATCTGTTTTTCTGTCCATTTCATTATTAGCTTAGTCAAAAGAATTTAAGAGGGGTATAGGACAGGAATTTCCCCCTCTCCAGCAGGATCTTGTCCCAAGAATATCTATCTTTGATATAAAGAATAGAATAAAAGCCTAAAATAGAAACAACCAAAAAGGAAGAATTAGTGAAAATAAGAAACTACTTTTTAAAGGAAACTGTTTAAGAATCTAGCCTTTCAGTCAAAAGCTGAATCATTTTTCATTTACATATTGTCTCTAATTCTGGGACTTTACGGTATTATAATTATCTGTTCCAGATGCATACACTTGTCAAAATTTAGATTCTCTCATTGCATTTTCTACAAAAGGTTAAATGAAAACATTAAATGCTTAATTCACTTTTTTATAGTGTTAAAGACTTTCAATTATTCTTTTTATTGTTGACACTATCACAATTGTCCCCCATTCCCTGCTTTACCCACTTCCTCCAAGCCCCCCCCACACACACACACCTCTGGCCATCACCACACTATTGTCTGTGTCCATGTGCCTGTGGGTTATGCATATATGTTCTTTGGTTAATCCCTTCACCTTCTTTCATCCAGTCCTCCCCAGGCCCTTCTCCTCTGACGTCTGTCAATCTGTTCCACGTATCCATGCCTCTGGTTCTACTGTGTTTGTCTGTGTATTTTGTTCATTAGATTCCACATATAAATGAGATCATATGGTATTAATATCTTTTTTAAAAAATAAATTTAATTTTTAAAAATCTTTTCACTTTTTCTGTTTTCATATTATTTCATTTCACTGAAGTTTCATAGGTCTCCTTGCTGATCCAATTATATTACAGTCTGTAAAATGAATGGGCAGGGGGGATTGTTTTGTATTAACATTTAAACTTCTTTCTGAACTTCTGTCTTCCAGACTATCGAAGATGGTGGAATAAATGAATTCATCCCCTCTAAAATCCACTGGCATAAATCATTGTGCCTATAAAGTGATTGTCATTATTCTAAAAACGAGTTTAACAACTTATTCTGCTGTTAAACCTACAGAAGAAACAGTTAATCAGTTGTTAATGGTACCTATTAGTTTATTTTATTTAATTAAGCTATGAGAACCACCTGTTTAATTCAGTTTTAGATAGCACACTATTAGTCAGCTGATTATCTGCTGTAATTATTTTTACCCATACCCAACATACACATATTGTATTTCTGTCCTAAACATAACCTGGTTATGTTCCAGATCCTGTATTTTCAGAGAAGAGAAGCATCTGGCAACCCAAAGAAGGTAGTCCTCAAGAGAGCAACTGAGGATTCTTTGGGGGACAGGCAATCCTCTGTTAGTTCCTGTAACAGCAAGTGTTTCCAAGTGCTTAAAGCTCCTCTCCTGGGAGCTGTGTCAAGTTCAGTCGGTTGCAACAACTACATAAGGAAACAAGAAAGAATGAAAAGGAAGGAGGCAGAACTCATCTATCAACATAATAGAAAAGAGTAAAAATTAACAAAATAAAGAGCGAAAAAGCTGCCAGTCTCTTGGGAATTCTTTATATTTAAAAAAATAAAAAAATATGCTACTATACTAATTGATGACTATGTGACATCATAATTAACTAAATAAAAACCGAAAAACATTAAAAAGAACACAAATCAAAACTTATAGGATACAAATTTATAGACTTAAAAGCTTAATTTAGAAATAATGAAGTTTGAAAATTAATGAGAAATTTGATGTGACCAATATAAGAATTTTAAAGATAAACAGAAAGATAAACTTAAGCAAGAAGATGGAAGAAAATAATGTCAATAAAAGAAGAAAAATATAATGTAGTGATGTCAACAAAGCTAAAGACTGGTTATTTCTAGAAGTTTGTTCAGTAATATAGAAAATTGTTTCATGAAAATGGAGATATTAAAGTATAATTTTTAAAAAGCGAAAACCATTACTCTAATGCAAATATAAAATGAATATGCAACTCATTAATTAACAAGGAACCACCAGGATGTTGAAACTCTCCAAAGTGTATTTGAGCTGTATATGTATAGACAATTTAATATAGGAATTTTAGGATAAGATTTCTGGTTATTATTTCATAGAGATGTAAACTATAAACCGTGGAGTTATCTTCCTCACCAGACAAAAATTATTTGTGTCTCTACCAGATAGAAATCTGTAAGTCAGACTCTGACTCTACAGAATTGCAAAATAGCACCTTCAATATACAATCCATAAAAAGTGCAAGCCTAATAACTGAAAGAACATTAATTTCTTTTATATATTATCAAGTTTCATAAATTTTCCTGACAAAGATAAAGTAGAAAATAACTATAGAGTCTATAACATAATTCAATAAATGATGGAAAAATTAAGTATATATATTAGAAAATGTTATCAAAACTGAGTCAAGACTATTAGTTAACTTTCTACCAACTAAACACATGCAAACACACTACATATAGAAAAATATATTCATTAAACTTTCAAACTTCATTCAGTATAAAACTTCTCATCAAATTAGTAACAGAAATACATCATTCTCTACAAAATGAAAAACGGCAAGTTTGAATCGAAAGTTAAAAAGAAACCCTGGCATAGTGACTTTAACACAACTGCAATGTTGGGCAGAATTTGTTTATCTGAAAACTAACTTCCTTAAACTGTCCTTGGGAAAATTTATTTGTCTCTAAATATAAGGTACTAAGACTGATGGGCCTAGGGAAACTTTTGCATATGTGCACAAGAAAGTATATGTAACTACACTCATTGCAACACTGTTGGTTTTAAAGCAAAGCATTAGAAAGAAATTAAATGGACTTGAACAAGAGAATAAACTATGGTATTTCCGAATGTAGGGTAGTATTCATTTAAATTGCCAACTCTGCACAAAAATGAACTTATAGAGTCATACATATTTGGTAAATATGTGAAAATATACATGAGAATGATAAACACAGATATCATATGCCAGGTACCTATTGAGAGAAAGGAGAGAGATGGATCACAAAAGACAGTGGACCTCAACCATTTCTAGACTGTTTTAACTTTTAAAAAGAAAAAAGTTTTCTTGAACATATGTAGAATCTTTTTAAGATATGATAGAGTCAGATTCTGGGAACATGAATGTCTCATATTATTCCCTATTCCCATCTTGCTTTAAAAAATCATAATAAGGAAATAAAACCAAATAGGAATATAGGATCTCTGGATGAGAAAAATTGATTGAGAAAAGAGAGACCACAGTATAAAAAATCTAAGTCATAAGTATATTTTATGGTGAAATGTTTTAAAAGGTTGATTCAGATTATAACACAAACTAATCTGAAGTTATGATGTTATATGGGTAAATCAGAAAACAAATTTTCTAGTTCAAAATTAGGTAGAGAAACTTAAGAAAAATATTTTAAATTGGTATACCTCACTTTTCTTGTCTGTAAATAGATAATTAAATAGGTCTTGCCTCATGCAGTTTTTGTATGGTTTATATGTGATTAGATGGGGATAGTCATTTGTAAAAATTTTAATGTGGCTAAATAAATTATTGGAATCTTAAAATATTAGGGTGCTTAAATCACTTGGTTGATTACCTGTAAATTATCTCTATTGTGAGAATTTTCTTTTTATCTATATCTATACCATACCTATATATAAATAGGTATACCTATAATATATTTATACCTATACTCATACCTATACCTATATATATGTATCTACTTTACCATCATTTTTATTTGAGATAGATTTCATAACTGTCATTTGTTTGACTTATTTGAATACTTTATACACTTTTCATTGTATTCAAAATTTAGGTTTTTCTGACTTATAACATTTAAATGAAACCTCTTTATAAATATCTATGTAACTTTAAATTAAATCTATTTATATACTCACTTTGTGACACTGAATTTAACCAAATCTTAACTTCTTTCACTTGCAGCTATTAAATGATATGTACACAGTACGCTGGTTTTACATCAGCGTACTGATGTAAAACACTTGTTACATTGTGTAAACATGATTCGGAATGGGTTCTGAAGTATTTCAAGAACTAACTCAGAGTAGAATCCATTGAATGCAGAGCAGCATCATATATATATATATATATACAAACATACATGTACATATATACATATATATAAATATAGATACATATGACAAATGCTCAAACAAAAATAATCTTTGTAAGAGAAACAATTATAGTTTAAAGTGAGGAAAAAGATAGATAGCAGGCACATTATTTCATTTTTTTTTTTTTTTTCAAAAAGACATTTCTTTATCAGGAAAACTGGAAGACTAATGTAGTTTTCAAAACTTTGCATTGTGATTTTCAAATAAGCCCTATCCCCTGCCAGTTTTACTGTACTCATTTTCAATTACTTCTGACTCTTCCACTAGAAATAAACAAATTCCCTAATTAGCTGTTTTCAATTCTGAATTGTGAATAATTGTTAACAACAAAAATAACAGCAAGATATTTTGATTAAAACAGGTACTGGCCATTCCTTACTCATGAATTAGATTCCTTAATCAGTAATTAGATTCCAAATTACTGTACACATCTTTGCCACAAATGAGATAATTCCATTTTCATCTCAATTAAGGTTCTCTATTGATTCCTATTATATCATACAATGTTTTCTATCTTCTTGACTATTTTCAGCCTCACTGATCACTGTTTGTATTCCCACCCCTTAAATGTTACTTAGGTGCTCAATAAGTATTTCTTCATTAAACAAATTTTAAATAAAAATATCAAAAGCTGAACAGATCATCATATTCCCAAGGAAGACATACAGATAGCCAACGGGCCTATGAAAAGATGTCAACACCGCTAGTTCAACAATAGGACATCACTTCCTTTCATCTTTTATAGCTGCTTCCCTTATGTTTCAGTATCATTAACAGTAAATCAATTTGCCCAAAAGCTGGCAAACACTCATTGAACATTTGTTATGGACCATATTCTGCTATGTACAGAGCATAAAAATAAAATTTAAAAAGTGATTATTGTCTTGTGCAAGTCATGCTTTAGAATGGGAAATATACACAAAGTGATCTGTATATAGTCTAATAACTTAAGTGATGTTAAGTGTATTCATAGATGTATACTTCAATAGGTTGTTATAATCCTTGTTTTTCCCCAGTGGTCAACTTTATAAAAGAAATCATGCTATTTGCACGAGAATGTTAATAAAGAACATGTGGTCAAAAAAGGTATGAATATTTACATATTTAGTACTTTATGTTTCTTCTTTTTTAAAAATTAAATCATTCCTTTATTCAGTCCACAAAAATATTTTGTTTGTGTGCCATCCAATAGCCTGGTGCATCACACATAACAGCCGCCCATAAATATTAGTTGAATGAACCTGGAGTAGTAACTGACTAGGTACACATGAAAAAGAGTCACTGAAAAGTGCAATATTTTCAAAGTGCAATAAAATTCAGTTATGCCCCAAGTAATTACTATAATCTGTTAACTACTTAATTAGAAAATTATCATTAAATTTCAAAATTTAAAGGAAAATATAAAGACCAAAAGGCTAGCAGAAATGTATTCTCAAGATTTTGGGTTGCTTTTGACATTTCTACATCTTTTTTCCCCGTCAATTAATTTTGTTATTTTACTTCTCCTGCCACTTTCAAATTAGCTTAAAAGTGATCTAGATGATTATTCATTCAACTTAATTGAATTTCACTTGAACACACTGCCCCCTACTTTTCCAATTTCCTAGCACTTGATGAGGGATTGCTAAGGACACTCTGCAAATGTGAACTCATTTCCTCAAATTTTGTAATTGCCTTTCAGGGAGATAGTAAAGGTGTGAAAATCTAATCTTAAAAGATAAATATGTAGAAAGTATAGAGGAACTTGAAATAAAATTCTAAGAAGATTCTAGATTCTTGTTATCTGTCCTATAATAAATCCCCTTTATTAGTACTTCACACAAAGATTCTTTACTCAATGTGTCATCTGTAGCAAGCAAGGTGCTATGTACTAACATAATAAGAAAACTAAAATGTTCAAATTCTTTGCACATAGATATGATACGAATTTAATATACGTATTATCATGTTTAAAATTACCTTTCATTTATTTCACTTAATTTTACACTAAGCATTTTTTATAATTCTCATTCCTTCCTATAAAGAAAGAAGCAGATGTTCTTCTGGGCCTCGAACACGTTTCCTAATACTCCTGTCATCATTTATGTGTAAATTGAATTAAAATAACTAGGGTTTCCTGTCAAGATGGTTACACAGGTAAACATGGTACTCTGAACTTTCCACAACCAAATAAAAATTATATTAAATTACAGAACAACCATCATTCAAAATGTCTGAAATGTAGCTGAACAGAAATTATAACTAAGGGTATAAAGAAGCAGCCAGATCAAGACTGGTCAGAGAGGCAAAGATGCAAAAGGGTTGGTCCCACACCCACGTGTGGCAGATAAAAACTGGGAAGGGTATCTCAGCTGCAAGGTACCCCCTGAGGAGTGATGCTGTTTGGATCTCTTCTATATGTTCAGCATTGTTCTAGTCTAAAGAGAAACTCCTTTTCAAATCATTTTATTGCAATGCCCAGTAATAGCTTCTTCCTAACTCCCAGCATATGAGTACTTACTACAGAAGGTCATCATTTCAAATCTCTATTTCTAACTGAAGTCTAAAATGCTCATTCTCAGCAGTATAACCTGAATTGTATGATAGTACCTTGTCTTAATTTGACAGGTAGAGGGTGGTTTTCTTTAATTAGCACTAATTTAATTAGAGGTCAAAAGAAAGAAATATTAATTGAATTATATCTTTGTAAGTAATAAACTTATCATGGTAGATTGGGGCAAATCTGAGCTCTGCATTCCAGTGTATGGTCAATGAAATTTTTACAGAAGAAGTTAAAATTTATTTTAATTCAAAAATATCAAAGGAATTTTTCATGCTATAAAGAGTGGAAGTATATTTCAGGAGAAAAAATGTTCTTGTCCAAAGGCATTGAAAAATGATCCAGTTTGACCAATTAGTCATTTTATTAACACACTTAACTATATTTTAGTATAAATGCATTCATTTTTTAAATGTGTGTATTTTAAGACTTTATATATAACTACAGTCCTTTGAAACCTATTGGTAAAGTTGTACTGAAGAGAAATCTGGTCATTTATAATTAGAATATGGTACATTTTAGGGTAAAAATAACCATGAATATTACTATAGATACCACTGATTCTTTGGAAGAGGTTGCATTGAGAGTTTGGTGAATCTTGAGCAAGGGAGTTCAGTTGTGCTACCTGGAGCTTATTCTCGGAAGCATTTTAGAGCAGAGAAACATGTGAAAGAACTTATAAGCTTCTGGGGCACCACGAAGCAGGTAACTTAATTT
The DNA here is from genome assembly GCF_964146895.1 of Miniopterus schreibersii. NCBI lineage: Eukaryota > Metazoa > Chordata > Mammalia > Chiroptera > Miniopteridae > Miniopterus > Miniopterus schreibersii. The sequence goes on from NC_138102.1 coordinate 134,616,157, forward strand.
GTCCTATTTAGAGTTCAATTATAGAATCACCACTGTACTTGTTTTCAAAGGGAAAAAAAAGCTCAGTATTTCCAAAACTGAATGTAGAAAATGTATGTTACAGTGGTCAAATGATATTACTAAAAGTCACCTCCACAAACTCTCAAAAAATATTAACTAATGTGAGTCTGGTTTGATTATACTTCGACAGCTAGACAAGAGACAATTTCTCAGCTTCTTGAATCATTTCAGTATAGCTAGACTCATGCTGTCCATGGTGAATTATGGGAAGTCATACCATGTGCACAGTTTAAAAGAAAAATGTTTGTTTCAACCAACCTCAGTACCATTGCTTTGTTTGGTTTTTATAGCATTTAACAGATTTTGTCATCCAGAAACTTATATTGCTGCAAAACTGGCAGAAAGGTACTAAGAAAAGAGCATATGAGGCAGTTTAAAGCAACTCTGAGTGATGCAATACTCAGTCATGGGACCCCACTCATTTACTTCCTTAGTCTCAACTATTTAAAACTTTCATCCACAAACAGATCCTAGGACCGTGGCACATCCTATATACACACAAAGAAAATAACATGATTAGTTTCTTCCCATAACCACTCATAAAAGTGGTTAATGTAATTGAAATATATATTGAAATATATTTTATACATATATAAATATACAGTTGAAAAGAAGAATGCCTAAATTTACCAAAAAAAAAAAAAAAAAAAAGATTAGCCCATATTTCAGTAAAGCTACAGACTATGCACAGCTTCATTATTATTTGATGGCATCAGGGATACTTTCAAGTAGGCACAATTCATTCTTTCCTTTAATATGATGTATGGAGTAGCTATTTCAGGCTCAGTCCTGTGTAAAACACAGAAGACACAGCAGTGAGTGGGACGTGAGCATGATCCTCGCACTGTTTATGGTTCAACAGAAAGTTTAAAGAAAGCTATATTTGTTTATGCCAGATCTGATCAGTTATCAGTGAGGTATAGAGTGAGAGCAAGATCTCATTTCTGGTGTAGTAACTTGTAATTTAAGATAAAAGGAAAGAGGAAGACGAAGAGATGGAGAAAGAAGAAGAATAAAAGCAAGATCTACATTTTAATTGTAGGTAAGCACCTCGCTGATAGCTCCATGATCCTGAGCTTCTCTCTGTCAATGAGGTGAAGGGATATCATAATGGCCTTATCTACCTCACTTGATTACAGAAAGTGGTAAAATGCAATAAAATGTTTAAAGTCAAATTCTCCATTTAGATAGTGTTACGATATTTTAAAAGTGAACAGAGATGCACGTTGGCTGGCTAGAATTCATTAATTCATGTTTGATCGGGAATGTATTCCCTTTTATAAAGAGTGAGGGATAGTTTATGCTTCTGCTAATTTCTGGAAGGGCCAGCTTCCATATTTTGTAGTCCAGAGAGGGTAAAAGGTGTGTGAAAACAAAATGAGACCCAATACAATTTTAAACAATCTATTTTCTCTTCGGTTTTCTAATTACCAAAGGAAAACCTAGTATGTTGTGCAAGGCCATGGTTTGAATGCATGAGAACATTTAGATGCTTGAAACATTTTTCAACACATTCATTGATTCTTTCACTCATCAAATAAATATTTATTGTGAACCTACTGTGTTAGTAAGTAAATAAAATTCAAAATAAATTTAAGAAAGTTTCTTGTTATCCGGGAGTTTGAAAACCGACCCATGGTTTTTATATCAGTTAACCAAGGTCAGACTATGACCGTAGGGGACAGTGGTCACATTCACAGTTTTGCATGCAGACAAAGAAGTTGGAACCCTCCTCCCCTAGCAATGTTTAGGCACAGCCTCTGGCGGGTTATTGCATCTCTGTAAGACTCAGACTCTTCTAAATGGAGAAGGCAGATGTCAAAGGAGAATAATAATGTATCTTAAAGAGTTGTTGCCAAAATTAAATGAGGTAAGAGACGTAAAGTGCTTTACACAGCATTTGACATACACTAAGAATTTGATAAATGGTAGTTATTATTTTTATATTATGTCAAGCACATATTTAATCTTTTGTTCATCTTTATAAAAGGAACACTCTTCTCAAATGAAGAATAAATGAAGACAAGGAAAAATTTAGGATTATGTGAAATACTGGAAACACATTATATAGTTTTATTTTTATGATTTAGTGAAAACTTAGAAAATTAACACTATTTTATTTTGTGTTCTTGTCTAATAAATAACACAATAAAATCAACTTCCTAAGGTTGTAAGAATGTAGAGAACATATGCAGGGAATCAGACAGCCTCTTAAGAAAAGAATGGCCTTTTTTTTAGAAAAATGCTTAAACCAACATTTTGAGGTAGGAGATGAGACATGGAGGATAGGAATCTAAGTTTTGCCTCCTTCCCGAAATTGTCTTCGTGAGGATATGAGAACTTCTAGTTACTCCTGAGAAATGTTTGTATTTACTTCTGAGAAGGAAGAAGAGGGAAGGGGGGAGCGGAGAACAAAGAACTGATGGACAGAAAAAGCAACCAGGTGCACGTATAGGAAAATATTTACACCGTTAGATAATGTTGTTGCCAATTTTTTGTTGCTGCTTTTTAAATATTTCAGCTTCCTCAACTTTTCCCATTTTACTGCTGATGTCTTGGCACAGTTGTGTGGCCCTTTAATTATTTTAGAGCTCTCAGTTTACCATGCATCTGTGTTGTGATGTCATATTCTGCAGAAAACAGTAGAAATAAGAAACTTTAAAAATTTGCAGATAACCCTCTTTTCTGCACCAAACATCTTCATGTAGCTTAAAATTGCCTCCACAAAAAGACCGTCTCTGAAATCAACCTTCCTCCTAAAATATTACCTTCGGCCCACTCTTGTGGGCAAATGATACAATAAAATGGGTTATTCTAAATAGGCCATAAATTACATTATTCCCTTGCAAACATGACATTCCAATTATCTATTGTATTGTAGCTTATCACCCCAGACTTGGTAGCTTAAAACAACAATAGTCATTTTAATGTCTATCTTGGTTTCTGTGAGTTGAATATAAGAAGAGTTTTGTGCCCGGCTGGCGTGGCTCAGCGGTTAAGCATTGACCAGGAGATCGTGGTTTGATTCCTGGTCGGGGCACATGCCCGGGTTGCGGGCTCGATTCCCAGGTGTGGGGAGTGCAGGAGGCAGCCGATCAATGACGACTCATCATTGATGTTTCAACTCTCTCCCTTTCCCTTCCTCTCTCTGAAATCAATAAAGATATATGTTTAAAAGAAGAAGAAAAAAGAGTTTCGTTAAGTAGTTCTAGTCTGGGTTTCTTGTATGGCTGCAGACAGATGTCAGCTACAATTGCTACACAACTGAGAGCTGAAGCACTCACGGGCTGTCTGAACCTCTTTCTCTCTCTCTCTCTGCCTTCAAGTAATACAGGGACATCTTCAGGAGGTCTCTGCACTTGGGTTAGTCTGGGCTTCCTCACATCATGTTCTCCTCAGAGCAACAAGGATGTTTACAGTTTCAATACAGCATCTGACATTGTTTTCATTCTGAGTAGCATACAGTCATCATTTGGCACGTATTTGTTACTGTTCTGTATATAAAAACTGTAGGAGCTCTCATTTAAAAGTCTTGAATTACCCCTAGCCAGTTTGGCTCAGTCGTTACAGCATCGGTCCTGGTTCGATGCCGGCCAAGGCCACGTACCTCAGTTGCAGGCTCGATACCCGCCTCAGACAGGCTGAGTGTGGGAGGCAACCAACCGATGTGTCTCTTTCACATCGATGTTTCTCTCTCTCTTTCTCTCCCTTCCACTCTCTCTGAAAAGCAGTGGGAAAAATATCCATGGGTAAGGATAAAAAATAAAAATAAAATAGCCCAGCCAGTGTGGCTCAGCGGTTGAGCATCGCCCTAGGATCCAGGAGATTGTGGTTCAATTCCAGGCAGGGCACATGCCCAGGTTGTGGGCTCCATCCCCAGCAGGGGGCATGCAGGAGGCAGCCCATCAATGACTCTCCCATCACTGATGTTTCTATCTCCCTCTCTCCCTCTCCCTTCCTCTCTCTGAAATCAATATGTGTGTGTGTGTGTGTGTGTGTGTGTGTGTGTATATATATATATATATATATATATATATATATATATAAATTTTTAAAAATAAAATTTAAAAATCTTGAATTAGAGTTGTGTAAATTTGTCTACTATTATAACAAGAAGACCCTTAGTTCAGCTGCTTCTTTTCTATTTGTTGAGTCTTGCAAAATTAACTAATCACATTAGGCCGAAATTTCTTCACTTTTAAATTATGAATAAACGTTCCTCATAGAGTGATTGTGAATATGATGCATGTCAGTCTTAAAAATAATATCAAATATATATCTGAATCCAAGGTCATAATGGCACATTACATAGGAATTTAATAAATGAGGCTCAGAAAGATTAAATAATTTGACCCGTATTATATAGAGAGCAATTGTAAGAGCCAGTAATGAATGGTTCTTTTTCATTTGTTTGCTAGCTTGTTCACTTTAAAGCTTAGGTTCTTAGACTTTGGTAAAACTATTTGTAATTTGGTGCCATAATAATAGGGCTGGGAGAATTGGGGAGATGTTAAGGATACAAACTTGCAACTAGAAGATGAATAAGTTCTGGAGCTATAATGCACAGCATAGTGATTATAATCAACAGCACTGTAGTACATACTTCAAAACTGTTAAGAGACTAGATCTGAAATGTTCTCACCACAAAAAAAGAAATGGTAATTATATAATGTGATAGCATTTTTAGCTAAGACTATGGTGGCTGTTGTATTGCAATATGCAAACCTTTCAAATCTACGTATTGTACACCTTAAACTTACGTTTCTTCAGGAGGATAATATGTTAACATATAATATTATGTGTCCATTACATCTCAACAAAAATCATAATAGTCTAAGAATGAGAAATAAACCATAAATGGAGCATTTAAGGAATACACTAGCCTTTAGCACCTTTTAAAAAATGGGCAATCCATGTAATACAATTGGTCAAGCCAAGTGGTGAATAAATCTAACCATATCTTTGAGTTTCCACATCCCTATGATATTTGGGCAGTACTAACTAGATCAAAACCACATAGAGATGAGTCCCAGTAACAACTGCAACAACAAGATCTAATAATCATTGAACATTTTCTGTGTTACTCTCTCCTAGCATTATTCCAAAAGTATTGCTTGTTTTAATTCATTTTACCACAACTTTATGAGGTAGGTTACAATAATTATTCAAATTTTATAGTGAGGAAACGGAAACCCAGATCTATTAAGTAATGTATTAATGTCACAAAATTAATAGTGAGTTTCAAATCTAAACCATCTAGCTCTAGTTCACTCTCTGAACCGTTACATAACTAATTACTCCCAAATACCAGAGAAACATCCTCAAGCATGAACAAGAGTAAGAGCTATTTTTAAGTCTTACATTCTCTCCTTTGGAGCACAAATTAATAAAAGTATCACTTCTTATAAACTTGGAGATGACTAACAGGATCTGTTGCACTTGACTGTGCCTGAACTGCTTCACGATGTGCTTCATCAGTGTGCACTGCAGAAATGTCACCTGACTAACTAGGGAGCATTCTTACTGATTCAATTCCCATGCCTTCTTCACCTGATGTCTCCTCCATTTTCTGTGTAGGCTCAAGCTTAATCATCTAAATGGATGACCATGGTTAGAAAAATGAGCTTAAAATATGTGTCCAGTCAAGTTTGTAAATTTAAGACACATAATAGATATTGGTATTTCTGCGTAATGGTATAATTGCCTGCTTGATTGTATAATTACTCTAAGTTACAGATAACAGGTTCCCAAATTAATTATGACTACAATATCTCTAGGAGAGCAATGTGAGTCCACATGTTCACCCTTAGTATCCAGCTACTCTGTAACTGCATAAATCGTTTTTTCTAATGATGGGTAGTACAGTAAATATAATACTGCATAATAATAGACTATTTCAGCAGTTCAGGAGATTATTTCTAAAATACTATGATCACTATAGTTTAAGCAAACCCATATTAAGTTCCTAATATAGATCTATAATAAAACTCCAATGAAAACAAAAATGTGGATAATATAATTTTGTCATCAAAGAATTAACAAAAATCTCACATGATGTGACATGTACAAAATATCTGTAAGTCCATACAGAAGAAGCACAAGGCACAAGGGATGCCTTTTCTGCATATCCTCACTAACACTTAGCTCTTACCCCTTACCTTTTTCATGACAGCCATCCTAACAGGTGTGAAGTGCTATCTCTTTGTGGTTTTGATTTGCATTTCCCTGATGATTAGAGATGCTGAACACCTTTCCATATACTTGTTGGCCATTTATATGTCTTCTTTGGAAAAATGTCTATTTAGTTCTTCTGCCATTTTTAAATGAGATTGTGTGGGTTTTTTATTTGTTACTGAATTATGTAAGTTCTTTATATATTTTGGACTGTAATCCCTTACCATATCTATGATTTGCAAATATTTTCTCCTATCCTGTATATTGCATTTTAATTTTGTTGATATCTTTTTCTATGCAGAAGCTTTTTCCCAACATATAAAAGTACAGCACCAGATGGTTTCACAGATGAACTCTATCAAACATTAACAGAAAAGTTAATGTAAATCCTTCTCAAACTCCTTCAATAAATTCAATAAAAGGGAACACTTCCAAACTCATTTTATAAGGTCAGCATTATTTTAATACGGAAAGCAGACAAGGACAACACACACCCACAAAAGAAAGAAAATTATAGGACAATAACCCTGATGAGCATAGATGCAAAAGTCCTCAAGAAAATATTAGCAAACAGAATGCAACAATAAATTTTTAAAAATCATAGATCATGATCAAGTGGGATTTATTCCAGGGATTCAAGAATGATTTAATATCCACAAATTAATCAATGTAATATATTACATTAATGAAATGAAGGATAAAAATCATATGATTATCTCAATATATATAGAAAAAGTATTTAACAATATTCAACATTTATTCATTATTAAAATTCTCAACAAGCTGGGTATAGAGCAATGTCCCTCAACATAATAAAGGCCACAAATGACTTCCCTACAGCTAATATCATACCTAAAAGGTAAAAAGCTTTTCTTCTAAGATCAGGAACATGAAAAAATGCCCACTCTCACAACTTTTACCCAACATAGTATTGGAAGAACTAACTATCCAGAGCAATTAGACAAGAAAAAGAAATTAAAGGCATCCAAATTGAAAAGGAAGAAACAAAATTTTCTCTATTTGTAGATGACATGATCTTTATAGAGAAAACTCAAGACTCCACCAACAAACTGTTAGAACTAATAAATGTAAAGTTACAGGATACAAAATCAGTATACAAAAATTAGTTGTTTTTCTATACATTAGTAATGAACTAATGTATAGAAAAGAGAAATTAAGAAAACAATTTCACTTACAATTGCATCAAGAATAATACAATACCTAAGATTATATCTAACCAAGGAGGTGAAAGACCTGTACATTAAAAATTATAAGACAGTCATAAAAATAATTGAAGATGTAAAAATGGAAAGATATTTGTGCTCATGGATTAGAAAAAATAATATTGTTAAAATGTCCAGACTAAATAGTCTACAGATTCAGTGCAATTCTTATAAAAATTACAAGGACATTTTTCTCAGAAACAGAAAAAAAATCCTAAAATTTGGAACCACAAATGACCCTGAATAGTCAAAGCAATCTTGAGAAAGAAGAACAAAGCTGGATTTTCCTGATTTCATACTATACATCACAAAGCTATATGATCAAAACAGTATGGTATTGGCATAAAAACAGACACATTAATCAATGAAACAGAATACAAAGCCAAGAAATAAAGCCATGAATGTATGGTCAATCTATTTTTGACAAAAGAACCAAGAATACTCAGTGAGGAAAAGATAGTCTTTTAAATAAAAGGTACTGGGAAAACAGTCATATGCAAAAGCATAAAACTGGACCCCAATCTTACACTAGACACAGAAGTCAACTAAAGATAGATTAAAGACTTGTACATAAGACCTGAACGTATAAAGTTCCTAGAGGAAAATACAGAGATAAGCTCTTTGCATTGGTCTTGGCAATTATTTTTTGGATTTGACAACAAAAACAGCAGCAACTAGCGCGAAAATAAACAAGTGGGACTACATAAACTAAAACACTTTTGCACAGCAAAGGGTTGAAAATACTATTAGCTGGAGATTTTTATAAATAAAATGTCAGCAGGTGAATTAGGAAGATTAAAATTTTAGAAATTCTCTGTGTCCTTACAGAGAAGCCAAACGTCTCTGTAGTGCATTTATTGTGGCTTTGTCTTCGAGTGATGGGACTCTCTCACCCACACCTCTCACGCTTACAAGTTGGGAAGATCTGTGACAGTGAAGAAATAAGCAGACTACGTGGTGCCCAGTTGTCAAGATCTGGTGTATAAACTGCATACTGAATTTGCTTGGGAAATAAAGCTTCTCAGCACCTGGGGACATTGGTAACCACAGTAGCCAGTTCTTTAAGGAAAATTAGGTACTCCTCCACAGGAGAACATAATCGTTACTCATTTTCTTCCAGATGCTATATTTTTCCTTCTTCATCTCTCTCTTAATATTCTTTCCAATATAATTGTTCTACTTTCTTTCTCCATTATCTATCCTTCTTGTCACATCCTAGAAATTCTCTTTCTGGATATTCTCTTAGGTCTGTCTGTGTTTTTATATTAGTGTATTAGCCTTCTATAGCTGCTAGCAAAGTTCCTAGAAATATGGTCTATTAATCTCTCTGAAAAAACCCTGTGTTAAAAAGAGATATTTTCCTATTAGAGCAGGCCGTCGCCTCGGTAGGAATATTGCATTTTGAATTCAGCCATTATTCACACACCCATTTTATGAATGTGGTAGACATGTCTTTTCTCTCCAGATTTACCTGTATAGTACTTTATGGTGAAAGAAGAGGCCCTACACTACCTTCCTCCAATACCTTAGAGTAGGCTTTACTCAGATGTATGGAGGGAAACAACAACAAAAAAGCTAAGCCTCCTTTAATTTCTCCAACTAATGAAGTATCAATAGATCAAGATGTATTCCCTTTCCAGACATTGTGATATTGTATATCTGATTTATTTAAAATGTTCCTATGTGGTACCTACCCATGGGGTGTTCCTTAATGTCCTCTATAATGTTAGTCATTAGGGAACAGCAAAACCTGTGGATTCATAAAGAGAAGCCTAGAGGTCAAATTAGGAGCATCCTTGCCCTTTCTCCATGAAGACAGACAGCTCTAGCAGGTTAGTTATGATTCTAAAACAGAGACAAGTCATTTAGATCTCCCTCTGAGAAGGAATAAAAATTTTCTTTTGATTATCAACAGACGCCATGTCAGAACCCCAAGAAAGAATGGGACGCAAATGATGACTATTCAGTCATTATTCTTTCTTAATTGTTTCATGTATGGACATAATAATTCCTCCAATGAAATTGATGGTACTAGATAAGTGCTGAGCACCAGAGAATGCACTGTGATGCAACAAGTTGGAAGTGACCCTAAAATCTCACATTGATTGAGTTCAGTGCTAAGCTACTTGGGACTAAGAATTCTGCTTCCCCAGGATGGATTTCATTTAAATGTGGCTTCCTACTAGACTAGTGCCTTTATCTCCCAACAGGGGATAATATTTCTAATCTGATTCTAACTTCACACTGACCCCAAGTTCCACAGGTGTTTGGCAGATGGCTTACCTATTAACTCTTGGCAAATGGCTTGTTCAAAGCAGTCTCTTTATAGACCAATGATAAGGTTGTAGTTGCTCTTGCGTGATGAAACTGGAGAGCAACATGGGGTAGATATACAATATTTCCTTAGAAAGATAGCACACAGTATGTGCAGAAGAGTGAACTGGGCCCAGGAAAAATCACTGTGGGGCCCTGGTCAGTGTTGCTTAGTTGGTTGGGTGTCATTCCATGCACTGAAGAGTTGCCAGTTCCATTCCAGGTCAGGGCACATGCCCAGGTTGCAGGCTTGATCCCCAGTGGAGGGCATGCAGGAGGCAGGCGATAGATGTTTCCCTCTCACATCAATGTTTCTCTCTCTCTCTCTCCCTTCTTCTGTCTCTACCAGACTTAATAAAAAAATTATTTTTAAAAATCAGTGTAGCGATGATGGCAGGATTACTCATCACTCTCATTAACTAATTTTCACCATTCATTTACAGTCCTTCCCTTCATTTTCATTTTCCATCCAACATCCTAAATGAACAACAATCACCTTGCTAACTACTTCCTTAAGACTGCAGTACCAACAGAAACTGCATATCTAGAGCTGAGCTGAAGATTGCAATTAAGGATTTACCTGAACTTCAGGAAGACAAAACTTTGCTGCAGAATTCAATTCTTGGTTAGGATTTGTTAAATACTTATTCATAGACTACCAGATAATTTAGTGAGCCATGCCAGATTATTCTCAATCTAACCTAGTCTCTCACTCCAGCCTAGTTTCCTATCATTGACCTTTTCTCAGTCTTTCCACACTTCTCAAACTTTGTTGAATAAAGTCATTCCTTCGATTACTATAACTACTAGTATATGTTATTTCTTCTTTATAGTCTTGGGACCAACCACCCACTTATTTTTTAAAGCTCTGTCTCAAAACTAACTTTGTCAGGCATATTTCCAAGTATGTCTCATCAGCCACTCCATTATCTGAACTATAAACACACTTGTTTCTTTTCTTTATAGCACTTGGCTTATTGTATTATAATTTTTGCCTTTATATGTTCATCTTATAAGATGATATAGAATCTCCTTTAATGAAGTAACTTATTTAACTGTGAATCTCTGAAGCTTATGCCTAAAATATTTCAATAAAAGAATGTTGAATGAAAAAATTACTACTCTTCCAAACACTGAAAACTCCCAGTGGTATTTAGATGCAGAAGTAACCCTGCACACAGAAGAAAATGAATAGATGCCACTGACTTGGGGTCATCCATGTGGAGACATAAAAGTGGTAAAATTTTAATTCATGTTTTATTTCAGATATTTTCCAGCTGTTTCCTTCTTCCCAGACACCGTATATCGAGGCAATGGCAATTCCACTTAATATTAATATAAAATATATAATTATATAAATAGACCCACTGCAAAAATCTAAATAGCCATTGGATTGTCCAGATGTCTGATCCCATTGGTTGACATAAAAAATTAAAAACTTCATTTTAAGCTTTACCCCAAATATGCAAACTTTAAAAATATATATATATAAAATTTAAAAATATATATTGCTCATTTTCTTTATCCTTTTAAAACTTTTATTGAATTTATTGGGGTGACATTGTTAATAAAATTATACAGGTTTCAGGTGTACAGTTCTATAATACATCATCTGCATATTGTATTGTGTGTTCATCAACCAAAGTCAAGTTTCCTTGTCACCTTTATCTCCCTTCACTCTCCTCTGTATATTTCCTCAGCCCCTTTTCACCTGGTAATCACCATACTGCTGTCCATGTCTATGAGTTGTTTTTTTCTTAATCCCTACACTTTTCCACCCAACCCTCCAACACCCCTACTCTCCATGATTAAGCTTTATCTATTCTGGGGATATGAGGTTGGTACAATACCTGCAAATCAATAAATGTGATACACTACATAAAAAAAAGCATAAAAATCACATGATTGAATCAACAGACCCAGAAAAAGCATTTGATAAAATCCAGCACCCATTTATCATAAAAACTCTCAGCAAAGTGGGAACAGAGGGAACATACCTCAACATAATACAGGCCGTATATGACAGACCTACAGCCAACACCAAACTCAACAGGCAAAAGCTACAGGAGTTTCCCTTAAGATCAGAAGTAAGACAGGATGTCTGCTGTCACCACTCTTATTCAGCATAGGGCTGGAAGTCCTAGCCACAGCACTCAGGCAGGAAGAAGAAATAACAGGCGTCCAAAACGGAAGGGAAGAAGTGAAACTGTCATTATTTGCAGATGACATGATACTGTGTATATAGAGAACTCTAAAGATTCCACCAAAAAACTACTAGAACTGATAAATGAGTTCTGTAAACTAGCAGGATACAAAATAAATATCCAGAAATCTGTTGCATTTTTATACACCAATAATGAGTTATCAGAAAGGTTAACTAAGAAAACAGTCCCATTTACAACTGCATGAAAAAAAAAAATACCTTGGCATAAATTTAACCAAGGATGTAAAAGACCTGTACTCAGAAAATTAGAAGACCCTGAAGAAAGAAATTGAGGGGAGGAACAAGAGGGCGGCGTAGGTAACAGCTGCATCTGCCGCCTCCGGAAACCACATCAAAATGACAACTAAAGTACAGAACCACCGTCACTCAGAGCCCCCTGAAACCTGGCTGAACAGAAGCCCCACAACCAGGGAGCTGAAGGAGCATTGAGACCGGGAGGAGGGGCCCAGATGCGGGCGGGTCGGGGCTGAATAAGAGACTCGGCCTCGGGCCCACACCCAGTGTTTCGGGTAAACCCTGGAGGGAATCTCTGTGGTGGGGGTTTCCCGGAGGAGCGAGGGGTCCCAGCCCCACAGCAGGCCCCCAGGGCCAGGAAGAGACGTCCCCTCAACTCTGGTCTGTGAAACCAGAGGGACTGTGGCTGAGGGTCGCGGAGGCTGCGGGAGCCCCAGCAGCTCCTCTAAAGGGCCCGGCACGGACTCACTCGGACGCTCCCTCTGAGCCCAGCGCCGGGCAGCAGCCTGAAAGGACCCGGGACACTCGGGGGGGAACTAACCTGCCTGGAATCCGGGCGAGAGGCGGAGGGGCGGCTTCCTCCCGGGCAGAAGGGCTGGCGGAGGCCATGGCTCCTTTGGCGAGTCCTCCCCGCACACAGCCCGCAGGCAGGCGCCATGTTTGAATCGCCAGCACCTGACTCACACCTTTGGCCCCGCCCCGTGATTCCCGGAGGCCCCGCCCCTCCCCACCTGCAGCTCATCCAGGCCATTTCCAGGGGCTTTTCTGTGCAAGTGGCCTCTCGAGCCCCATGATTAGTTAGGACTTTCCTAAAATCTCTCAAACAAGCAGCAGCATGCCCCACATGGCTTGATAAGCGGCCCCAGGCCTGGCACTAGCGGCAGCTGCATTGGCTCATAGCTTGGCCTCTCCTGGACACCTCCAAACCCAGCACAAGTAGCAGCCAACTATGGTTTGCTGAGTAGCTCATGCTACTGGGCAAGGCACTGGCACAGGCTGACTTTGCACCTCCCAGGAGGCCTTGGAGACAGTGCACCTGGTGGTCAGACTCGACCATGATGGATTACAACCCTTCCACATCTACAAGTGACACACTCAAGGGGCTCACTTGGTGAACACCAAAGATCCACTGAAGTAAATCCTGCTCCATAGGGGTGTTTCCAGCACAGCAGCTCTTTGGCTGTAGTTGCAGCTGGTCCTCACAGCCGATTGGCCTGGGGGTCAGTTCCTCCCAGTGACAACAACAGCAACCAAGGCTCAACTACAACAGAGCCCATATAGAGGAGCACCTAGAAGGCCCAGCTCAGGTGACTGGGGAGGCTGAGCCACTGGACCCTACTACACAAAGCCACTCTACAAATCCCAGGAGACATAGCAGCTCTACCTAATACATAGGAAGAAACACCTGGAAGCAGCCAAAATGTGGAGGCAAAGAAACATTTCACAAAGGAAAGAAGAGAAGGAATCTCCAGAAAAGGAACTAAATGAAATAGAACCAAGCAAGCTAACAGATACAGAGTTCACAATTTTGGTTATAAGGATCTCAAGGATATTAGTGAGACTATTTCAAAAACAAATGAGATCATTGATGACCTAATAAAATACCTATCGGAAATGAAGGCTACATGAATTCAAATGAATAATTTACAGAGAATCAACAGTAGAGTAGAGGACACTGAGAATCAAATCAGCAGTTTGCAACATGAGAAAACAAAAAACACCCAACCAGAAGAGCAAAAAGAATCCAGAAATATGAAGATAGTATAAGGAGTCTCTGGGACAACTTCACGAGGCCCAACATTTGTATTATGAGGGGGCCAGAGGGGAAGAAAGAGCGCAAGAAATTGAAAACCTATTTGAAAAGATTACAGAAAACTTCCCCTACCTTGGGAAAGAAATAGACTTACAAGTCCAGGAAGCACAGAGAGTCTCAAACAAGAGGAACCCAAAGAGGCCCACAGCAAGACACATCATCATTAAAATGCCAAAAGTTAAAGACAAAGAGAGAATCTTAAAAGCAGCAAGAGAAAAGCAGTTAATTACATACAAGGGAGCACCCATATGACTGTCAGCTGATTTCTCAACAGAAACTTTGCAGGCCAATGGGGAGTGGCAAGGAATATTCAAAGTGATGAAAAGCAAGAACCTGCAACCAAGACTACTCTACCCAGCAAAGCTATCATTTAGAATTGAAGGTCATATATAGAGCTTCTCAGACAAGGAAAAGCTAAAGGAGTTCATCACCACCAGACCAGCACTACAGGAAATGTTGAAGGATCTTCTTTAACAAGAAGCTAATGAACAAAAGAATCTGATGAACTAAATAGATCCAGAGACATTGACGCATGCAACACATGATCATATTTCAGAGGGAAGGGGGGTGGTGGAGGATGGGTGGAGATTGACCAAAGAAGTTATATGCATATGTGCATAACCCATGGATACAGACAATGATGGGGTGAAGGCCTGGGGAGGGGTTGGGAGCGAGGTGGAGGGGGTCAATTGGGGGGAAAATGTGGGACACCTGTAGTGCTTTCAACAATAAAGATAAATTTTTAAAAAAAGAAAGAAATTGAGGAAGATACAAATATGTGGAAGCATATACTATGTTCATGGATAGGAAGAGTTAACATCATTAAAATGTCCATACTACCCAAAGCAATCTATAGATACAATGCAATTCCTTTATCATCTTTCTTAAGAGTACTTGTGTATATGTATATGTATGTATTTTATGTATACATATACATATATAAATAATTTTTATACACACATATGTGTATTGTGTGTATGTCTGTTTCTCTGTTTTAGGAAATTTCCATCAAATGTTCTGGGATCTTTCATTACATACAGGTATAATTGCTTTGACACAGGAACCGAGGGTAGGTGTCTCTCCACTAGGAAGTCACTTAGGAATATATTTGGAACTATTAAGTATCTTGATTATTATACATTTAACACACATGTTACTGGAATATTATGGAATTAGATCCTAGATCTTTTCTTAGTAATGATTTTATTTTGTTGGTATTATCTATTTTCAAGTAATTTGAGTAAGTTATCTTAACAGTTTTGTTCAAATACGATATAAATTTAAATACTACATTATGAAATATGTCTTTAATATTGAAAGAAGATTTTTCCAAACTCACAATTTTCTTAGAGGTTTTGAGAAACATTTTAGATGCTTTGGCCAATGCAAAGAGAGACTGGTGCTGCCTAATTTCACATGAACAACAACAACAAAAATCATCAATGTCCTGAAGGACTTCTATTTTTGATCCTCTCCACCCAAACAATC
Organism: Miniopterus schreibersii; assembly: GCF_964146895.1. Classification (NCBI taxonomy): domain Eukaryota; kingdom Metazoa; phylum Chordata; class Mammalia; order Chiroptera; family Miniopteridae; genus Miniopterus; species Miniopterus schreibersii. The sequence continues at coordinate 134,631,686 of NC_138102.1, forward strand.
TCTGAAGTATAAAAATTTCAGATTTAAATTAAAGAGTTGGTCATTAACTTATTTTTTTAAATCCTCACCAGAGGATATTTTTTTCTATTGCTTTTCAGAGACAGAGGAGAGGAGAGAGAGAAAGAGAGAGAGAGAGAGAGAGGGAGAGAGAGAGGGAGGGAGAGAGGGAGAGAGAGAGGGAGAGAGAAAGAGAGAGACTGATGTGTTTTACATGCCCTTGGCCAGTGGGACCCTTCAGTCTGCGGGCTGATGCTCTAAGCACTGAGCCAACTTGGCTAAGGCTAATTAAGTTATCTATTGATGTATTAGTATTATTTCATGTATTCGGGTCAAGAATACTATCTGTCTATCCAAGGTATTTTCACATTATGAGGTTAAATTACACAAGTGTCAGGACTGGGAATCCTAAACTGGTTGAAATCAGAGCCCATGCATTTCACCAATGCCCCAAAGGAGGTAAAAGTTCCTTTCAACCTTAACATGTATTCTTTCTAAATTTGTCACTTAATCTACTAGACTCTAGATTTAAATTCACAGCACAAACTACAAGTGAAACATTATCTGCCAAACCCAAATATAAAAGAGAATTGTCCTGGTCAGCATATTGAAAAGAAAGGACATAGAGACCACCCAGAGATTTTTATATTAGTGAAGGAAAGTAAATAGTAATAAGATTATATTAAAATATAATAACATTTTACATTGCAAACTAGGAGCATTATGTTAACTCTGATGGCTCCTATAATTCTATTCATTGTTCAGTAAAATTTATTTACATGGATTTTTTATTGTGTGAATGTAGTTATTACCTCACAAAGAAGCTAGTAAGACAAGAAATCACTAAAGATGTTTGAAACTCATTTTCTTGTTTACTACCTCATTAAATTCAATAAAAACCATACCTTAATTATTTTGTTTTTCTGCTTTCCCTATAAATAGCATGAGCACTTGCTCAATTAATGGCATGCCCTATTAAATAGAAATGTAAAGCACATACTCTTTATTGGATTTAATATAATACATATGTGCATTTTTCTGCAGTTACCTTTTTCCATACAAACTCATTAGACATTTTCAGATGGAAAGAAATGGCAGATTTCTTTGAAATGAGTCACAATGATTTAAAAGTGGGCTATTAAGACTAGTGCGTGTACAGGAATTTAGCATCTTACTTCCTTTTTCCTTCTATTCTTCTGTCCTTTATCCCCTTATTGTCCTCACTTTTTTATGTCACTTTCCTCCTTTTCTTCTCCTTTTCCCTTGTTTTCCTGTACTGCCGATGCCCAGCACCTGTGATTTCTCTAAGAAAGTAATGAACACTGCAAGTGACATGTAGGACCAAAAAAAGGAACTGAACTCTGGTATAATAATGTTTATACACAGTAATGATGGTATTGTCCTCCTCTACTGACTCATATTACCTAAGAGAAGTCCTTTGGACCTTATTTTATTGCTCAGAAAGGGACATAACTTGTCTCACAACTGCTTTTGGGAAGATAAATAATTACAGTATACAAATAGTGAATGTAAATACAGAATTCAAAATTGAAATACCTACAAATCCATAATGATATTACTCATTTTTCTCATGTCATCAAAACACTTGTAATGTGCTATATTAGAGGCTGAATACACAAACATAAACTATAAAAAGTTCTTTATTTAGAAGAAACTAAAAACCAGTAAGGAAGAACAATTACATGAAGAAACATTTCAATGCAATGTGACAGTTATAATAGTTTTGATGGACTATAACCATATTTATGAGAAAGAAATATTGTATATAAATTCCAGCACTGTAACTGGTAGCAATTGCTTCTCCATATTATTTAGATCATCCTTTAAAACATGATGGTAGAGGAATGGCAGCATGAAAGATCCCCTTGGTCTCTCCCCTTGAAGTTTCAACAATTTGAACAGCTCTAACTCAACAAAGGATTCCCTACTCAACGTACAGTCATGCCTGAGAGATCCACACATTGAAGCATCTAAAGATGGGCATGTGGGAACAAACAGGGGAGACAAGGAGAACAGCTGAGATGAACTACGCAGCCCTGCAGCCAGGAGCTCACAGTGGGGCTCAGTCCGGAGAAGAGAGGAAGCGAGTTGTGGCTGGTGCTCTCTTCAGCAGGGAGGAGCAGAGAGATTCAGTGGGCATTCCTGCAAGAGTGAGCAGCAGTACGAGCTGCAGCTGAGCCCAGAGACCCGGGAAAGGACACAGCATCGAGGTGCTACTGTAGTTGTTGGGTGGTCGGCATTCCAGACAGAGAAACAAAGCTATGGAGCCCTGCCACCCCGTAGCCTCCTAAAACTCGCCTCCTTTCACCCTTGGTGTCGAGGTTGCAGAGCACATTATCTGAAAACTTGAGAACTGGTACTACAGAATCACTATTTTACCTGAACGAAGGGTATATTCTGTGACTGGTTCTGGGTCAGGGTGCATGGGGGACCCAGTGGATGTCCAAGGTTGCCATTACCAGGAGAGCAAAACAAAGGAGGTGACAGGGTTTCCCTAGATGAACCCACCTCCAAGCATCACAGCTATACTCATGGCAGCCAGAGACACTGCAGAGGTCAGCACTGGATTTCACAGAGCTAAGAAACTTGTGATTCAGAGCCTCATACTTGAAAATAAGACCACTTTGTATTAATTTGCTAGAGAAATGCCACCAATATATAGATGCCTAGACAGAAAAGGAACCCATCAAATTCCATGAATAACCAAGATAGTGAGGCAGCTCAGAAAATGAAACATCTCCAGAAAGTAAACTGGAACTTACGGAAATATGTGATATAAATGACAGAGATTTCAAGATTGCAGTTCTGGAAATACTTAAGATGAGAGAAAATACAGACAGGCAATTTAGTGTGCTCAGAAAATAAATCAACAAACAAAACAAGTACTTTACCTAAGAGAATGAAACTTTAAAAAAGAACCAAGAGAAATTCTAGAGATGAAGAACTCAGTGAAAGAGATCAAGAATGAACTAGCCAGCATAGGAAATGGAGCAAACCAGATGGAGGACAGAACTCATGATAATGAAGACAGAAATCTAGAAGTGACGCAAAGGGAAGAAGAGAGAGACTTGAGCATAAAAAAATGAAAACTCCATGAGAACTATCTGACTCCATCAGAAAGAGCAATATAAAAATAACAGGCATACTAAAGAAGAAAAGAGGAAGGGAATGGAGAGCCTATTCAAAGAGTTGATGAGAACTTCCAAACCCTATGAAAAGAGCTAGATCTTTATATCCAAGATGCAAACAGAACACCCACCTAGTTACCTCAATCCAAAGAGGCCTCTCCAAGGCACATTGTATTAAAACTGTCAAAAATTAATGATAAAGGAAGAATTCTCAAGGCAGCCAAGGAAAATAAGGAAGTGACCTATAAAGGAGAGCCCATTAGGTTATCATTGTACTCAGCAGAAACTCTACAAACCAGAGGAGAACAGAACCAAATATTCAAACTACTGAAAGAGAGAAATTACCAGGCAAGAACAATGTATACAGCAAAGTTATTCTTCAAATATGAAGAAGAAATAAAGGCTTTTCTAGACATACAGAAGTGAGGGAATGTCTCACCTCCAGAAGACCTCCAATGCAACAAATAATCAAGGTGGCTGTTCTACCTGAAACAAAGGACAAAACTTCACAAAACTACAAATAAGATTACCAAAAACTTAGGGCAAAAACAGGGATAATTTGTGACAACAAAAACACAAAACAGGAGGGGATAAAGGTCTGAATTTGCAAAGGAAGATGGAGATGAGATACATTCAAAAGAAAAACAAATACTGTCTATATAAAACTTTCTTTTTCATAAAACTAATGGTAACCACACACACACACAAAACAAAACTGAGACACAGAGCTTAAAAAAAATAGGAAACAGGAATGAAGTATGAAACACCACCAAACAAGCACAGCAGACAGAAATACAAAGGAAAAGAACCAAAGAAGGCACAGAGCTACCAGAAAACAAAAGATAAAACAACTACAGGAAATCCTCATATATCAATAATTACCACAAATGTGAATGGACTGGATTCTCAAATAAAGAGGCGCAGAGTAACAAATTGGATCAAAACCCAAAACCCAACCATATGCTTCCTTCAGGAGACACATCTGAGCTGCAAAGACAAAGTTAGACTCAAAGTGAAAGGGTGGAAATGATTCTCCAAGCAAATAACAGCCAGATAAAAGTAGATGTAGCCATACCTAGATCTGACAAAATAGATTTTAAGATAACAAAGGTAACAAGAGACAAAGATGGATATTTCATAATGACAAAGGGGACACTACATCAAAAAGATATAACACTTCTTAATATATATGTACCCAATCAGGGAGCACTGAAATATATAAAGCAAATACTAACACAACTAAAGGGAGAAATTGACAAAAATACAATCATAGTTGGGGACCTTAATACTTCATTGACAGCTCTAGATAGATCATCCAAACAGAAAAGCAATAAAGAAATATTGGCCTTAAATGACATATTGGACTAAATGGGCATAACTGACATTTACAGAGCCTTTCATCCCAGAACATCAGCTCATACATTCTTCTCCAGTGGACATGGAATATTCTCAAGGATAGACAGTATGTTGGGTCACAAATCTAGCCTCAACAAATCCAAGAAGGTTGAAATTATACCAAGCATATTCTGTGACCACAATGCTTTGAAATTAGAAATCCACTGCAAACAGAAAGTAAATAAACCTATCAATATGTGGAGATTAAACAACATACTACTAAAAAATGATTGGGTCAAAGAGGAAATAAAAGGTGAAATCAAAAGATGTACAGAGACAAATGAGAATGACACTATGACATATCAACACTTCTGGGATCCAGCGAAAGAAGTAATAAAAAGGAAGTTCATATCATTACAGGCCTATTTCAGGAAACAAGAGAAATCCCAAGTAAACCACATAATATTATATCTTAAAGAACTAGGGGGAAAAATACCAAACAAACCCAAAAGTGACCCAAAGTCAGCAGAAGAAAGGAAATAAAAATTAGAACAGAACTGAATAAAATAGAGAACAAAAAGACTATACAAAAAAAATAATACAACAAAGAGCTGGTTCTTTGAAAAGATTAGTGAAATTGACAAACCCTTGGCTAGACTCACCAAGGAAATAAAGAGAAAAGACCCATATAAACAAAACCAGTAATGAAAGAGAAATTATCACATCTATCACAGGTATACAAAGGATCATACTAAAATACTATGAAACACTATATGCCACCAGATTCAACAACCTAGGAGAAATGGATAAGTTCCTAAAAGTATACAACCTTCCTAGAGTGAATCATGAAGAACTGGAAAATCAAAATAGACCAATAACAGTGAGGAAATTGAAACAACCATCAAAAACCTCCCCAAATTTTAAGTCTAGGACCAGATGGCTTCATTAGTGAATTCTACCAAACATTCAAAGATTTGACCCCTATCCTTCTCAAACTCTTCCAAAAAATTTAAGAGGCAATACTCCCTAAAACATTATGAGGCCAACATAATCTTGATAACAAAACCAGGCAAGTATAACACCAAAAAGAAAACTACAGATCAATATCTCTGATGAATACAGATGTAAACAGCCTAAATAAAACACTAGCAAATAGAATACAACAATACATTAAAAAAATAATACATTAGGTTCAATTGAGGTTCATTCAAGGGGCACAAGGATGGTTTAACATACACAAATCAATCAATGTAATACACCACATTAACAAAATAAAGGATAAAAATCATATGGTCTTATCAATAGATGCAGAAAAAGCATTTGATAAGATACAACATTCATTTATGATTAAAACTCGTAATAAAATGTGTATAGAAGGAAGGTACCTCAACATAATAAAGGCCATATATGACAAACCTTCAGTCAATATCATACTCAATGATGAAAAACTAAAAGCTTTTCCTCTAAATTCAGGAACAAGACAAGGTTATCCACTCTCACCACTGTTATTCAACATAGTTCTGGAAGTCCTAGCCAGAGCAATAAGGCAAGAGAAAGAAATAAAAGGCATCCAAATTGGCAAGGAAGAAGTAAAAGTGTCACTTTTGCAGAAGACATGATTCTGTACATAGAAAACCCTAAAGACTCCACCAAAATACTATTAGAAACAATGAACAAATACAGTAAAGTTGCAGGATACAAAATCTATGTACAAAAATCCACTACTTTCCTATATACTAAAAATAGAATTTCATAAATAAAAATAAAAAACACACAATTCCTTTTCCAATTGCAACCAAGAGTAAAATATCTAGGAATAAACTTAATAAAGGATGTGAAGAACCTATATACTAAAAACTACAAAGCATTATTAAAAGAGATTGAAAAAGGAACAACAAAATGGAAAGACATTCTGTTTCATGGAATGGAAGAATAACATAGTTCTTCCAGATTAGCCAAAAGCAATAAATAGATTTAATGCAATCCCCATCAAAATCCCAATGTCATTTTAAAAAAAAATAGAACAAAAAGTCATCATCTTTCTATGGAACCACAAAAGAGCCCAAAAAGCTAAAGCAATTCTGAGAAAAAGAACAAAGCCAGAGGTATCACACCACCTGACTTAAAATTATACTACAGAGCTATGATAATCAAGACAGCATGCTACTGGCAGAAAAGCAGACACACAGATGGAACAGAATTGAGAGCCTCTTCAATAAATGGTCTAGGGGACAACTGGAATGACATGCAAAAGAATGCAACTAGATTACTGTTTGTCCCCATGTACAAAAATGAATTCAAAGTGGATCTAAGACCTAAATATGAGATCTGAAACAATGAAGTACACAGGAAAAAACATAGGTACTAAATTTTAGATCTTGGTCATAGAGAACATTTTATGAATTTGACCCCAAAAACAAGGGAAGTAAAGGGAAAAATAAATGAATGGGACTATATCAAGCTAAACTGCATCTGCACAGCAAAAGAAATTGACAACAAAACAAAAGATAACTAGCCAAATGGGAGATATTTGCAAACAACAGCTCAGACAAGGGACTAATATCCAAAATATATAAAGAACTCATACAATTCAACACCAAACAAACAATTCAATTAAAAAATGGGCAGAGGACCTATGCAGACACCTCTCCCAAGAAGACATACAAATGGCTAAGAGATATATGAAAAGATATTCATCTTGCTGTTAGGGAAATGCAAATCAAAACTACAATGAGATACCACCTCATACCTGTTAGAACGGCTGTTATCAACAAGACAAATAATAACAAGTGTTGGAAAGGTTGTGGAGAGAAAGGAACCCTCATTTACTGCTGGTACAGCCATTATGAAAAACAGTCTGATGGTTCCTTAAAAAATTAGGAATAGAGTTACCATATGACCCAGCAATCCCTTTCTTGGGTATCTACTCCAAAACCTCAAAAACATTTATTCCCAAAGATTTACGCACTGATATGTTCATTACAGCATGATTCAAAGTGGCCAAGACATGGAGGTAACCAAAGTATCCTTTGATAGAGGACTGGATAAAGAAGATGTGGTACATATATACTATGGAAACCTACTCAGCCATAAGAAAAGATGAAATAAGGCCATTTGTGACAACATGGATGGACGCTGAGAATAGTATGCTAAGCAAAATAAGTCAGTAGGAAAAAGCTAAGAACCATATGATTTCACTCATATGTGGGATATAAAACTGAAACTCATAGACACAGTCAACAGTGTGGTGGTTACAGAGGGAAGGGGATTGAGAGGCTCAGGGGAAAAAGGGTCCAAATATATGGAGACAGAAGATAGTTTCACTTTGAGTGGTGGATACACAATGCAATATTACAGATCATGTACCGTAGAAATGTACACTTGAAACCTATATGATCTTATTAACCAATGTCAACCGATTAAATTTATTAATTTTTTAAAAAATAAATAAACATTATGGTAAAATTGCAACAATTATATATTTAAGGACTCTATCATTAGTTGGAATAAAGAACTTTAGGGTTGTTATTAGGTTCTAGATACATATCAACATTTTATATGTACTCTATTTCATGTGAAATAAAGTTTAAAATCTTTGGGCTGAGATATGGGATAAATGTTCAAAATCTTGGTTTCCTAGTTATCTATCTTACCTGTGATCATCCATTTCTCTCAAGTCAGAGGTTAGGAGTTAATAATTTTGTTAAAAAGCTTATTGGATTGAACATCTCTCTATCACATATAAAATATCCAATATTTTTTAAAAAATTAAACATAAGATACAAAAGTCTTCAGTATAGTACAATTCTGAAAGACAAGAAAGTAAGTAAATTAGAAAGTTATATCTCCCCCAGCAACCGTAACTCAGCCCCTGTGCACAGATGGAACATTTTGGCAGTGCATATGCACTATAATGTGGATGTCTTTTTATATATACTCTATGTAGCCTGCCAGAGATATTTTCACTTTGGGAACCATGAACTGAAATTTCCTGACCCATGTGTATTAATAATCAAAGTCTTAAAATCATAGTAATGTAGTTTTTGGCAAATGCTTCCTTTTTCTTGCTCTATTTTCAAAGTATATGAAGAAAATAGTGGTGTGGATTCTCAGAGAAATAAATGTATGAGATAGTTTTGAATAAGGGTAGATTCATAAATTTACATTTTATAACTGCCTGACATAAGAATATAGGTTCAGTCAGAGGCCCAGTAACTTGTTGTTTTAATAAAATGGTAGTAAAACTACATTCTTTATGACAATAGTCTCTTGTTCTCTAATGATTTTGAGCCCAAATTGAAGTAGTAATTATTACCCTTACCCTCTAGCTAAAAGTGGTAAAATTTGATCTACACAAATATCCATCTCTGAATTTGTCTACCCTTTTTTTTTTTTTTAATCTTCATGAATATGAAGCGGAGTATTTATCAGACTTGAGGAGGACAAGAGAGACACTTTTACTGAGAATTCTATTTCTTGAAAACCTAGGTTGATTTTCTAGGTTGTAATACACCACAAATATAGAATCTGGATACTGTTGGAATGCCTTGTTCTTCTGAAGTGAAAACTTATCTTTTTGGCTGGCCAGGATAGTAGCCTTACCATGCAACTTAAGAAAGTGGCATGTTATTGGGGAGAAAAAGGGACATCTGTAATATTTTAAACAAAAATAAAATTAAAATTAAAAAAAGAAAGTGATATGTTACTGAGTATAATATGAGAAGGGCCTTACCTATTTAGTCACAAATTTAAGACTAGATGCATTGCTGCCTGTGATGTTCTGGAAAACGTTTAACAACCAGCCCTCTGTGGGAATTTTTTAAATTCCCAATGTGTAGCATTAGCCAATTTTCATGGTCTAAAACAGTCCCACCAGTGTTGATTTCAAGCTACCAAGCCAAAGTGAAATTCCTAAAAATTTAGCAATTAGCTCTTGGGACCAGGTACATGCTGGTTTTAGCATGTTTCCGCATTGCCACCCCTTAAGACTGCATGCAATAGTTTGTTTTGAATAACATAATTTTAAATCAACCTGATGCCATAAAGAACATCTGCTGAGAGCAAGACAGCATTTAATTTGGTCCAGTATTAATATTAACCAATATTAATGAATCATTGGTTTCTTCATTTCACATAAATGATTTTTTTAAAGCTCTAAGAAAATGTCAATTGTATGTCTATTTGGACTTTCAAAGTGCTATAGCATCTGGAAATGACCTTTAGCTACATTTTACCTGAGCAAACCTTTTAATAAAAATAAATAATGAATTCCTCTGTAATTGCTACAAGTTATGAACTTTCTTTATAAAAGTGTAGACCTACCTTTGAAGAACAGGATCCAGATCAGATTCATCTTTGTAATCTAGTTGGTATTTAACATGTTTTTAAAAATAGTTCATTCAATGAAGTCATTCAATTTTGAATAAATGAATGAATAAAGAATGACTAAAAATTGATTGTGCTCTTTGGCATTTTAACAAGCAAAGATATGATAAGGAATTAGATATATTATGTCTACAATAAATCTAAAATAACTGATTTTTTGTTTCATTATTCCGACATAGAAAAACAAACTTAATCTCTGATCTTCTGCTTGTTTTAAAATAAAGAATAATTTGAAGTCTGTAGACACTGCAGTGATAAAGACATTTGTAAACAGAATTTAGACAGGCTAAGTTCTTATTGATTTAATAATTACAGCTTTGTTGCAGTAGGTGGAATTGAAGGTCTCCACACTAATGCTCTTTGATGAAGAACAATGGGAAAATAGACATAAACATTGCTATATAGTAGTATATCTTTCAGCCCTTCATGTATAAAGTATTCTATTAAAAATTCAGTGAGCTATGCACATAATTAGACATCCCTGCTGTCACAATGAATCACCTTTATGAACACTCTGATGCACCTTGACATGGGGAGCTTAAGCTGGCTGGCTTGCCTCTAAATAAGAATCTGCTGACTAATTCACATAAACTGCTCTTGCATTTCTAATAGGTTCAGAGAGACTCCTTTTAAACAAGCAGGCTCTGAAAATAAGACATGCCCTTATTTCAGACATTGCTTTTCAGTGGAGGGATTTTGAAAATGTTGGAGGGGATTTCTTATTTTCACAGTGGCCATTACTTACTTCCATGGGAGGGACACAGAAATGGGGAGGGTAGAAATGCTAAAGGCCTTGAACATGCAGTATATTCCTGCTCAGTAAGTAACTGTCCAGCCCAAAATGTAGATAATGTCTATGCAAGCCTGTCTCCAAGACAGCCTCCAGAGATCCCCACCTCATGGGGTTCACACACTTGCATGTTCCCATCCCACATTATACAGAATTTATCTGTGTGTGCAATAGAATATTGCATAAGAGATGGTATGCCACTTCTAAGATTAGGTTATAAAAAGCACTCTCTTCTGCCTTGGTTGCATATTTTTTTCTACCTGTCTCAGATAACTAGTTCTGTCATAGAACGTTCCGGGCTGCCCAAGGAGAGGTCCACAGTCAAGAAACTAATGTGCCTTTAGCCAAAGCCAGTGAGGCGCCAAGGTCTGCCAACAGCAGTGTGAGTGAGCAGAGGCGACTACCTTCTGGCCCCGTTGAGCATTCGGATGACTGTAGTACTGACCGACAGCCAAAAACACTTTAGCTAAGCTGTTCCCAGATTCCTGACCCTGAGAAACTGTGTGAGATAATAAATTTTTCTTAAGCTGTTCAATTTTGGAAAAGAAAACCGTTACACAACATTAAATAACTAATACAATGTCCTTGTTGACAGAGTATGGTAGCAAATATTTTATTGACTTATCTGAAAGACGCTTATATATGAATAATTAGTCTAATTTTGTATTTTATACAAAAAACAAAAATACTTTCTTCTGACAAATAAAACTTTGATTCCTTTAATGTGGTCTCATCTTTGGTATAGTTTAGAAATGGTATCATGAAATATTTTTAGGCCATTTTTCTTAATCATGCCACAGTGTTTCATAAAACACTGGTATACATTATATACCATCTTTTGAAATACTACATTTCCTGTATATTATCTGAACTAATTATTATATATTTTCAATATGTTAATTGTGTGAAGCTACCAAATATCCAACTTAATACATTTTCATTGATGATATAAATTTTCATGGATTAGGTCTTTAAAACTAATTGAATTACTAGTGCAACAGGGAAAAGAGTATGAAACCATTCTACTTTATTTAGACCTTAAAGTCATCTCTTTAGTGTTAATAAGTAGCTGAAAAATATCACCTGTGTTTAAAAAATCTCTTTTTCTTTTATCCTATTGAAATATTTATGTATCATTTCATATAATGTTGATAACCACATTGATTAAAGTTAGATTTATAGAGATGATAGTGAAGAATTTGTCGATATCTGGAATATCTATTTCAGATCAGTATCATGAGGGGAGACAATGATATGTGTCTCAGTATTTTCCTCTTTAACTTGGAAATGTAGAAATTTACATGGCCTATTTTGTTCAACTTCTCCTTGGATAAATCTTGTCCCTGGCTGAGTCTACTGAAAAAATGAGAAAGAGGTTTTTGAAAATTAAAAAAAAAAAAGTTTTACAAATAAGGGAAGGAAGAATTGGTATAATAAAAATTACAGTAAAAATCCTATAAATAATTATATTTAACTAAGAATCATCCATGAATATTGCCCAGTACAATATAATTTTTTAAAAGTTGATCATTTAGTCTTATCCTGACATTCTTGGTTGCATGGGTATCAATTCTGATTTTTTATTTTTTTAATATTTTTATTCTTTTAATCCTCACCCGAGGATATTTTTCCATTGTTTTTCAGAGAGAGTAGAAGGCAGAGAGAGAGAGGAACATCTATGTGAGAGAGACATGTCAAACTAGGTATACACAAATAAATAATAATTTTTAAAAACAGTAGAAAATACAAGAATGTTAAAAATTGCATAATGCATTTTAAAAACAGAAAATTTTTCTAACTAAAATAGTTGTTCTCAATTCTGGATGTATATTACAATTTCTAGGGAACCATTTAAAAGAAACTTATGCTCAGTCCTACTTGTGACCAACTAAATTGGATTTCTGAGGATGGGGCCTGAGTATGGTTATTTTTTAAAGTTCTCTAGGTTATTTGAATATGAAGCTGACATTGAGAATCATTGACTAGCATATAGTATAAATTGGGTGCTTTGTAGAAGTTAATGTGGAAAGCTATGTTGAGGGCAAATGGTAAATACCCTAGTGTTGTGTAATAACACATCTGACCATGACATTAACAATCATATGCCTAGATCATCAAACACATTACTAGTATTGATAATTCTAACTCAACTGCAAAATAATGATTTTAATAAAGTTTGTAAGAATCGGTTACCAAAAATGTTAACTTGTGTTCAATTTCTCATTACTTCATGGTAGTATTTTCTCAAAATGGATTCTGTTGGCATGCATGTATTGAATTCCTTAATTCATTTTCCAGAGTCTGAAAACCCTGGAGATTCATTTTCTACTTTAGCACTTTCATTTTAGTTATCATTACAAATATATATATATATATGTATATATATTTATATATATGTATATATATATATGCATTCTTAACATATGGATGGCTCTGCTGTAAAAAAAAAAAAATTACATGATTATCTGCACCTAGAACCATAGTGGAACCATGTAGAACCATTTCAGTTATCAGGGGCTAATATGAAAGGAAAGGAGGCAGATGTACTAAGACTAAGTAAAGGCCAAGTGGTGGCACAGCATAGCACACCACCAAAACAGGAATAGGTTTCATGTGGTTCAAAAGAGATGACAGGTGGAAAACTGAGGCATCACATAGTCAAACATGGATGTGGGCATGTAGAACCCAAATGAATTGTGCTACTGGAAGTCACCTGCATATTCACATTGTTAGCAATGACATCACAAGCCAGTTCCACCTCAGTTAGAGTAACTTGAACTCCATTTTAATTTTGCATTTTTCTTTGCAAATATTCTTATCTGCTTTGTGTTTATGATACTTAAATGCTGTGGTGTACAGCATGCCTAGTTTTATATAATATTATAGATTAAAAACAAATACATCAATAATCACTTATTAGGAAAGAAATTTATTTAAATATATATAACCAGTTTTTTAATTTTTAAATATATATAACAGGTTTTTAAAACATTTCTTTAGAGGCAGGGAAGTAGATGGAAATAATACATAAGATGATACTAAAGATTCTGAGTAGTAATCGAGCTCCATCATTTGTTAGTTTTGTAAATTTTATAAAACATTTCATTTCTATGAGTATTTGGCCTGCAGTATGAGATTAAGAATACATTTCCTGCAGGGTTATACCTAGGATTTTGTGAATATTAGATGAGATCGCTTATGTTAAAAGACCAGAAATTAGTAGATGTTCAATAAACATTACTGGCTTCCCGATCATAAAAAAATGATGATTGTCGGGGCCAATGTTGTAATTGCTATGAAACTATTTGCAGTCTCTCTCTTCCTTTCCTTCCTTCCTCTCTCACTGCCTCCCTCGTTCCCTCTCTCTGAGCATGTTTAACATGGTGGCAAAATTGCATGCTAGGAAAGCTTCCAAAGCTTTAAAGCACTTACCTTCTATAATCTACAGCCTATGAATCTCTGGACAATACCAGAAAGAAGAAATAAGAGGGGTAGTGATTGATTGGGGAACAGTCACACAAGAGGGCCCTGCGCTGGGGCTGGGCCAGCACCTGCACATGGCTTTGGTCTTAATAACGTTCCATTACACACACTTCCTTTGGCACCAGTGAAACAAGGTTTGATTTATTTTTGATGGATCTCCTCCACATCAGAACTCTATTGCTTTCAAAGCTGTTGCTGCAGCAACACCTGAAGTGATTTTTATCACTGCCATAAAAACATTAAATGATTTCAGGTGCCAGAGACCTTTTTCAGGTTCTGCTGTTTGATAAGTGAAGTCAGTCGTTAAAAAATGTTTTTCTGCTGCTTTAACTTCTGACATGCCCCTAGAAAATCTATATTCTGTACCCAACAGGATGTCTGATGCTTTATAAATGTGGGGGAAATACGGACAGATTGAGATTTGTGAGGTATTTGTGATATCCTACATAGGATAAAAAATGTATTTAAGCAAAATTATGTGACATGTGGTTATTGTTGCTTGCTGTGAGCTGTTTGGGTGTTGTGTGGTTTAGTTGGCATCCATGTGGTTTTAGCAGGCAGAGTCTGTTGGTAAGAAGATTGTGGGAGAGTCACATGTCATCACTTTTCTTACTCCCAAAAAAGGGTAGGGATTAAGATGTGCAAATTGCCAGTTATAAAAACTGTCACAGGGATGTTAAAGTACAGCATAGGGAATATAGTCAATAATACTGTAATAACTGTGTATGGTGCCTCGTGGGTACCAGACTCATCAGATTGATGACTTCGTCAGGTGCATAAATGTCTAACCACTATGTTGTACATCTGAAACTAATATAATATGGTATGTCAACTGTAATGGGGAAAACACAACAAATTTTAAGCAGGCTAATTGTTAAAGTATATCCCTCACTCATTAGACAATTATAACTAAACCAACTAGGCGGAGGAGTTTCCATTTGACTCTAGTTTTAATGTCCTCTGGCTCTGATTGTGCAATGTCCCACTGAGGCAGAATATAGAGTCTCTCTAAATCAGGCAAACTTCCAAGAGTGACAATACAAATGGGTGCCAAAGGTGTATAGTTAGAGAAAGCTGTCTATATAAGGACCACACAAGACTTGCTGGAGTCAGCTGTGATCTCACTGCAGACTCAGATTTAAAACTTTAAGAGCTAATATTTAAAGGATCTATCTAGAACAGAACTAAGTAATTCACTTTGTGTTAGCAGCAGCTTTCTCAGAAGACAGAATATATGTTTATCCTTCAACACATAAATGCTACTCAGACGTCTTCAGGCTTCCATAAGTAATTATAGTTATTTCTTCATATTTCAATAATTTTAAAAGGAAACATAAGGTGAAAAATTATATGCCTATATCTGCCTGTTTTCTACCCTCAATTCCTCCATTCCAAATATCAACTAATATAAACAAACATTCCGAGTAGCTATGATATCTTTGTTCATCTATTTTAGAATAATTCCTTAGGAATTTGTGTGGAAGTGTTAGTGCCCAGTGTGTGTGTGTGTGTGTGTGTGTGTGTGTTAAAATACCAGGGTGCTTGATCAGTCATATATGAGTGTATATAAGAGGATAATGGAGAACAGAATATTGAAAATACGGACTGTCCTAGGAAATATAAACTATAAGATAACTAGAGGTTTACTGTCTTAACCTAGCAGGGCATGTTTTAATGTGCTTATATGTAGCTTCTAAGAGTTTTAAAATTGACTGTAGAGAAATATTTCCCATTTCTATCTGCAATAAAGCCACAGTTCTTCCATTTTGCTGTACCCCTTTTTCCTTGATTAGAGCATGAAAGAAAAAAATAGATTTAATTTCTATTATCTAGTGGTTTCCTTTTCAAGAAACTTTGACCAAATGACAAAGTAAGCCAAAAAATGTTAGGTGAAGTACAGCATAGAAAATATGGTCAATAATATTGTAATAACTGTGTGTTGTGCCCACTGGGTACTAGAAATACAAGGGAGAGCACTTTGTAAAGCATATGATCCCCTAACCACTATGCTACACACCTGAAACCAATACAAAATAATATTAAATATAAACTGTCATTGAAGAAAAAATTTTTTTAAATGTAAAAAATAGAAAAACCAATATGTAAATATTAAAAAATATGTAAAACCAAAACAGGTCAAATCATAGAGAGATTGCTTTACTTTCCACATACACACACACATACAAATTTTGTCAACTTTTTAGAAACTTCTAGTAGTATTAAAATACTTATAAGAGAGTTATAAAGAGATACATTTTCTACATCAATGGACACAAGCCTATAACATACCAAGAGAAATGTTACTAAATTTCCGAAGAATATCTGAGGGCTCTACAGAGGAAGTTTTTAAGAAATGTCTCTTAATTCATTCCTGCCTAATGGAAACTTTCACCTACTATACTCTACACTTTCACTGACCACTGAAGTGGAATATATCCTATATTATCTCAGAGTTCCTTTCTAAAGTAGCCATAGAGCCCTGGCCGATTTGGTTCAGTAGTTAGAGCATCGGCCTGCGGACAGGAGGGTTCCAGGTTCAATTCTGGGTCAAGGGCAGGTACCTTGGCTGCAGGGCTAACCCCCAGCCTTAGTCAGGGCTCAGGCTCACTCAGGTGGGAGGAAAACCAACTGATGTGTCTGTCACATTGATGTTCTCTCCCTCTCTCTCTCTCTCTCTCTCTCCCCATCCTCTCCATTCTCTCTAAAAAATCAGTGGAAAAAATAATCCGCAGGTGAGGATTAAAAAAAAAAATTAAGTAGCCATATAATTTTCACCTCCAAATCTTTTCTACTAATACTTATAGAATACACTGAAACTGGTAAATTACAGAAATGAATAAAAAAATGATGATTTCCATGTGTGCGAATACAACCCAGCAGAAAATATTGACTATATGAGCCTGAAAATAACCTGGGTCAGGCACACTATGGGAATTAGAATTTTTCATTCACCTCTTTTGATCTTATAGGTGTTTATGAGACATAGGGAATGCAAAAAATAAAAAAATAATAATCTGAAAATTTAAATAATTAAAAACAGTAAAAATCAAGATAAATATTACAGCATAGTTAATCAGTGAGATGTAAAATAACTTGTGATATTCTCAGATTGCAAAATGAAGGGCAAATGGGGGAAAAATGATGCTGAAGTAGGTTACTTAAGTTGTAAAATAAAAGGAAAAATCCATGTTTTTAAAGCAACCATAACAATATGGACAGAAAAAATTTACAACCCTAATAGAATAAAAATTCACAGTTAAAGATTACAATGAACCAAAATTAAGTAGAAAAAATAATTAAAAGAAACATAATAAAGTGACATTAAAAAATTTCAGGAATAAAGATTAATCTCATAGAGATTCAAAATTTTTAAAATGTTAAAATAATCACATGAAAAAGTCCAAAAAAATTGGTTGAGATTACCATTCAAGAACATTAAATGTCTTCAGATAAGGTAGTGATGTCTACAGAATTTTGAGGAAAAATATTGCTAACACTAATTCCATGCCAAGTCTAATTGTCATTATTCTTTCGTGGTCATAACGAAGAAAGAAAATACATGCATAAATACATATATAAAAATAAATTAATTAATGAAGATATTCTGAAGCAAAAGGTAAGATATATACTTATTACATGCTTTTTCTGAAAAACATAAACCAAACAAAACATACACCCTGTCCTAGTTATCTATTTCTACATTGTAAATTAGTGGATTAAAAGGGTTCCCCTGGGTTGTCACCACTTGCAGGTCTCTTGTGGTTGTAATGAAGGGTCAGCAGGACTATAGTTATCTGAAGGCATGTCTCAGCTGGATGGCCACGATGGCTCACTCATATGGTTGGCATTTTATGCTCCCTGTCAGCTCTGGGCTCACCTGTCAATCATAGAAGCTACATGTGACCTCATCATGTGGTCTGCACTTCCTGCAATTTGGTATCTTAGGTTGAAATGAGAATATCATAGGACAAAGCACCCAAAGAATGAATGTTCTAACAGGTTAAGACAGAAAGAATAAGGCTTTTTCTGAACTAGTACTGGAAGTCACCCAGCATCACTTCTGCCTCTTTTTAAGAAGTCAACAAAGTCACTAAGGCCATCTCAGGTTCAAGGGAAAATAAATTAAATCCTACTTATCCACATGTGAAATACCAAAGAATTTGAAGCCATTTTAAATCTATACAGTATTGAGAAATGATTGAACCTTACCTCACATAAATTAAAACAAAGCAACTATACGCACAAAATTTGAGGAATCAAAAAAGAAATTAAGGCAATAATCATACCCTATTTAGGGAAGAGCAACCATGTCAATAGTATATCTCAAACTTGGAAAGGCTGCTATATCCAAAAATACATAGGTGAATAGCTTTAATTTGCTTCATTTTTAAAAATAAAAATAAATGAATCAAACACACAAGCGGAACTACATCAAACCAGAAAGTTTCTTTACAACAAAGGAAACAACAAATGAAAAAGCAACCTATAGGATAAAATATTTGCAAATCATATATGTAATAAAGGGTTAAGATCCAAGATATATAAGGAACTTGTACAACTCAACAGCAAAGACCAAAAAAACAAAACACAAATAACCCAACTACAGGTGGCCAGCAGGTACATGCAAAGATGCTTAACATCACCGATCATCAGGGAACTGCAAGTCAAAACCACAGTGAGACAGCACCTTGCACCTGTTAGAATGGCTGTCATCCAAAAGTTAAAATATACCTAGGGTCGGCAAGGATGTACAGAAAAGGGAACCCTTGCACACTGTCGCTGGCCATGTAAATTGGTACAGCCATTGTGGAAATCAGTGTAGAGATTCACCAAAAACTTCAAAATAGAGCCCCAATATAGTCCATCTATCTACACACATGCACACACGGAATATTTTCAGCCGTGATAAAGGGAATCCTGCCATTTGCAACGACACGGATGAACCCGGAGCACATTAGGGTAAGAAAGACATATCAAAAAAAATGTTGAGGAAGTGGGGCTCGCACCCAACACCGCAACTGCCAAGGCCTTAATCTTGAACTTCCCAGCCTTCAGAACTGTGAGAAATGTTTGTTTTTTAAGCCCCCCACCCAAAAAATCAGACTCTTAATAACAGAGAGCAGAATGGTAGTTACCAGGGTCTGGAAGGTGAGGGGGAAAAAAGACAAACTTTCAGTTATAAGATGAATAAATTCTGGAGACCTAATATACAACATAGTGGTTATAGTTAATAATAATGTACTTATACTCAAAATTTGCAAAGAGAATAGATATTGAGTGTTCTAGCAAAAAAAAAAGTAACTATGTGAGGTGATGAATATGTTAATTAGCTTTATTGTGGTAATTATTTCATGATATATACATATATCAAAACATCAAGTCGAACAACCTAAATATATACAATTTTTTAATCCGTACTGGAGGATATTTTGTCTATTGCTTTTCAGAGAGAGTGGAAGGGAGAGAGAAACATCAATGTGAGAGAGACACATGGATTGGTTGCCTCCCACATGTGCCCCAACTGGGGTGGGGGATCGAGCCTGCAACTGAGGCATGTGCCCTTGGCCGGAATTGAACCCGGGACCCTTCCGTCCACAGGCTGATGCTCTAACCACTGCGCCAAAACAGCTATCTCTACACAATTTTTATTTCTCAATCATACCTCAATAAAACTAGGGAGGGGGAGAAAGAAATAGAAAGGTTTCCATCAAAATGAAAATCAAATCCAAACCAAAGAAAATTACCCCTGTGGGACACCATAGTTTTACCAGTCCCTTCATTTCTTTCAAATGTTAATTTCTATGCCTTATAGATTGTTCCAGGGAAAGAACAAGACAAAAGTCTTCAAAATCACTTTATGAATATCATAAGTATACCAAATCCTAATAGAACTTAAAGACAAAATGTTGCTTATAAATATATACATAAATATTTTCAGTAAAATAACAAAAATAGAGACCAGCACAAAAGAACCAATAATCAGTGGTAGGAGCACACATTGATTTGGAGATATACAACGTAAACCTTAAATACATTTTTCTCTATTATACAGTTTCTCCACTCCTGGAATTTTAGTCTAAGGATTAAGTCAGAGATGCCCTCAATTATTAAAGAAAAGTATTTTTATCATATAGTTAGAATAATTACAATACATTAGCAATAAATTGGAGACAATCAAGATATCCTGCAGGGTAATTTCCACATTGTCTACAATGAGCCTATTTTGATTAGAAGCATTAGAAATAATTAGGTAAATTACATATTAGAAAATATGTAATTTTTTATAATTATGAAAAAGCATTAAAATATTTTAATATTTTCAGCATCAGTTATTATAATCTTATACTCAAGGGAAAATAATGTTAATAGGGAGAAAATGGGCATTATCTCCTAATTATATTTATTGAAGGCTTGTTTTGTGGTTCCTGGAAAAAAATTCTATAATACATTAATATTTCTGAAAGGTAAGGCAGCTGACTCACTGCAGACTACTTTAGTTATCTGGAGCAAACATACACTGACACAGAGGATATTTGTCCAAAAAGCCTTGAACTTCCTCCGCTCTGCTCTTCGCTCAAACTGCGCTGTGTATCTTCCCCCTCATCCCTACTTAGCAAGTTGCGCCCATCCCAGTCCCCAAGCACCCGGCACCGCTTCCATGGCTTTTCCCACGCTGCCCTAGGTTATAGCTGTTGGTGAACATCTTTCACCACACCTCCTGACTCCTGGAAGACAAGCAGCCTCTTCTATCCCTCAGCATGTCTCTCCGGCCACATGCAGCACGGTGCCTGCATTTAGCAGGTGCTTGCGAACGATGTGACACATAAATAAGTATTGACTGAATTGAGTCTTTTGTCAGGATCTTGACTTGTTTTTCTTTCTTTCCTTCTCTTTTTAATTTCTCTAAAGTCTTTAGAGAACTCTGTAATTCCTCTGCACTTCAAAGATTAGAATTTGTGGGTATGAGAGCCTGCTAAATATTGCTAAGCCATACTGCACAACACATAGGTGTTGCACTTATATTTACTTTATTTTCCCTTTTATTTGCCCATTTCCCACTCTGCATACTCCATTTGTGTTCTGCCAATGGGAATCACTGTCAAGAAATTTAAACTTTAAAGAAGAAATATGTTTTCTATTATTTTTCTGTTTTAGCAGCAGTTCTGATAAGGGTGGGCTCCTGAGCATAGCTCAGGAACTCTGCAGCATCAGTGCTTAGGGCTGTACTTGTAATGCCAGCTAGTTGTGGGTTCCCATTGGCTTTTGGTGTTTCTGGCAGAAGCACTGGTAGTTTCATCAGTGACATGGTGTCTTCTGAATATTATCTCAGTGTCAATGTAGAAACCTGTCTTAGTCTTTTGGGTTGCTATAACAAGATACCATAGAATGGGTGCTGTATTTTTAAAACCTGCATAAATATATGTCTTACAGTTCTGGAGGCTAGGAAGTCCAAGATCCAGGCTCTGGCTGATTTGGTGACCAGTGAGAACCCATTTTCTGGTTCATAGAAGGCTGTCCCTTTTCTAGGTCCTTACATGACTAAAGGGGCAAAGGCGCTCTCTGCTGTGTCTTTTATATGGGCAAATAATTTCATTTATAAGGGCTCCACCCAATAGGTACCATCTCCAAATACTATATTGGAGATTAGGTTTCAACATACGAATTTGGGGGATGGCAGGGACACAGACATTGAGTCTGTAGCAAAACCTAAGCAAGACCTGGGATGTCAGAAAGTGGTCAGTGCCAAGAACAATTAATGATGACTCACACATACTTGGTTAGTACAATACTGTCATTTATTTCCATCAGCAGGCTAAGTAAGATGTGACCTCGTGGATCTGAGGAGGGGTGACAAACATACACTACCTAATTGGGGTCCAAGAGTCTCTAGAGTCTCTCTCCATCTCCACCACCACTTACTCATAGTTGGAATGTCTCTGACCTTTGCCAGCAAGATATCTTCCAGTCTGCTCAAAGAAGTTGCTGCTATCTTACAGCAGATTGTGCAGTCCATAAACAAAATGATTCAGTGATTTTTCAGGGATATGCAGGGAGATCAATTCTCAGAGATGGGCTTTCATGCTGAAATTATTTTCTGGAGGTTGGGAGTATATTAGCCAAGGCTATTAATAAACATTCTCATGGTTACTTTAATAGGCTTTTTCTCAAACACAAACAGCATGTTTACCTGACCTGTATTTTTGGGTAAAGACATTTTTTTTTGTGTTCAGAAAATAACCCTCAAAAACAACATGTTCAAAAACAAGTTTCACACAAATATATTTGTAGCATTTCTTAATAAGAACATGTTTACAATTTGACAGTGCTGAGCAAAAACAGTCTGTCAAAACAAGTTTACTTTGGGGGGAGGTGAAGCAAATATTTTACACACTGCTCACAGCACATGATGGTCCCACAACAGAAGCATAGCTTCAACAGTGTCACTGGTGAGTGGTCCCTCTTGAGACCATTTCCTCGCTTTTATTTTCCTCCTATCTGAAAAGCTGAAAGCTGCCTTCTGCGGATACCCACCTCTGGGCTACCTCTCAGACAGCCTACTCGCTCTCTTAGCCCTGCCATCACTTTTATACTTAAATCCTTGTATTAAATTCTCTGTGCTGTTTGACCTTAGAGTAGAGTAGTTCCTTCCTTCCTCCCTCCCTCCACCTTTCCTACCTTCCATTTTTCCTTTTTTATTGAACTATGATATACATATGTATTAGTATAAAATGTCTCACAGATTTAAAATTCTCAGTGATAACATTTAGGAAATAAGGAAAAGCAAATTAAAACAAGACGATTGAAGAGTCTGATAGACAATAATATTGAGCTTATTATATTGAGCTAGTATCTGAGACATTCCATGAATTAAAAACTGAGATGGGTGTTTGGCATAAACTTTACCATATCTCTATGGTGATGATACTCATAGAATGCTTATTTTATATATACTGATACTGAGAAATAAATAGACTAAGCAATGTACCCAAAGTCACACACTTGGTAAGTTACATAACCAAGACTCAAATCTTGTGTATTTATTCATATGTATGCATCACTATTTGACAATCATAAATAGTAATATGTAATAATTATTGATAAATGCATATGTATTCGTGAGTAAATATTTATTACATGCCTATTATCAGACTTGTGGGCTGTGTGTATTACAGTCCTGATGGAATTGAAGAAAAAATCTGCACATAGCACCCAGACTCTTCAAAACAGTCTTATATTACTTTTCACAGCAGGGCAAAGCAAAGTCATAGTTGCTCTTACCTCAGTCCTATTCTGCTAAATATATTTTCTTCAGAATTTTGTTAGCAATAGAAAAAAGTATTTATCAAATTAACATTCCTTAAAGGTAAGTGAGGGCATCTCATATTTGACTATACACTGGGGACTAATATATTTTTAGACTTTTATTTCTCTATGGTATCAGTCCTCAAGATGGTTTGCAGACTCCTGAGGTTTCCTATAACACTCAGAATGTCTGCAAGGTCAAAATTATTTTTATGGTAATATAATAACATCCTCTTTGCCTTTTTCACTGTGTAATATAGGGTGTCCCCCAAAATGTATATACACACTTTGAATAATTATAAAGGCAGTGCTTATTAAAATACATTTCATTTTCAAAATTGAGCTATCAGCTGTTAAGGCACGTATACATTTTTTTGGGGACACCCTGTATTTTCATTCATGGGGTGGTGCAACAGGAATGATGGAAACACTTGCTGGTAAATTCACCCAAAACAAGGCAATGGCCTTGAAATATACTAGTATCATCATCTTCTTCATCATTATAAACTTGCTGTAAAAAAATAAATAAAAAGTCAGTTTCACTTAAGATCATCCTTGAAGATGCAATAAAATGTATTAACTTTATTAAATCTTAATATTTGAGTACATGCTTTTAAAATATTGTGTGACAAAATGAGAAATGTGCTTAAATCAATTTTGCTGTATAATGAAATATGATTACTAATTCAAGGAAAAGCACTTATGCAATTGACTGTGTATGCTACCAGCTGATCTTACTGCTGTTTTCATAAAAAAGTCAATTTTACTTGGGGAAAAACCTAACAGACAACCTATGGTTAACCAGGCTTGAGTATCTGACACACATTTTCTCAACAATGAGCGAGAGCATGTAACTTCAAGGAAAATATCTGACAGTATTTTTGTCAATGATAAAATTTGGGCCTTCAAGTGAAAATCAGAATTTTGAAAAACTTGTATTAGTCCCTGAGGGCTTGAAAGCTTCGAGATACTTAAATACTTCACTGATGGGATCAGTTGTAATATTAAAAATATGTCTTTTTGTTGTTGTGTAATGAAATGTGTCAAACATTTAGATCTACATAACTCAGTGAACCAGTATTTGTCAAATGACTGATGTTATAAAAATCATGTTTGAATAAAAGATCCATGCAAAGTGCAAGACAGACCGATCAATTTTATGGAGTAAAATCAGTGCACTGATTATTTTAGATTGTTGACTTTTGCTGTATCAAACAATTATGACATTTCTACAATTACAGCATCTCTAGTTAAATATCTGCTTGAACGTGGATTTTATGTACTGCAAACCAAGACTATAAATTTCTACAGACTGAATGTAGAAGCAGATATGAAAGAACTACTGTCTTCTATTAGTCCAGTCACTAAAAGATTTAAAAGTATTTAAAACAGTGCCCTTCTCACTAAAGTTTTTTGTTTGGGAAGCACTTAC
Organism: Miniopterus schreibersii; assembly: GCF_964146895.1. Taxonomy (NCBI): domain Eukaryota; kingdom Metazoa; phylum Chordata; class Mammalia; order Chiroptera; family Miniopteridae; genus Miniopterus; species Miniopterus schreibersii. The sequence goes on from NC_138102.1 coordinate 134,656,560, forward strand.
TTTTTATTTAAAACATTATTTGTGCCAGAGCATAATGTTTATCAGTAAATATTTTCCTCAGTTTTAATGTCTAGTATGATAAATATCAATAGACATAGCCCACATGAGTAACATCTTACAGCGCTCAATAATTTTTAAGCAATTTTAAGGTGCATTGCTTCACTACCTCAGGCAGTTCCTGGGTGAAGTTTGAAACTGGCCCTTGTCGCACAGAGGGCAGGAGAGGAGAAGGAGAGGGGCCGCTCCAGGTTGGTAGGGAGCAGTTTTAACGAGCAAGGAAACTCACTTATAAGGCCTGTCTTGGGTATCGCAAGACAATCTCCAAAACCGACCACCGGAAGCCTAAAGGGTTACAGGGTTTGTAATGGGGTTCAGTCCCAGTCCCGCGTGCAGCCCAGGCGGGCTCCCTATCACCTTTCTCCGGCGAGATTCCTTCCTTGAAAGGGCCTGGCTGTGAGGATGGAACCTGCACTGCAAGACAAGGGAGCACGAGGAGCTTCAGGTTGCAGGATGCAGCGTGGAGGCCAACCTGCAGTCATGCCCTCTCGATATGCAGCTCCAACAAGGGGTCCTGAGACCAAACAGTTTGAGAATGCTTTACTAACCATTTACAAATAAACTTATTAGCAGATTATAGACTTAATGAGTGCCAGGATTGGAAGTTTCCCTCAGTTTAGTTAGTGTCGTTACTTAGAAGAAAACACCATTTCTCTATGTGTCTTTGCTAAATAACAGAGCCATAGTCCCTCTCGCCACAGGTGAAATGAAATGTGTCCACTGTTTGCTCATTGAAAGGTAACAAGTAAAATGAGTTTCACATAGCTTCAAGGAATGGGTAACATCTAAATCAGGGATTTTTATTTTTCTGTGGAACTTGGACCTATCTCTGTTTAGGCTTATCTTCTAGAGCTTTGTTGTTTCTATTTTCCCCTATTTATCCCATTCACTTGTTATTTAAATTTTATTTGCAGCAATTCCCTCCCTTCTTTCTTTCCCCACCCCACCCTATTCCCCTTCCCTCCAACCTTACTGAATATTGGTAGACTCAGTCTAAAATGACTTATGTTCATGATCAGGCTCTTAAGATAATATTGGATCTTTGAAGAATATTTTAATTGTATTATCTCCAAGATTATATTGAATTATGATCAGTCTTATTTAATGGTAGATTAAGCAACTCGAATTGCAATAACTGTATCATATAAGTGTTTGACAGGGAAATCACATGTTACTTTTGAAGCACATGGTCAATTCCCTGATGTAGACAATCAAAAGACAAGAATACTCTTCTCAGCCTAATTTATAATAGGAAAATATGCAATTAGAAATTGGTTTAAAAATCCATTCATGTAATAGAATCCAATGTGACCATTAAAACCTTTAGAGTTGGAGATCAAAGACTAATTATTATTTGCATGATATGCAAGTGGCAAAATGGTATGAATATTCAGAATATATATGCATACGTAAAAAAGGCACTGAAAAGTAAAGAAAATACACTAAAATATGGTGATCTATGGTTTGAATACAAATGTGATAAATCTGTTGCTTTTCAAATCTGAGTGAAAAGTGATAATAAATACTTCTAAAAGACAGAAAGATACATAAGAGGATATTTCATTGCTCAATTAGCTCTGAGGCAGTGTTCTTATCTGAAACAAAAACGGAAAAGCTAGTTCCTTACTATCTAGTATGTCAGAGTTCTAGACTTATATTGTACAAGCTAAAATCATTTCTCCATAAGCCCCATCTTTATTTAATGAAAAAATGATACTTCGAACCATGATCTTCAAATCACAAATGCTCATTGCTTTCGGTTGGCCATTGTTTCTAGGTCTTCATATTTCACTTATTCTTTTTGCCTAGTGACACAAAGGATTTTTCCCTCTTTTCTTTAATATTCAGTAGTTTTGCTAAAATATGTCGTTTCTTTATTCTGAATTATTTTCAGGTCCAGAGTATACTCTTTCAATATGCACTTTCAAATCTTCAGTATTTCAGGGAAGTTTATTATTTTGAATTATCAGATTTAGTATTAACTCTGGTCTTTGCTTTGGATTTTTATTTTAAGCCCACCTTTTATCTCTATTTGTCTAGTTTCACTTTCTAAATATTTTTCTCTCCATATTCTTGATTTTTTAATATATTTTTTCTTTATACCATCTATTTTTCTTAAGTTATTGGCATTTTTTGTTATATTTATTCACTCTTCCATTGCTTCTATTTCAATTTTCATTTATGACATAAATTTCTCTTTATTTCTAATCATCTTCTGACTTCTCTCTATGGCCCTCTTTTATCTCTGTTATTCCATCCCTTATTAGTTTTTATTCCAATCAAAAAAGTTTCTCCTCGGGGTTGAGTCAGATCCTGGAAGGAGTCCTGGAAGCTCAGTGTAAGCAATTTTAAGGATTAAGTTGCTCCAGCCCTGATATAACCATCCGAAGCCCTCCCACTTACCCTCTAACAGGATGGGAGAAACCCCCCTCGAAACTGCAGTAATCAAATCCACCTGCCATGTTTTAAAACCAACTAACGTCTATCGCCTATTTTAGGGCTCTCCTATTCTCAGGTGTGTCGGATGCTAGCTTGCTTCCCTCCGCTTCCCCTGCAAAGGCTGATAACATTGCATCTTGCTGCCACTGAATTTGAGGTTTTATATTTAGTTTCCCTGGTCTGATTTTATGTGAAGATTCAGGAAGCCTCAATAACAATGCTGCCACTGCCAATTTCCCCAAATCTGCTACCTATAGTTTACATTAACAATTTCTTAAAAAATAAAGTTTTAAACCCTGGCCCTTATGCAGGACATTTCTTTTTATAGAGGCAACATATGGAAATAATTATTTTATTCAAATTTCTCCAATCATATTCAATTGCTTTTGTATAATTTCTGTTGTACCCAAAGTAACATTATTCTTTTCAAGACATAAAATGAGTTTGAACTATCCTGGAAGTGGATCTCATGTTTGTCTTTCTTTTTGTAAATAATATAAAGAATTAGTGTGAACAGATTCCAGGATCAAGCATGATCTATACATTTTTCTATCTAAAATTAGTGGATACTGCCCAGCTCAATGAAAGTGTTCTCTAGGCGAACAACATCTATACAGGAAAAAAAACATTTTCTCATAGAACAAGAGAGAGAAAGAGACACACACAGAGGGAGAAGCATGACCGGTAGTGGTTTCATGTTTTCTAGTGGCCCATAACAGTGATACTCTGATCTTTTATTCGTCAGTGGGATGGCTGTCATGGTGTTTGGGTTCACACATAATACGTAAAGTCAGTGTGGCTTAGCTTCCCTTGATGTGCAAAAATAGAGAACGGTCACAAAGATAAAAATGTTATAACATTATTTCTGATATGCTTTTTTTCAAGTAAATGGCTGTTTATATTCTGCTTATTTCAACTTGTTTTTCAGTATTTTAAAGAATCTCAGCAGACAAGGAACATCCTTACTTATTCTTTCACTGTAGAGGTTGTATTTTTTAAAAGTTAAAGGATTGGGTTCTAGAAAAATTACCTTCCTTACAACACCTTAAATTTCCTTTTCTTAATTTTGTAAGTTTCCTTACTTCTTGCTTTCTGCATTCATTTGTTTTCTTTTCTTTTTGAGCCAGCATCACGGCTCATCTTTTGGCATTATCATTTTAATGTGTAAAACAGCACTAGGAATTATGAGAACAAGGCATTACATTTATATAAAAACTATGATCACATAATACAGTTGAACAGAGAATAATTTGGCATTTGCAGACAAGTTGTGAATGAAGTAAAGAGGAAATAAAGTGAGCCCAAATAAGGTAATCAATAAATGCCAATCATCAATGGAGAGATGAAGACGTAGAACCAAGTGATCAAACTACTGATGGCAAAACAAGAACCAGAATCCAGAAAATTATTAGACCGAATTTGAAGAGACAACTAAGCAAGCAACACACCAGAAATAGGGCAGGCCAAACTAAAACAATAGAAGTATTAGACTTGATGGTAAGGCGGATTATCAGAAGTTCAAGATAACCATTGAGGAATGCGATTTCAAAAAATTGATGATGAAATCAGTTGTTCAAAACTGTGGGTACAAAAAAAAAGAATTACGACTGATAAGACTTTGTGATAACAGATGGGGAGGAAAGTGTCCTTTTGTAAAATAGAGTGATGTTCAATCCTGCCTGGCTTCTTCAAAATGGCATGTTTACGTCTGTGAGATGAACAAAACCACTCATAGAGTCCATTTTGAACCCCCAACCCAATTTGCATATTGTTTTTGTTAAATGTGATCTGAATCTGTGAATATTATTTTGCTTAAATCACTTGTAGCACTTCTTATGTGATAGGCACTGCCATGACACTTTTAAATATAAAGTCATATTTATGTTTAAAATAATTAACCATTAGAACAAAGCATCCCATGATCATATTTTGAGTTTATTTCACTCTCTGGTTTCTAAATCACTTTCTAAATTGTGTACTATCTGGTCTTTATTATTGATTTAAGCCATCACCTCAAAATCGGAAGAGTATTTTTAACGCTGCTAGGGCTTGGACCTACGGCTTCCATGTTCAGTCATGATCTATACTTTTCCTTTGAGCATTCCATGATTGACTACTCTTCGTAAATCTTTCTTCCAGTCTTTAATACTGGGGAATATGTAGGTTGGTATTATGTCTCAAGACTTTCAGGCTTCTCTGTCCTGATAATAAGATCAAGTCAATGATCAACAGTTCTTCAAGGAAATTGCTGTTAGTTTGGTTTTATCCTGAAATAACGGAGATCAAAAGAATCATACCAACAACAAAAATTTGTCTAGGAAACTCTTAAAACATTCAGTTTTACACAAGTATTTCTTAGGCTTATGTTATAAGAAACTGTGATGAACTGTGGGATTATAAAGTAAAATAAATGCCTCCATTATTAAAATAATCTTGTACTCTTACAAAACTAAAAACAGAAAACGCTACTCTGGAATAACAGAAAAGCTGTTTTAGGGAAAGACTATAGGACAATTTATTTGTTCATTCATTTATGTATTTATTTATTTTTAGAACTTTTGGAGCTAGTAATAGTATTTCTTAAGCTATAAACCATATTTCATGTTTTGCTGTATGTATTAAAGCTTTATTTATTTATTTTTAATTTAGAGTTTTGTGAATTTGAAAAAATGTTCAGTTACATTTCCAATCTTATTTTGTATTAGTTTCAGGTGTTCAGCATAGTGTTTAGGTGCTACTATGTTGGGTGCATAAATGTTTACAAAGGTTATATCTTCTTGGATTGATCCCTATATCATTATATAATGTCCCTCTTTTTCTGTTATTATATATAGCCTTTGTTTCAAAGTCTATTTTGTCTGATATAAGTATTGCTACCCCAGCTTTTTTTTTTTAATTTTCATAAAATATCTTTTTCAATTTCTGTACTTTCAGTCTGTGTGTGTCTTTTGATCTGAAGTGAGCCTCTTGTAGACAGCATAAGTATTTTGTTTTGTGATCCAGTCACCATATGCCTTTTGATTGGAGCATTTAATCTATTTGTATTTAAAGTAATTTTAATTTTTGATAGATATTTACTTATTACCATTTTATTATGCATATTTTTTAATCTCTTTTTTCCTTCTTCTTCTTAAAGACCCTTTAACATTTCTTGTAATACTAGTTTAGTGGTGATGAACCCCTTTAGCTTTTTCTTGTCTGGGAAGCTTTTTAACTGTCCTTTGATTCTAAGCAAGAGCTTTGCTGGGTAGAGCATCTTAGTTGTAGGACCTTGCTTTTCATCACTTTGAATATCTTGTCAATCCCTTCTGACCTTCAAAATTTCCTTTGACAAATCTGCTGACAGTCTTATGGGTGCTTCCTTGTAGATAACTAACTGCTTTTCTCTTGCTGATATTATTTTTTTCTTTAACCTTTCAATTTTCATTATGGTGTGTCTTGGTGTGGGCATCTTTGGATTCATCCTGTTTGGGACTCTACGTTTCCTGGACTTGTATGTCTTTTTCTTCCACCAGGTTAGGGAAGTTTTCAGTAATTATTTCTTCAAATAGTTTCTCAATCCCTTGCTCTCTCTCTTTTCCTAGAAATTTATCCTATAGAAATTGCATAACATGTAATTAAATATGCAAGTTCAATGTTTATTGTAAAATTTTTAAATAGTGGGGAAAAATAAACTATATACCCAATATTAAGGGTCATTTTAATAAGATAGGGCAAGAAGTATTCAATTGTGTTGTATGTGGCAATAAAATCATGTCTTAGAAGAATATTTAATAACATGGTAAAAAACCATATTTCTGACATTATAACTGAGGGAAATAAAGTTCAGTGAGGTTGAGTTGTTTTAGGTCACGTAATGTGTAAATGAAGAACTGAAAATTAAATGAGATTTAAGTACACATGTACATATGAAATCAGAATTCAACTACAAATATTTTCTACCTCCTTGTTTTCAAACTCATGAATCTTGATTTCCAGTGCCCTTTGGTACAAGTATATCAAATCGCCACAGTGTACACTTTAAATATATATAATTACATTTGCCAATTATTCATCAATAAAGTTTAAAAAATACAAAAATAACTTGTTGGGAGAAATCAAACCAATACACTGTCAAAATTAAATAATGTGTGAATAAAGATATTTAGCATATATATTATTCAAATAAATATTTTAAGTACTGCAAAATTTGCAAAATAAACTTGCCTTAACAACCTTCAAAAAAAAAGACCCTATGAAGGAAAAGTTTGGAATGTAAGATGCAAGCCAAAAATGGCTATTGATATCATTAGAAAGAAACTGAGTTGATGAAACAAAATTTCCACATTTTTACATAATATTCTGTAGTTTTAGATGAAAACTAATGAGGAAAAAGCAGTAGAGTGGATTTCCTTTTGAGTTACAGCCATTCTTGGAGAAAAATAAAGGCCATTACACTGGATATTTGGGGGGGAAAAACACACAAAATCTATATCAACAAACAACACAAAGTTTAAAAGAAGTCCTTTATGTCTAACCATTAACTTTTATTTTGATGCCACTTTATCAAAAATATTCTCTCACCTGATATCTCTACACCATAGATATCTTGATTTAGGACTTCTGCCGAGATGACTTCAGGGTCATCCTGGAATCAAGCCTTGACCTTGTTTTACAGGTGAGTTTTAAAATAGAACTTGCTCACAGAAGTGCACAGCAGCATGCTGTTTGAGCTGTGCCTGAGCGTGGCCAGGGCAGGAAAGGCTAAGGCTGTAATTGCATGTTTGGGTTTCTTCTCATTCTAATGCCATTACCTTCACTTACTTAGGTTTTATTTAGGGTAAACCCACATTGTGCTGTAAGAACGTCATTTATATCCTGACAGCTGTCACAACTTTAAACCTAAGTAATCTAATATGCTTTTTTCTTTTTCTTCTCTGCAAGTCAAATGTTATAAGAATCTCTAGGAATACTCTGAAGACTCCATGTCATTGGCATGATAATCTGATATAAAACATTAATTCAAATCAGTTTTTGAGTATCAGCCCCTTAATATCATGAGGGAAGACATAATATTCTGGTAATCTTTATTTAGTGCCATTCCGCATTGTTATTTGTGCTGGTATACTTGTTCAGGGCCTAGCTGTCAGCAATAAATGAATTACTCCCCAGCTAGTAAATCACAGAACTCTCCTGAGCTTCTCAGAGAAACGAAGCAAAATGATGAATCTGTAGCCCTAAGAGGTTTATTCATAAATATCCATTTTGTTTAAGGCACTTGGGTCTACTCAGTGGAAGATCAGTTTTCTTCCATAAACCACTGGAAAAGTGCTTATCTGGGAAGAAATACAAATGAAATAATGTTCATTTTCTGATCATCAAGTTTTAGGATTTCCTTATGAAATTAACACAATGGAAATAATTTTTTTGACTTGTTTTGAGTGGATAAAGTGAGAGCATATTTTTAAAAATCACAGCGGAAGAAATAGCCCCCTCCCTCAACAAAAATTAAGTGATTATTGATTTTCTTTCAGCTTTTTCCACCTTCGAGAAACCTTCCCAGATTTTCCGAGAGGAATAGCTCTCATTTCTTCATATTTGAAATGAAAAATCGAGGAAGTACTGGTAGTCAGGGCCATATATTTTAAGTGACTCAGCTAATAGTGTTAGTAAGTGCCTTTTTCTTCAGAGACTCAAGCCCAGACTGGGAGCAACTAAAAGCCTTTCCTCACTGACAATGTCTGAACTCATGAGGGAAATATATTCTGTCACTGTGAACTTATTCCTAAGTGGGATGAAATTTTCTGACTAGCATTCAGCTGCTTAAAATTCAGTTGACTAGATACAATATTTTATGATTGCAAAGCATAAATCATGTCAGTGAGGCAGCCCTAGGTATTACTGTATTAACCATTTTCTAAATTTTTAGAGAAGAGAGACTTGTGGGAAAACTTACAGAAGATATCTTTAAAAATAGCTTCTTCTAAATCCATGTTATCTATATGTATGAATGCTTCAAAAGAAATATTTAGTTTTATAACATAAAGGTTATTTGAATTAACTTGTATATTATACAGCATAGTGAAAATCTACCGCTAACTAGTTTTATCCTGAGCACTTTTTCCCAAGAATTAAGATCAATGGATTATTCATAAGTGATGTTTTTAAATCTCAAGTATTAATATTTTATTTCAACTTCAGTTAAAATTAATATTTTATTTACCTCAGTCAAAAAGGTTACCAAGCAAGGAAACAAAGAACCACCTGTGTCTTGCATTGTGCGTGTTGAAAGGACTCTAAAGAATGAGGAACACGTATGATCAGGGACAAAGGAAACCCAGCTTCGGGCCCTTGCAAATACATAGTTCCGTATATTTTAGTTTCTATTGTTTGTGGCCCAAATATATTTTGTTGGGTGGAATAATGTTGATGAGATAGTAGTTTTGTCCTTACATAAAAAGTATTTTATATTTGCAGAATTCTTAGTTATTTGTTTGATTTCACCTCATAAGGTGAGTGACAAAAGCTATTATTTTCATAAAGAAAAGGCCACTGTCAGCTTTAACTCAAGGTCAGTGTGCTTTATTCATGGTCACTGGGGTTTAAGTTTCCATTATTGCATCTGCCTTAGAATATAACTGAGGGAGGCATTTTAGAATTGAATTCCCCAAATTCAGTTAACCACTTGTAATGCATGCTGTATCAAATCATATCATTGGGGCATAGAAAATGCCATTCCTGGTTTGCCAAAGACCCATTAATGTCTGCCAGGACATTTTACTGGGCTCTTGAGAAAGTCATAAAATTAACTAGCACACGGTTTTACCCTCAAGGAGTTTACCTGTAGTGGGTTCACAGACGGGCTAAATATGAGAATCACCCAAGAAGATTATAAAAATTACTGATGCCCATCTACTAACAAGAATAATGATTCGCCCTGTATGCAAGCTGCCTTGAGAACTGCTGGTCTACAGAGTCAAACTTTAGTGCACACACGAGTCACTTGAGGATATGTTTAAAATGGAAAGTCTGAGTTTGTAGGTCTGGGGTGGTTCCTGATATTCTTCATTTCTAACAAACTGCCAATTGATGCTAGTTAAAAAGAAAAACAGTCAAGAAGATAAATAAATATAAATGAATGCCCATTCCAAATAAATACAAGTAAACCTACATCAAATGTAATTGGTCCTTACCAATGAAATTTAAAAGTATATATACAGGAATTTCCTTATTGTCCAGTAATTGATAATTGATGTCAGAATAAAAGGCCATAAAGGGAATCTGAACTGAAAAAAAAATGAGGTTGAAAAATAAGAAGGTAGAAGGTAAAACACATTTTCTAAACTATTGGGACTTTATACTAAAAAAAAACTCCAGCAAGTTGAATTGACATTTATCTTTAGTAAAAATAATATCAGAATTATAACTGGGCACTCATTTATCTTTAATGCAAACAATAAAGTAAGAATAGAATTTTTTGGGTAGTTTTTCTTTGACAAAATTTATGATAGTATAATGATAGAATGGTAAACTTGTATAGTAATTTTTTTTAGCTTCATAACAAGTTGATCAATATTGCAAAATTATTTCACAGTTCTATTAGTGAATTTCTTTGATGTTTTTGATAGACAAATCATAGTCTTTTGAAAAAATATCCATGTTATATTCATATTTTCTATTTCTACCTTAGTTGGGCTCATCATCGAATCTTCACTTGCCAAAATCTCTGTTCTCTGAGACCATTTGAGCAAATTTCTAGATATCTCAAAACTTTTTTAGGTATTTGCAGTTTCCTTGTGCAGTTGTTTTCTGTTGGTGTATTTTTCCCCCCTTCATCTATAATTTATCCAAATCAGATAGAGAACGACCTACACGTAATTTGGAAAGTGAGAGTGTATTTCAATGTTAAGTGAGAGGAGAAATGATTAAGGAGTGATTAATTTCATAAGTGGTCAGTTTTTAGTGAATACTTTAGTGCTATGACTACTTTGACTTCATGTGCACACTGGTACTGCTTACATATGGTCATTTATGTCATGGAGGCTTTTCTGCTCTAGAATTCCCTTACTAACAGTTAATCCAGCCGCCCTGTGACTCTCCTTAGGGCACTGAGCCAAGTGGGTGGCAGCAGGGCCCTGAGACTGCCTGGGATGAGAATCTTGAGGGTAAACAAGAAGAGGATCTCGTTGGCCCAACCCACAGACCTCTGCTTCCATTTCGCCCACCCACCCTGCGTTCACCCTCCTTACACATCAGGCCTTCTTCAGAAACCCTTCCTCCTTGCTTCCCACCTTGGCCGGTGTCTTTGCAACTGAGCAAACTTTGACCTGTGTTCAGCGGATTCGCACTCGGCTCTGACAGTGCAGGGACACTGCTAAAGGCTACTGCTGTCACAGAGAGGGAAATGTCAGGGCCCGTCCCCAGTGCACCCAGCGAGGCTCCCAGCCCTCCACAGCGGCCTGCTTGCATGGCTCACCGCTGCCAGGAGCCGCTTGCTTTTTTGAAGGCTGCAGATCAGTAGCCCTGCAGCTCCTCCACCTCTGGGCTAAAGGCCGAGCACTTTCCCATCTAACCCTCTATGCCCTACATTCCATTTCATGATTTCATGCATGCTCATAGCTTGAGAACATTTGCCTAGGCTCCCTAAATAGCCTCAGTTTCTCCTTGAATCTGAAAGAAAACAAGGGCTAAAAAAATAGCAACATTGTTTTTATTTACTTTTTAACCAATGTATGTATCTTTATATCTCTGTACCAATACATTTCACCTTTCTTAGCACCTTTGAATATTGTAAAAATACTAACATACTTATGTACTGAAGCACTTCCTCTAATTTTGTAAACACAGCAGGCTGTTTATAAATGCATTTCTGGAAAAAATGTACTTAGCTATACATTTCATATTCTCTTCATTGTTCTGGCTTTGGAAAAGTATGTCCAGTAAATGTTTGTGTAACCCTGGATTTAAATTATAGAAGAGGTTTATTAGTAAGATAAACAGTAGCAATATTAAGAAATATCCCAGATATTTCAAGTTTCATAATGGGCTTGGTTTCAAGTAACTACTTTAAATAAACAGGATGTTTTTCTTTCTAATTACCCTAAACATTTCCCTGCATCTTTATTTTCACAAAATATCAACATCGTATTATACTTTTGGGAAGTAATGAATCCACTCTAGAATTTCAGGACAGTGTAATCTTCATCTTAGGATGCAATAATAAAAATGAACTGTCCTGAAGAAAGCAAAAAGACTAGCAATTATCTATAGCCCTGTCTAGCCCTAAAGCTCAATTTTATAATGTACTAGGACTATGTATTCCATAAATAGCATTTTAATAAACCTTTACAAAAAGAAGAGTTATAGGCACTCACATGCAAAATCATTATGCAATATTAAAATATTGGTTACTTTTTGAGTCACTTGTACAATGCTTTGATTTTTTTCTGATTTAATAAGGAAGAATACAATTCCTTTAAGAATATTTATAACTTTTTTCCAAGTGCTACATAGAAGGATCAACTTTTCTGGTTTTTTTCCTCTTAAAATTATATTATTTATAAAAAAGTGTTCTTATTTGCCCAAAATCAATATATTTTTATTCCTTATTTTCTTTTGCTTTTAGTTTATATGACTGCAAATGTTTCCAAGCTTATGATTTGGGTATATTTCTATTTTATTAGTTCTTTGTCAATTATTTAAGAAAAATTCTCATATCTAAAGCTTGCAAGTTTTTATAATACTTTGTTTAATTATATCCATAGTTGTCTTCTGAACATAACTCTTAGCTCTTACTGAGTAACTCAGAGAATTTTTATACCTCTGTCTTCTTGTCTCATAATTTAAAAAAATTAAATTTTGAATCCTAAACAGTTCCTGGGTCCTCAGAAGCCCATCAGCAAACAGGGTCATCTGAATGCAATACATTGCTTGTTGACTGAATCTCAGAAATGTCTCCTAATCTGATGGGTCTGTTTGTGAGGCCTGCCTTTGCTGTTAGGCTCTCAATTATATACGTGCTTCTCCATCTTTAAAACTGCAGGAGATGGATTCAATGCGTGAGAGTCATGATTAGATTCAGAAGTTGGGAAGCAGAGGGCCAACACAGAGTTCTTACAGCAGTGAAAGGTGTCTGCTGACTCAGCCACAGTCCATCCACTTTCTGCACATGGTTTTATGGAATGCCTTTTGGTTTGGGAATAAAGGGATTCCCTTTAGGTGGAATAAGGGAATAACTAAGTCTTTTTATTCTTTTCAATCTTGTTAAGTATTAGGAAATAAAACAAGATGGTAGGAGTGATCTTTCCTTTTGAACCTTTAATAATTAAAACCATATTGTTTTCAATTTTTGTGGCTATAGTTATATTTGAACTATATATGATCAAGAGAAAAGGTCTAGACAGATTTGTGCAACTGGTTTCCCTTCTTGGCATATTCTTCTGAATTAAAATAGGGCTAAGATTAAAATTATTGGAAAGATGAATATTAGTACTTAAATGTAGTTCAATATTTTTATTTATTTTTTTTTTTAAATATATCTTTATTGATTTTAGAGGGAGGAAAGGAGAGGGAGAGAGAGATAGAAACATCAATGATGAGAGTCATTGATTGAGCCCACAACCCGGGCATGTGCCCTGACCGGAAATCGAACCCTGATCACCTGGATCCTAGGTCGACACTCAACCGCTGAGCCACGCCCGGCCGGGCTGTAGTTCAATATTATTCTAAGAAATACTGATGTCAATATTTAAAAGGTTAAGTCTTAATCCCAATGACAAAAGAAATCTTTACTCCATGAAAAAGTAATCAGTAGACTTTAAAGTAATCAATGCCTGTACACAATTAGAAAATTTTGGTGGTAAAATGAAAGCAACAACTCTGATAAGGGTCAAATTTCTATTCATAGTTTTTGGACTGAGTTTCAAATTATTTATTGTATGACAATATCATGGGCCACTTTCTTCCAGCACTGAAATAAAAGCCAAGTGTTATTATTTCACATTAGCATAAAAATGAGAGCTATAAAAATTAATTTATAACCTATGAAAATGTTTTGAAGGTTAAAAAAGAGTGCTTTCCTCAAATTCTGTATTTTTGATAGGACCTATATGTTATTGCAAGTTTTCTAATTATAAGGAAACTTTGCCTCCAACTTTAAATTTTCACCAGAGGACAAAGTTGATTAAGATTAGTTTTAGGTGATATTAAACATATTATTTGATAAGTTACTACTCTGTTTTTTGGGTTTTTTTTCTAAGAATGTGTTATGTAGTACTTTGTCTGAATCCTGGTAAAATAAAAGTGCAATTCGTTTCTAATTTAGAGATCTGAAAATTTTATTTTAAATAGTAAAATATTTTATATTATTTTTCATCTTATGTTGAAGGCCCTTAAATGATCTTCAGTGCTGAGTCAATTTTCTATTAGGAATTTGATTATTTCTCCTGAGAAGATATTCTAACAATTGTCCCCATAATTTGTTTAATGCAGAAAACTTAATGTTTTAGGGAAAGATTTTTTTCTTTTATGTGCATTATTATTTTTTAGGGAACCATTTGTTTTAGGTTGTTGTATAAAGATGTAATTTTAACTAAGAGTTAGGGAAACAGTCAAAGATAGGGTTATGGTTAGAGTGAAGGTCAGGTTTAGAACTGAGTGGATTATTTTATTGAAGACTGTATGTTAGGAATGCTCTTTGAGACTTACATCAACTTACATCTTTAGGCCTCAATTTTTTTCTCTGAAAAATAAGAGTGGAATAATATTATTTAGTTATCTCCAATTAATATAAAAAAGTGAAATTTAAGTGCCCAAACTCTTATCAGCATTACAGACATCTAAATGCATAGGCTTTAAAGTAAAACAACAACAAAAAATTGCATCTATATCCTGACTTCATTGCTTAATCACTATCTGAAGTCTGTTCCTGAGTCTGTACTCCGTCACCTTTACAGTAAGGTTTTATAAATTGATATTTGAATGTATTTTGCACAATTTTAAGTATTAATTTATTTTGTTCTCATCTGGCCTTGTTGTGATTTTATCATATGGATAAATTTCATCATTTTTTCAAAAGAAATAATCTGGTACTTACATATTAGATAAAAACACATCCCATTTCAGTTTAAAAATATAGAAACAAAAAAATTAATGATAAATTAATGATAAAGGATATGTAAGGGATCAGGGTATGTATAAAAGATTGTTGCAATAGTATCTTAAGGTTTTATTTCTGTCAGTGTTAAGATTTTTTATTGATTTTTAGCGAGAGAGAAAGGGAGAGGGAGAGAGGCAAACAGGGATGTGAGAGTGAAACATCGATTGGCTACCTCTTGCAAGCCCCCAGTTGGGGACTGAACCTGAAATCTGGCCATGTGCCCTGACCAGGAATCAAACCAGCAACCCTTCGGTGTATGGATGATGCCCAACCAACTGAGCCACACTGGCCAGGCCTATTTCTGTCAGTTTTAATGTTACATCCTTTATCAGCTCCTCAAACAGTGAAAAATTAGATGTTATAGCAACCTAAGATAGTGGAAATTGGTAGTTGAGGCACATCTTTTTAAAATCTGTTTTGCCCAGTCGGGCGTGGCTCAGCGGTTGAGCATCGACCTAGTATCCAGGCGATCGGGGTTTGATTCCCGGTCAGGGCACATGCCCGGGTTGTGGGCTAGGCAGCCGATCAATGACTCTCTCATCATTGATGTTTCTATCTCCTTCTCTCCCTCTCCTTTCCTCTCTCTGAAATCAATAAAGATATATTTTTAAAATCTGTTTTTATTGATTTCAGACAGAGGAAGGGAGAGGGAGAGAAGGAGATAGAAGCATCATTGATGAGAGAGTCATTGATCGGCTGCCTCTTGCATGCCCCCTAATGGGGATCGAGCTCTCAACCTGGGCGTGTGCCCTGACCGAGGATTGAACCAGGATCTCCTGGATCACATGTCGATGCTCAACCGTTGAGCCATGCTGGCTGGGCATCCATTTTTGTTTTATGCATCTGAACATCTTGCAAGTATAATATATACTTTTTCAGGATCATGTTTCTTGCAATATGTGTTGGCCACGGCCAGATCTAGACCAAAACTTATCTTTACAAATAAAGTAAATAACATTAGTTTAATATTAATCACTAGGACTGTACACATATGGGTGTGTGTATATAAAACATGTGTGTATATGTATTACATACATGCACATGCATAATAAAATATGACAGATCAAAAACTAATATTTATAGAGCATTTACTAAGGTCAAATAGATTGGACTTCTACACAGTCTCTTTCCCTGTCTGTCTGCCAGAAGCATAAGATGATGCAAATAACCTCTGGACTCTGGGGAATGACAGAGCCACAAGGTAGAAGGAGAATAAATGAATATTCACATGAAAACTGCTCCCCACCCAACCAAGAACCTCTGTATTGGACTTTGCGTAATTAAAAATACAATGGTATTGTGTTAAGCCACTGATAGTTGAGGCTTTGTTTTATGTTACAAATTCCCCTTTTATCAGTTGGATGTCAGAAGGGGGCAGAGATTAATAGATGTGCTCAATTCCTCTTTCCAAACCCCAGACCTTTTTCACTTTGAGAAACTATTCCCTGGGCTTCAGTTTCTTTAGCCATAAGAAAGGATGATTATATTAGATGATATAAATGGCTCTTTCCAGAACAAATATTCCGTGCTCTATTGTTTATATATAAATAAAATTATCTTAACAGATTGAATCTGTGGACAAAATAATCTCGTTTAGCATTATTACTATCCATTTTCCACATTCAAATTCCCTATTTTAATATGGGTTTGGAAGGATTTAGAGTCTACTAAGATTATTAGCTGAATCTTATTATTTGAAAAATCTTTATGATAAATAGCTACCACTATAGAAAATAAAAACTAAGTCTATAGATAAAAGAAAATACTAAAAATAAGATATTACCTAAGATAGATAAGCATCATTTAATGGATGCCCCTTACCTGACCTACTGAATGTTTAAATTTTTAACAGAGGTGGTAGATCTGATTTGCTCCAAGCACCGGTGAATAGATTACAGTATGAGATTATTAAAAGTCATGTTTCAACTTTAAACAAGTTCTTAAAAGTAAGAAAGCTGTTTATTTACCAGATACAGACTGTACAATCTTGGTAGTTTTTTATTAAATTACATAACTACTCTATTAAAAAGCATTTTAATCCTGGCAACATAGAATAAACTATAAAGCCAAGACCTGAGTATCCTATCCTTGCATTTGAAAAAGACAGAAACAATGCACATGGGTGAGAAAGGAGCGTAACAAAGCTGCATGCTCTGCACATTTTGCTCACTTAGTGTGAGAGAAGACAAGAGAAAGGACAGAGGAGAGAGGACGCAGAACAAAATGAGGAAACCAAAAAAACGCTTGAAAGGTTGTTTCCCAACTTCAGCGCGTCCTGCTCTGTTTGTCATGCTGCTACTGCAGGGCTATATTCACTTAAATTATAGAATAAAAAAAGTGACTTTGTACTTAATCTTATATCTTAAGAAAAATGACATCAAGTCAGAGAAAATTTGCCCTCTGATTCACTTATTAATTTATAGCCTTTCAGCTCCAAATTCACCCTCACTGCCTACGCTGAGAAAATTCAGGTGATTCCTTTAAATGTTTTTTGTTTTCCACTTTGCACAATGTTACGCTTTCTCAGTAGAGGTCGCTGAAGAGACATTGCTGAAGCAGCAGTGTTTCCCTTCATGCTGGTGTGCTCTCAGCTTCTCCAGCAACTTCTTTCTGCAGCACGTGCAGCTTCTCCAGGACCCAACTCCTGCCGTGCTCATGTCTGCCCAACACCTGACTCTTTATGTAGATTTGTTATAAGCACCAGAAGGAGCAGAAAAGGTGTAGTTGGACAGCCCCCTGGGTTGAAGGGAGAGGGCTGTTCCCTCCTCGGTTCTTGTCAGTCTCATAGGAAGAAATTCAAACGGGTGACTCTGGACGATTGCATTGTAGTAAAGGGAATTTATTAAAGAAATAAAGCAAGTAAATTTACTAAAGAAGCAAGGCAAGCAGAAGAACTGGGGATTCCAACGTGCCAGCAGACAGGGCCAGAGTGAGGGTAAGAGTGTGAGTGAGTGAGCTTGTGGTGCGAGGGGAGCGTGCATGCATGTGAGTGTGGGTGAGTGTCTGTCTGGGGACTCGGGGAGGGGTAGGTTCAGGCTCTCCTGGTGGGGGAGCCCCCATAGCACGCTTGGGAAGGGAGAGCATGCCATTTTGGAGAATCTACAAGGTCATCAGTAGTACACAGATTACTTTGAACTAAAGGCAATTTTGGCTTAAGGTTCAAGTGAATTTTCTGCCCCTTCCTTTTAATTACCTAGAAGAACTTAAATTAGGGGTCTCGCCCATTACAAGAGATTAACAGACATAACCTCTTTTGACCTATCTACAGGGCAGGACAAACTTGTATTTACTAAGCATCTGCTCTTCTTATAGTCCCGCAATGACCCTTTGTTTTAAAGCCCCCAAGGCACCTCACTTCATCCCAAGCTCAGGATATCATATACCCACCTTCCCTTTCTATCTCTGAACCTCTGAGGCATATGGGGTTTCTGACTCTCTCATGCGTGTGGAGTTTCCTTACATATGTATGTATTAAATTTGTTTATTTTCTTTTGCTAATCTGTTTTATGTCTATTTGACTATTAGATCAGCTGGAGACCCTTGAAAGTAGAAAAAGTTTGCTCCTGCCCCACAGCTTTGAATTTAGTAAGCTAGAGGCAAAGAAGAAAAGCCTCAAGCAAGCAGAAGGAAAAAAATAACAAAAAATTAATACATAAATCAATGAAATTGAAAACAGCAAATAAATGAAGAAAATCAATGAAACAAAGAGCTAGTTCTTTAAAATATCAACAAATCTAATAAGCCTCTAGTATGACTAACTAAGAATAAAAGAGAAAAGACGTATTGCCAGTGTCAGAAAATAAAGATTGTTCATCACTACTGATTTCATGGACATTAAAAGTATAATAAAGAAATACTATGAACAACTCTTTGCCCACAAATTTGATCAATGGAAAGAAACGGAGAACCTGGAAATAGACTCATGGACAGAGTCAACTAGTTTTTATCAAAGATGCTAAAGCAATTAAATGGAGAAAGAATAGCCTTTCAACACATGTTGCTGGTCCTGGAAGAATTGAATATCCATATGTAAAAAAAGGGGGGGGAGGGATAGGGGGACCTACACACAGACCTTATGCCTTACACAAAAATTAACCCAAAATGGTTTTTAGACCTAAATGTAAACTGCAAAATTATAAAATTTAGGAGAAAACATCAGAGAAAATCTATGTGACCTTGGGTAGCCCTACATATATATAGTGGAATGGAAAAATTAGGGAAACAAATGGCAGATGGTAGGAGACATATTTATACTGTTGGAGTGGGAAGTTATAGGGAAAAAAAAGAGAGAAGACTGGAATAATTAATGGGGTAATAGACTAGAGTTGAAGACAGTGTGAAGTGATGTATAGATTAATATACATTCAGATGAATATATATGAAAAATATGTGTATGTATATATTTCCTCACGCCCTCTGCTGAAGTAAAAATACCCAAGTAACAATGACTACACCTTGCACCCAGGTCTTGATCCATGATGATAGTATTGTTGACACAAGAACACCCAAACCTATAGAAGATTTTTATGAGTTTATCTGAGCCAAACTGATGACATATGCTGAGGAGCAAGATCTCACATGCTCTCCTGAATAACAGTTTTGCAGCTTCTTTTATGCATTTGAAATTAAGGAAGGAATGTAAGAAAGATTATATGGAGTGGGGAGAAAGCAAGGCAGGTATTGAATTGCAGAATAGTTAAGATTATGTGTTGTCTTGAGGGTGGCTAGGGCTTATTTCAAAAGTGTGTTAACCTAGATGCACAAAAAACAATGGACAGAGATTGCTTAAAGCAAAGATAAAACTTTTACTAAAATGTTACCTGCCTGAAGGATGACTACCCACCATGACCTGCCCATTTAGGAATTTATGATCAGATACCCTGTGAGGAGTGTCATTCAGCCATGAGAAAAAGGGAAATTCTGCCATTTGCAACAACATGGATAAACCTCTAGAGTATTATGCTAAGCAAAATAAGGCAGAGAAGGACAAATACTATATGAAGTCACTTATATTGTGAAATCTAAAAGAAGCTGAATTTATACAACAGAGAGAAGAAAGGTAATTACCAAGGGCTGGAGTGTGAGGGAAATGGGGAAATGTTGATCAAAGGGTACAGACTTTCAGCTATAAGATAAATTTAAACCAACAAGTTGTGCGCCCTAAAATGCAAAACTGTCATTCTCTGTAGCATTTGAAATCTTGCTTCCAAACATTGTCTTCAGTTTTAGCTCATAGAAAGTTATAAAAGTTCTCTACAGTTCTGGACATTCCTTATGTTGACAGAATAAATTTCTGTTTTATAAGCCACCTAGTTTGTGGTAATATTGTTATGCAGCTCTAGGAAGTTAATATAATTTTTTAACTCTATTTTCAATCAGAATGCCCACTTCTCAAGTTTTGAAAAAGAGAGAAAATGTCAGATATGTTAGATATGCTTGTTCATTGGCTGGGCCCCTATAAATTAGACTGTCAAAAGACAAATTAATAAGAGAAAAATAAGTTTATTAGTGTGTGCATCCTTCATATACATGCAAGTACACAGAGATAAGTAGCTGAAAAGAGGGGCTAGAATTTGGTCCTAAGTAACTGCTATAAATAACAATGGGAGAAAGGGCATTTCTGGAAAAGCAAATAACTTTTGGGAAATATAAATGTGCCCTTAGTAGAATTGATGGGAGATATGATAGTTTGTGACAACATCTTTCTGGGTTGTGCAGACTTCTTGTCTCCGAAAAGATTAGGGTTGCTCTAGGGGATGGAATATATGACACTTGAGCTCTTTTGGGAGGCTCTGCTTTTAGTCAGATAAGGGATTTCAGGAACTGAAATGTCTTCAGTTGAAAATAGTTCTCATGCATTTCTTCTATATATTTGTAAAGGAGGGAACAGAAAAAAGATTGCATGAAAGTGGGAGAAAGCAAGGCAGGGATTACATTACAGGATAGTTCACACGATTTTTGTGTCCCTTTAAGGGTGGTTACACTTCTGAGAGGGTCTTAAAAAGAGGCGTTCCAAAGGTGTTTTAACCTAGACGCACAAAAACAACAAACAGGACTTGCTTAAGGCAAAGATAAACCTTTTACTAAAGAAACTATATGTCTGAGGTGTGACTACCCATAATGACCTGCCTAATTAGAAATTTATGATCGGATCAACCTGTGAGGTTACTTTTGGTTAAATTTATTATAGCTTCCCTTTTTTAATCTCTCACAGTTTTAGACATTAGAAGCCCAAAACCAAGGTATCTGCAAGGCCAAGCTCTCTGTGACCCTCCAAGAGAAAAATCCTCCTTTGCCTCTTCCTGACTTACAGTGTTTGCCAGTAATCCTTGACATGTGTTAGCATGTAAAGGAATTACTTCAATTTTTGCCTCCATTATACATGGTATTCTTCCTGATCCTCTTTGTCTCTTTTTCTCTTTTAAGGACACCAGTCATATTGTATTAGCACCTACTCTATTGACTTTATCTTAACATGATTACATGTGCAAAAATCTTATCTCCAAATAAGGTGACCTTCACAAGTACTGAGGGTTTGGACTTAAACACATTTTTTGGGTGGACACAATTCAACCCATAACAGAGACCATAGTTCTGATGTCTTGGAAGTTCCAGAAGAGAGAGCAGGCTTTTCTGTCCTATTGTGAAAGCCAAATGATTAGCTTGAGAGATGCCTGGAGTACTGACTCCTCCCCATGGTTCCCCGACAATGCTCAGACTCTGAAGACTTTTGAATCCCCTCAGGGAAGTGAAGCATTTGGTTGTGAGGATGCTTGAATAACATGGAGGACAGTACTGCTGGACTAAGTTATTTCTGGTCCCTAGAATTGGAAGAAGGTAACTCTAGCACCTAGAAAGACTTTGAGGGCAAAAAAAGCTTCATTCCAAGACACAGGAAAATGTCTAATGATTTTCTGTCCGTTGCATAAAAAGGAAATGACTTTGCCAATCATCACCAGCTGATTTGAAGCTATTTGAAAGAGACTAACAGATTGACTTGAGTATTGATTGTAAAAAGCAATGTATAGGAAGCTTACTAGTAATGACTGACCTAGGGAGACATTTGTTAGAAGAATACAGAAAGTGGGTGCATATCCACTGAAATATAACTGTGAAGGGTTAAAATTAAAATGTACAATTTGGAATAACATAAAGTTCAATAGAAATACTCAAAAATTTGATGATGATTGTTAAAAAACTCATTTCCCAGAATATTCAATCAAAGGAACATTTCTAATTCAGAGCAAATACAGAGAAGAAAATTATACCGGCAAAGACTGAAGGACATATCCAAGACATTAAATATGGAAACTGTAAATATTCCAGAAAAAAAAAAAATGCATGGAAGAAATAGTAATACTAAATGATAATAAGAGGAAAATTTACCTGATCAAAGAGCTTAGTGGGATATTAACTAAATATTAGTGGTACAGTTAACTCGCTACATAAAAGATAAATTCAGAGCTTTATCACACATGAAATTCAAAATTAAACCCCAATTGAAGTAAAGCTTAAAATGTAAAGTAAATGTTTTAAAGTTAGAAATAAAAATATTATAACTTTGGAGTGAGCAAAATGCTTTTAAAGAAGACATTGAAACTATAAAGTAGAAAAAATACAAGTACATTTGAATGCATAAAGTAAACCTTTTTAGGACAAAAAGTCAAAAGACATACAAAAGTCAAAGCCAAAAGAATTTCATAATTAATGCCAGAAATAGAGTTAATGTCCATAAATGCAGAAATTTTATAAATTGATTTAACAAAACATTTTCCTGAAATGCAAGATTTTACCTTTTGAAATTATATTTTGATATAAATAACAAAAAAGAAATAATTTCCATTAGTAGTCAGCAAAGTGTAAATTGGCAAAATTAAGATTCAATTTAAAAAGCCACTAATTAAGTAATTTCAGCTTGTTGTTGTTATTTCAGTGATAAAAATCCAATGTTAATATGGGTGAAAAATTATTTTCAAAAAATGCTAGTGAGAATGTAAAATGGTATAGTTTTCTGGGGAAAAAATAACATGGTGAAACCAGTTAAAATTTAAAAGCCATATCTCCTAAGTCTATCCAATATATTTTCTGTATATTCTGTGTGTGGGGGTCCAGATCAAGCCACCCAAAAATCTGCCTCTTTGGTATACAGAATGTTTTCAACTAAAGGCAATTTTAGATTCAGGCTCAAGAGAAACTTCTGCCCACCCTTTTACCCAGAAGTTGAATTCTGGGCCTTGGCCATAATAAGAAATTACCAGCCGTAATCTCTTTTTGGTTGACCTATTCTGCAGAGCAAACTTTTATTTACTAGACATCTGCTCTTCTTTTTTTTTAAATATATCTTTATTGATTTCAGAGAGAGGAAAGGAGAGGGAGAGAGAGAGACAAAAACATCAATGATGAGAGAGTCATTGATCGGCTGCCTCCTGCATGCCCCCAACTGGGGATGGAGCCTGCAACCCGGGCATGTGCCCTGACTGGGAATCCAACCCCGATCGCCTGGATCCTAGGGCGATGCTCAATTGCTGAGCCACGCCCGGCCGGGCAATCTGCTCTTCTTATCACCCAGCAATGACCCTTGGAAGCCCCCGGGTGCATGACTTCATCCCTAGCTCAAGATGAACAGTCAAGTCAATCTGTTAGTCTTTTTCCAATAGCAGCTTTAAATCAGCTAGTGGTGATTGGCAAAGTCATTTCCTTTTTACGCAATGGACAGACCTGCCTCATTGGGAGTTATGGTCTGATCGCCCTGTGATGTTACCTTCGGTCACGGAACTCATACATACCCCCTTTTCCGTCTACATAGGAACTTACAAAATGCTCCATCAAATCTCCAGTGGAAAGCATGTCACCAATTTTCCCAGCACCACTGATTAAAGAGACCATCTTTGCTCCATTGTATGGTCCTGTCTCTTTAAGGCTGATTGCACAATCCTAATTAAACTATCCTGTTACTACCACTGAGAGAATTTCCTTTAGCCAGGCTTCACATTTTCAATAAATTCAGACCTTGCCTTTCTCCCTCCCCTCCCCCACACTGCCAAATATCTCGAGAGGTGATACTCTCCTGTACCCAGTATGCAATAAACTCAACTTTGTTTCATCAACAGGTTAAGTTGGTGATGCTTGGCGAGCCAGTATTTGACAAGGGATGTGTTTATTTGGAAAATAAACCAACAAGACATTATAGGATAGTTATTAGATGCAAAAAAAAGGATTATCTGAGATCTAAAGTGTGGACAAAAAGGGACCACATGCTAAACCTGAAAAGCACAGGGCAGGCCTGTGAGGTGGTCTTGCAAACTCAGAGACCGAAAATAACCACAAAGGATGGTCTGAAATGAAAATTTTTTAAACATAAGCAGTTTATGGTTGGTAGTCATGTCCTGAGGCAGTATTTTTCCCGTAACAAAGGGTAATTTTCACCGTAATTAAGCCGGTCAGTTGTTCTTTTGCATTTGAGATAACATAATTGATTAACCCATGCCTTTGCAAAACAAAATCATTTCCCTTTTTTTCCAGGCCCTCAATACACCAGGGCAAAGACCATGAATCCTCTCGTTGTTATTATCTTTTTCTTTTTCTTTTTTTAGAAAAGAAAGCAAGAATTTAGTGGCCACAGCATAAATATACTTAGGACTGTGAAACAAAGAAGGTGCATAGCTCCCCCCGCATCCCCTCATCCCTCCGCCAGGGGAGCAGACCAGTGCCATTTCCATTTCCTTCTCCCCTCCGAGGGGAGGGGTCCCCATGAGACTTGCAATCAGGGTAGCAAGGGGCAGCGGCAGCTCGTCCCAGGCTTACCCCCGAACCTGTCTCCAAGGCCCCCTTCTCTCTCCGTTATTGTTACCTTGTTAACTGTTGACTGTTAACTATCTTGCACCCGCCTATGTAAAAGAAGTGTATGTCTATCATTTTACTTTTTATCCAATCCAGAGATTTACCCACTTTGCTTTCTCGCACCTCCCTCATCTATCACCAATGGATTTCCTGTAACCCACTTGTGTCTTCTACTTTGATTGTAATGTATAAAGCAAGGTACAAAACTGCCATTCTCTGGAGCATTATTTCAATCCTTTGAGATATTGGCTCCCTGGTAGATGTCAAGAGTTTGGCTCAAATAAACTCACAAAAATTCTTCACAGGTTTGAATGTTTCTTATGTTAACAGAAGGAATAAAGGGGAAAAGTGAACCTTTTCCCCTAAGTGGGAGTATAGACTTCACTGACTTTACAACAGAACTGATTATAAAATATTTATTAACTTACAAATAGCAACCACAAAGAAGAGTTTTAGAGTATATATTCAGTCTTTAAAAATTGTTATTTTTATTAGTATTGCTTCACTTAGCTCCAGATTTTATTACCAAAAACAAGTATATTGATTAACTTAGACAAGTTGTACTCTTCATTTAAAATGAATAAGTAATAAGTACAGAATCCTGAAACATAGTAGGAGAGCTCCATATGAAAAGTTAATTCCTTTCCCTAACTTAGTCGTTTTTGTTTTCCAAAATATTAAGCATTGATTATACCATTTAGTGGCATTTTACCAGGTGTTTAACCATAAAGCTTTTATTTTTTTAAAAAAGGATCTCCATGGGTACATAATTTTAAATGACTGGCCAACAAGCTATAATGTAAGTAACTCTTTACACTTACAAAACTTTTCTAATTCATTTGTTTCTTGTTTTGATTAGAACTATTTATAAACACAGAAGCACAGAAAATAGCTGTGCTACTTCCATGAGTGCCTTTATGATAGGGAAACAGTGAGCAAATTCACAAGTGGTATTCACAGAACTACAGTAGGAGGTTGGGGATTAGATGCAGGAGCCTTACTTTTATCACTGGCAATTAGTAAGTATTGTGTTTTGAGGGTACCCAGTTAATGCCTCTTTGTTCTCAGGAAATTACAGCTCAGAAGGCCTGCTGGCACTCTGGGTTTGCTAATCTGCATGGCTTTGTGTGCTCCAGTCTTTCAGCCCAATCAAATAGTCATTTCCTCTTGTTTATCTCCATTCACTTCCTGCCTCCTCCTTGGATTTAACTATCAAATGTCTTTTGCTTTTGACCAGAGGCCCTACAACAAAAACCCCGGAGTTCCTGGCATCATTATTCTTTTATAAAAAGGAGTGCTTGAGCATAAACTAATGTAAATAGTTTCTTTTTTCTTAGACAAAGACTAGTGTTCAGCTTCTTGTACTGATATTCTTATAAACTATATCAGACTTCATTCTAGTATACTATCATAAGGGGATTAGGAAAACAGGAGCGGTGAAGAGAAAATGCATTTTGAATAATATTTTTCATTTTATCAAATCTGAAATCTTCATTTAGTTTTAGTTTTTTTGTTTGTTTCAAAGCAACCCATAAACTATAAAAGTATATATCTCTATATATTTATATCTATCTATCTTAAAAATACCATTTCTTATTAAGGCTTTTTCTTGGTAGCACATGTCTTGTTCTACAAATAACCACCTCTTACCAAGTCACGGTCCCACTCAAGACAATAATCTATAAAGCAGAGAGGGGTGCATTTTAAAAGTGGTGTGTAGGAGGTATTAGAATAAATCCTGTTATACATGAAGAGAGTTTTGGCACATAACTCCCTCGCAGTTCTTTAAAAACATACCCTTTCATATAAAAATATCTGCTTGGAAGCTAACAAACCAGAACAAACTTTTTTTTTTTTTTACTTTTTAGGTGCTATCTTGTCTACACAACTCAAATTAGCCTTTTGAATTACTCACTTTCAAAAAAATCTTCGAGTCCCAAGACTGTATGTGTATGTTAAGGGGTTCAGGATATGCTACCCCACAATAAGGCACTTTGGCAAATTGATCATTTTGAGCTACAGACACTTGAGAAACTACAGAGGCCAGAAGGACTCTCAGAACTCCCCTGTTCTACATAAAAGCAGGTCATAAAATTTCCCTTGCTAAAGGTGCTCTTCCTACACTGGGAAGGAAAGAACATTCTTGTCACTGGAGGCTGAGGTGGGACAGTGCTAAGATGCATCTGAACAAAGGAACCTACTAAAATAACCCTTTCCTTCCATTACTTTCCCCATCTATTTCTTAGTCACTCTCCCACGGCTTCTCACCCTGAGAAGTTTAACCTCTTTTCCATTTGTCTTGTCATTTCTCCACATTTTAATCATTCTTGGTACTAACTGCTTCTTCATATCTGCATATAATTTTTGCATTTTTCTTATAAAAACTCTTGTTTATACGTAAAAATATTTATTAAGATCTGCCTTTCTCCTATTAATCTATCTTTTGTAAGTTCAATTCATTGGCTCCAGCCACAGTGCCTAAAGAGGCAGAGGAAACTTTTATTTTTTATCCCCTACAGTTATGGTGACAAGGGTGGGATATTACTGGCTGAGACATCCTACTCACTTTGCAGGCTGCAGCTGACATTTTGGGGGCATCTGAAAAAGCCAGCAAAAGTTGAATGACTCTTGTGCTTTTTGTTTTGTGTACCCTTTGTTTTAAATGATCCCTTTTCTCCCAGCTGTTATGGGCAATGTTTTCCTTTGTCTCTGTGTTTTGTGCCATTTTTCATAAGGAGAAGAATCGTAAGGTAGAGCACGGGCCCGGCTCATAAGACTATTGTTTGGCTGGCCTCACAGACTGCTGAGTTTAGAGTTCTCACTGGAGTCTGTTCGGATGAGCTTTGCAGTGGGTCATCAAAAATGACTGCATGAGATTCTCCTTTTCCCTTGTTTTGTATCCTGAGAGGTTGGCTTGTAACCTGGTTTCTGCCAGCCAGGGGCACAGGTTGTCAGGCCATCAGACTAGGAACCCGAGACACAAAGCTCAAGAGCAACATTTTCTTCATCTGACCTTGCCAGCGCTAGGTGAGCTTGTCTTAGTAAGGGATCTCAGCCCATAAGTGGCCTTTGTCATCTCTACCCTTGTTGCCTTGTCAGTGCTGGAAAAGTCTCACATCAGTATCAGGTGCCTTGTATGACAGATGATCAGGTCTGTGATTGGAGCCATCTTACTCTTGCAGGGGAACTGGAGACACAAATTCTCACAGACACCATTCTTACTACTGATAACAACAAGGGTCTTTGCTATCTTGGGCCGTCTTTGCGAGTGACTTCTTGGATCATGGGGCTGCACCCGCTTCAGGGATGTCTCTTTCATTAACAATAAAAATGTATTCTAAATCTGGAATGTTACCTCTAGGTCTTTCTATGGAAAGTCCTATTGGACTGAGTCACTATTGGAATCGGTACATCTTTGTATAGTCTATTCTTCAATAGCAGGATGATGGATCCTTTGATTTGAAGAAAAACTTTTATATTTGAAAAAAAGTTTAGAGAGCTGTCATCCTAAACAATTGTCCTATTGGTACCTATGTGAAGATCAAGTTGAAAGAGGAACAAGAAAGAACAAGTGGACTCTTTTTTTTTTTTTTTTTAAATCCTTACCCAAGGATATTTTCTTTCCTTTTTAAATATATCTTTACTGATTTCAGAGAGAGGAAGGGAGAGAGAGAGAGAGATAGAAACGTCAATGATGAGAGAGTCATTGACTGGCTGCCTCCTGCACGCCCCAGACTGGGGATGGAGCCCACAACCAGGACAGGTGCCCTGACTGGGAATCTGACTGGGAATCTAACTGGGATCTTCTTGATCCTAGGTCAATGCTCAACCTCCGGATCTCCTGGATCATAGGTCAATGCTCAAGTTAGAAAGTGCTTTTTCTAATTCGAGCAGAACAATCACAGTTAACAGAACATGATCAATATTTCTTATAACTATAGCTAACAGTCACGGTCAACAGAGCATGATCAACATCTCCACCCCTAACACTACCAAATTTAGAGAAAGTTAGAAAGATTAGTGGCCATTTGCAAGGCCACTCACAGGGACCATCCATGGTTATATTGTCTTTATAAGACAAGCCACAAAGCCCCCTGGGGAACTCTCCTCCCCTAACAGAGGAAGCAGATGGTCAGAACTTCTCCCAGGCTCCTCTTTAAGTGATCAGAAAATGGATCAGCTAGAAAGCCAATATTTAAGAAGAAATGGGAGATGTCTTCCCCCCAAAGTGAATGCGTCTAAGGTTAAAGTAAGCACTCAGAAAGAAGGGAACCGTCTCATGCTCTTTGTGAAACACTTTTATACAGACTTTCCAAAGGCCCACTGCATTAAACTCCGAAACTCCGAATATAGAAATCTTTTAATTTCCCTCTTAGTAAGAAATCTCCCAGATATAAAAAGACAAATCCAGACTGGAATGGTTGGCTATTCAGGACAATCTCTCAGTGTTATTATTGAGGCTGCTTTCTAATTCTTTGGAAATAGCTTGCATGAAAGGAAAGAAAAGGAATTTAAATTAGCAGTCCTTGCCTTGCAAACTGAGTTTTTAAAAAAGAGAAAATATGACTCTAAGGGTAATTCAACATCCACTCATTATTCTTTACTTTTTTATTTTTATTTTTGCCAACCACAGAGCCTCCCCTACCCATCTCAAGATATTTGCAGATACTGTATTATAAAAGTTCAGGACATTGGAAACACAATTGTTCTGCACTTAAAGCTTAAATGTAACCTCCCAGGTCCCTTGCAGGGTCTATTTTCCCTTTCTGTGGGATATTTCCTCATCATTTGAGGTCAGTCAATCCACAGTTGCACCACAGGACCCACAATTAAACTTAAAATATAGTTTTAGGACCTGTACTTCTTAAATGACTCCAGTGTAACTTTCCCTTCCCTTGGCTGAAAGGATTTATTTACCTCTAATTCTGTTCACGTTGTTGTTGGAGTCTTTGGGTAACCTTTTTATTGCCTGTATTTCAGGCCATCCCAAATTCTTAGGCCCTCTTATCACCCTTCTGGTTTTTAACTCCTCATCAGCAAACCCTTTAGGTAGACACTTGTTATGTAAATTTAATGCCACCATGCACTATAATGAGAAAGGTATTTTTATTTCCCCGCCCTCAGACCAAACCTTAAACTTGCTTCTTTCCCTAAGGGAGACCTTTCTTAATTTAAAATCCCCTAGAGAGGACACAGCCTTAAAAAATGTCCTAATTATTCTCCGGGCTTCACATGCAATTGAGATTGGATTGCTACTGAGTGCAGAGCCCATGCACATTTTCTGGGAAAGGAATAAACCTCTCATCACTAACTAGCCCAACACCCTTTCTCTCAAGAAGCAGAACAAGGAACCGAACTTATAACAGAGCTGAATGTTATCTTTATTTCCTCTCCCTGCAATACCTGAAGCTTGTCAGTGATGAAAGAAGGAAATTTGATGCAGTTGGGAATCAAATCTATTGATTTGTACAAGATCTAAGAGCCATAAATGCTTTTGTAATTCCTTATCAGACTCTAGTACTTAATCCAGCTACTATTTTCATCTCAATTACTGCTGATACAGCCTGATTTACAGTAATTGGCTCTTGTTCAGCTTTCTAATTACATTGCACCAGACTTACAGTTTCTCCTTGCATTTGTGTTTAGAGGAAGACAATTGACATGGACTTGCATAACTAAGGAACAGTGCGAACCCCTCCCCACAACATTTTCCCAAATCCTTACTGCTGGCTTAGACCTTGTAGTCTTTATCCAAGACTCCACTCTTTTTCTGCATGTTGATGATCTCTTACTTTATAACCAAACTAAGCAGAATGTTCTTATAGATTCTGTAATTCTCTTAAAGGCACTAGCTGAACAAGGCCATAAAGCGTCCCAGTATGAACGTCAATGGGTGCAGACAACTGTTTCCTTCTTAGAACATGAGCTACTTCAGGGTGCTCAACACTCACACCAAAACGCCTTGAGTCAATTTTGACCATTCCTCTGCTGAAAACAAAAAGCAGCTATGTCACTTTCAAGGGGAAGCTGCTATTGTTGCCAAAGGGTTCCTAATTTCCCAGCCCTTGCTAAACCTCTATATGCTCTCATCCCAGATGCTACCTCAGATCTTATGTCCTAGCCGTCAGAATTGGCAATGATCTCCTTTAAAACCTTAAAATCAGCACTGTCCACACCCGACTCTCAGCCCACCCAATTCTGACCAACATTTTCACCTTTGTTGCTATGAAAATAATGGAATTGCTACAGGTGGTCTAAAACAATCTTTTACTCTCAGATATGTCCTGTCGCACGTTTCTCACGTCAATTAGACACTGAGGCATTAGACATGCTCCCATGCCTGTATGTTCTAACCACAGCTGCCACCCTATCAACAAAGCCATTGCTCTCACCTGAAGCTCCCATTCACCTCTACGTCCCTCATATTGTTTCTGTTTTCTTATAAGTTCATAAGACACAGCTCCTCTCTATAGAGAGGAAGACTACCTATGAAAAAGCCCTACTCACCAATCCCTCCATCATCTGACATGGTTTGACACCTTAAATCCAGCAATTCTACTATACCTCCCTGGTGATGGAGCACCCCACCCCATCCCACATGATTGCCTTGCCACTGCAGAAATCATTTAAAAGCCACATGATATCATCTTAGTTCAGGTTTACCGCAATTTTGTGATATGGCTTTGTTAAAAATGAAATTCCCAGGAAAACATAACTACTTATACCCTAGTTTTCCCACATAAAATATTTATTTTCTCCCTTTTGAAATACCTTTGAGCAAGTAAGATACTTAACCATGATGTTAATCATTTCAATATTTTGTATGTGGTCAGAATCACAGAGGAAACATATTTGGTAGTATTTGCCAAAAATATTTTAGCTTTTAACAATAAGAGAGGTTAAAAAATCAGAGGACATTATGAGATAGCTCACAAGCCATGACATACATTCCCAAAATAGCAAGTTTCAGCATTGGAGAGGAATGCTGTAGATTAGAATTTAATACTCCAGTAATCTTGTTAATGTGAAAGAATAATCCAGATGATATTAACAGCAAATAAACAAGGCACTTGCCAGCTAAATAACAGAAGGGGAAAATATCTGTATAGCAATACAACTAATGAAAGAGACTTATGAAACTAAGAGTTAATCAAGATATAGACCTGTAAGTGTGAGCCATATTTTAAATCAAAACTGGCTTTGCTATGGATCAAATGACTCCAAGTATGGAATCTTTTAAAAATAACTATTTGAAATGAAAGAAAAATTTCAAATGATCAGTGTGGTAAAGTGAAAAATGGCTCTCCCAAAGATATATACATCAAATCACTAGAATCTATGAATGTTACCATATTTGGAAGAAGGCTATTTGAAGATGTAATTAAGTTAAGGATCTTGCGATACAATCACCCAGGATTATCAGAGTGTGTCCTAAATTCAATGATAAGTATCCTTATGAGAGACACGCAGAGAGCAGACAGAGGAGAAAAGTGATATGAAAACAGAGGCAGAGATTGGGGTCAGGTAGCCACAGCCGAGGAAAGACAAGCTGATAGCCACCAAGAGCTGGTAAGGCAGAGGATTCTCCCCTAGAGCCCCCAGAGGAAGCGCAGTTCTGCTGACGCCCTGATTTCAGATTTCTGGCCTCCAGGGTAATGTAACAATAAATTTCTGCCACCCAGTTGTGGGTGGTTGTTACAGCAGCCACAAGAAACTAATACAATCAGAGAGGGATGATTAAAATCCATTTCAAACTATCCCATAGATATCTATGGGAAGGTGTTTAGTCTTATGGAGCCTTCTGTCCTAAAACTCCTTGATATTTATTAGCTGGAAATCAGATAATCTTGTTTATTCTTACTGGTTAATATGATTATGAATAAGTATTGTCCATATTTATAAATTAATGGTTCTCACGACACAAAATTATTATTAGTTTTTTTCTTTCTGTTATGCTTGACTTCTGAATAGAAAACAGGACTTAGGCAGGTTTTCAAAGTGAGGAAAGAGGCTCACTTTGTCTTGAACAGGGGTCCCCAAATGCAGGCAACAATATATGAGGAAGAGTTTGCTATGTCATGAAATGCCTGTTACACAAACACCTGTCAGACACAAATACCTGCTGGTCCTGAACTCCTTAATCTCAATCAGATACAGTATCTATTCTGTATCCCTTTACAGTCTTTTATTTTTTCCTTTCTATCAAAAAGAGATAGGAGGGCAAAATAAGCAAAATGGTTGCTGAAATTATATTTTAATTTTTTCAAAATATTATGAATTAAGTGAAATAAGTTTAAACCAGGGCTTTTCATCCTGGGTACTGTTGTCATAGTGTTAATCTGATATATCCATTTGAATGGAGCCGTTCTTTCTAGGGGGGTTGCCCATGAATTGTAGCATGTTTAACGGAATTCCCGTCCTCTACCCACTAGATGCAGCAGCATCTCTCTCTCCATTGTGCTCATCAAAAATGTTTCCTGGCATTGCCAACTATCCCCTGGCGGGGCGTATACTCCCAGTGAAAAACAATTGGTTTACGCATACTGTTTTCACATCCATTAATATTCCTGTGCGAAATTTGTATTTTCACAATGACTATATTTAGGAGATCATTTGTGTACCATTTTTACATTGTTATATGCTCAGAAAATAATGGTGAGCAAGCCATCTCAAGTCCCTGACCTTGTGGAGTTACTTACTCTCATGGGGAAGAAAAACGGAAATTAAATTACTATAAAAACAGATGTAAGCCAATAACTGATGGCAGCAGACACAGTTAGTTGCCAACTCATAGCTATTTCTCCCATCTCTAATGAGAGAACTTGAATTTGTTCTGGGTGGAAAAATACCAAGTTAGATGATGATGCATATTCCTCTTTGCCAGAAATTCACTTTGTTTACTCCCTTGCTTTTGGGGCAATCATTTGCTGAAATCTGTTGAGTGAGGTCAAAGGAGTTGCTTGCTGGGAATTTTATGAGAAATATATTTACCTCTGCTATAAAGAAAACATTTTTTCTGCCCAACCCTCCACCTCCTTTTTTCCCTACCTTGGAACTGCAAAAGATGAGACTGAGTTGCAAGAACCATCTTGTTACACTGAGGGATAAACCAAGAGAATCAGAGGCGTAGCTGAAATGCTAAACCCTAATAGTTAGCACTGTTGTAACACAACTCCAGTCTTTTCCAAAGGACTTTCAATCAACTATCATATCTCATGAAGCAAAAATATTCTTAACTAATTTACAAATTTTGATATATTTGTGATGAAATTTGAGGTACAAAGTAGGCATTAACTAAGGGGAAGTTATGGTAGGGTATAGTATACTAGGCAGAGTAAGGATGTTGCAAAGGCCCTAAGGCATATTTCCAAGGATTGAAAGAAGACCACAGGGTCCATCCATGTTGTCGCAAATGGCAGTATTTCATCTTTCCCTATGGCTGAGTAGTATTCCATAGTATATATGTACCAAAAGGGGGCCAAATATATGGTGAAGGAAGATGACTGCACTTTGGGTGGTGGGAACACAATGCAACATACAGATCATGTATCATAGAAATGTACACTTGAAATCTCTGTGATTCTATTAACGAATCCCACCCCAATAAATTTAATTTTAAAAAAAGAAAAAGAAAAAAGACCTTAATAAGCAGAGTTTGAATGAAAAAGGTGAGAATGAAGTAGTATCAGCTGGAAAGCTAGGCAAAGCCTTGGAGGATATCAAACATAGAAGAATGGGACAAAAGCAGATAAATAGTTTGAAAGATTTTGCAACAAATCTGGATGGTGATGAGGGTGACTGAGACTAGAAAACTGGCAGTGGTTATGGATTTCACTTTTGTTTTTAGCCTGAAAAAAAAAAGTAACATTTTAAAAAACAAAACTTCATTTGGGGGGCAGTTTTATGCAAAACCAGGTTTGTGTAAGTTCTGTGCCAATATTGGCCAGTATAAAGTAACTGAAACATAAACTTCAAGCTTATATGGTAGTTATTAAGAATCTTTTATTCCTTTTTTCTGGTAAAGAAATCTTCCTGTCCCATGTCATTCTGACTAATATTTTCCTCACACCCCAATTTCATAAAGATTATGTCTATCTTTTCTCTACATATTTCTTCAGCATAAAATAGGCAATATATATAGAAAAGTGAATTAATAATATAAATGTTATTAATGGAAAAGTCAACATAAATTCTTGGAGACTTAAAAAATAAATTTTGTGGAGGTGAACTTTATATACCATAAAATATATTCATTTTAAGTGCACAGATGCCCACTATTAAAATACTGTCAGGCTTGATATTTCCCACAGGTCTCTAAGGCTCTATCATTTTTCTTTAATCTATTTTTCTCTCTGTTCTTCAAATAGGATAAATTCTATTTTCAGCTCACTGATTCTTTCTTCTGCCCTCTCAAGTTTGCTTTTGAACCCATCTAGTGAATTTTTTCATTTATTATTATACTTCTCAATTTTAGAACCTATCTTTTTTAAGTTTTATTTGTTTACTGAGATTCTTCATTTGTTGTGTCACCATACTGTCTTTTCAATGTTTGAACAGTTGCTCTGATTCTTTGAATATATAGTAGTTTCTTTGAAGTCCTTATTTGCTAAATCCAACATCTGAACTCAGAATCAGTTTATACTGAATGTTTTATTTTTCTTTCTTTGACTATATGTCACAATTTCCTGGTGGCTTTTGTTTGATTGTATGCATTTTTGTTGTTGAGATTTGTATATTTTGGATTGGATTGGTTTTATTGTGGCAAATCTGGATTATGATTTATTTTTAATTTGCCTGGAGTTAATCTCAAAGTAATATGTTTCCTTTGTAGTAATCACTGATGTCTATGCTCAGATTTATATTTCTTATTTTAGTTTATTTGGTTTAGTGTACTAAGGAGTATCCTGTGCCTGCATAGCTTAATATTCAGCCAATGATTTCAGCAAAGGTTGCTCTCAAACATGGTGAGCTTGCAAAGTTTACACCCTCTGCTGATACATCTGTCTGTGGGCTGGGAAACCTCTCCACATTCAGCCAGGTCTCAAATATGCCTTGACTTTTACTTCCCACTAGATCCTCTCAGGGTTCCCCGCTCATGAATACAATTTCTTAGTTAAACAGACAGTGTGGAGAGCTTGTAAAGCTAACCCCTTTGGGGCTCTCTCATTTTCAGGATTTTCCACTCGGCTGATTTCACTCTTCACCCAAACATGGAAGCAACTTTAGGCTAACAGAACTGCAGATATTTTCCATTATTTCCTACAGTATTTTCTACTTTTACTGGAAATGCTGCCAGTCATGTGTTTTTGCTTTCTACCCCAAATCAAGTCTGCCCCTCTGGCAGTGACACTGCTGGTTTTCACAGCAAAGGCATGAAACTACCTCAACAATTGAGTTTTTAGGTGCATTACAGGAGCCTAGGCAAGAAGGCTGCAGACTCAGCTTCCTCCCCGCCCACCACAAAGTTCTAACAGGTTTTCATGAATAAACGGTTCTAACTTGTTGATTTCCTTTCATCAATATCCAGGGCTTTGAATTGATTTCGGGGAGCAATTTTGTTTGTATATCTGTTTCAAGGAAAAAGATTTACCAGCATCATCATGTACTATCAGGTGGTTGCATTTTAATAGTTGGCCTCATATACATACACATTTCTGAATGGCCTATTTAGTATATCTCTAATAATTAGATAAAAGTTAGTACTTTCTATTGAATTTTTATCTAGAGGACCTTGAATTTATCTAGTTTTTCACTAGTAAGCCAAAAGTTTCTTTAGGCACCACATGTGTGATTCTAATTTCTAATACCATAAAATGGCCCATTACTCTTTCAGGAATATTTTTGTTTTCTTATTAGTTTAACCTCTTTTCCCTGCTATAGCTGAAATTTTTTACATTATTTCAAAGTTCAAAATCTATACAACCAGTTAAAGACTATTCATGCTCTTGCAATAACATTTTCTCTATTTGTTTGTGTTTGTATTTTTACCCTTCTACTTGAACAACTGGCAGTAAAGGGCTTTCACTATGATACATTCCAGGCCTCCAGATGATAATGAATGGTATAGACATTGGCCATTTTATTACTGTCCCACAACTGAATATATTTCTTATTTCAGTGGAATCCTCCATTGTGTGGGTCATGACAAGAAGCAAGATTTAACTATCTAATGTCTAAAAACTAGGACTGACTGCATTAGTCCTCAGCTCTGCAGATTTTCTGTTTCCATCCAAGAACTTAAAGCCAAAGGAGTGATACAAAGATGCAGAAAGACTTAAAAAATATTTATTGCAGAGTCTAGTGAAGAAGTATCCAATAGAAAAATGACAAAAATCAAATGATAAACTGATACGGGGGTACTTTTCTTGCTGCCTAAAATTTTTGCTTTATACCCATTTTCTGAGTCCAGTTCTTTAAATTCCTAACAATCTTGTGAGGCACCTAATACATTCTTCTAATAAAACTTAAGTTAGCCAGAGTTTGAAATAATGCAATAAGGAATTTTGAGTTACGCTGTGTTGAGCCATACTGGAACCTGAGGCAAAAGGAAAAATCAGTAATACTAATAATGCATTTATTTGATATTTTGATCATGAATATTTCCATTAATTTTATTTAAAAAAGATTTTTTTATTAAAATATTGCTCATGTGGGGGAGAGGAAACAAGATGGCGGCGTAGGTAACAGCTGCACCCGCCGCCTCCGCAACCACATCAAAATTACAACTAAAATACAGAACCACCATCCCTCAGAGCCCCCTGAAACCGGGCTGCACAGAAGCCCCACAACCAGGGAGATGAAGAAGCACCGAGACCGGGAGAAGGGGTGGAGACGCGGGCGGATCGGGGCTGAATCGCAGACACGGCCGCAGGACCACACCCAGTGCCGGGGGTTAAACCCAGGAGGGAATCTCGGTGGTGGGGGTTTCCCGGAGGAGGGAGGGGGCCCAGCCCCACAGCAGGCCCCCAGCCCAGGGCTCCAGGCCAGGAAGAGACGTCCCCCAACTCCAGGCTGTGAAACCAGAGGGGACTGTATCTGAGGGTCACGGAGGCTGCGGAGCTCTTGAAGGGCCCGCACACGGAATCACTCAGACGCGCTCCCACTGAGCCCCAGCACCGGCAGCAGCTGGAAAGAAACCTGGGACTTAGGGGAGGAACTAACCTGCCTGAAATTGGGGCGAGAGGTGGAGGGGCGGCTTCCTCCCAGGCAGAAGGGCTGGCAGAGGCCATGGCTCCTGTGGCGAGTCCTCCCCGCACACAGCCGGCAGGCAGGCGCCATGTTTGAGTCGCCAGCACCTGACTCACACCGTTGGCCCCGCCCCGTGATTCCCGGAGGCCCCGCCCCTCCCCACCTGCAGCTCATCCAGGCCATTTCCAGGGGCTTTTCTGTGCAAGTGGCCTCTCAAGCCTCATGCTTAGGACTTTCCTAAAATCTCTCAACAAGCAGCAGCGGGCCCCATACAGCTTGACAAGTGGCCCCAGGCCTGGCACTAGCAGCAGCCTGCATTGGTTCAGAGCTTGGCCTCTCCTGGACACCTCCAAGCCCAGCACAAGTAGCAGCCAACTACGGTTTGCTGTGCAGCTCATGCTGGGTGGCCCTGGGCAAGGCACTGGCATAAGCTGACTTTGCACCTCCCAGGAGGCCCCAGAGACAGTGCACCTGGTGGTCAGACTCAACCAAGCTAGTTTACAACCCTACCATATCCAGGAGTGACACTCTCAAGGGGCGCACTTGGTGAACACCAAAGTTCCACTAAGTAAATCCTGCTCTATAGGGGTGCCCCCAGCACAGCAGCTCTTTGGCTGTAGTTACAGCTGGTCCTCATAGCTGATTGGTCTGGGGGTCAGTTCCTCCCATTGACACCAACAGCAACCAAGTCTCAACTACAACAGGATAGGGCACACAGCCCTCACAGGGGAGCACCTAGAAAGCCCAGCTCAGGTGACTGGGGAGGCTGAGCCATGGGACCCTACAGGACACCTACTACACAAAGCCACTCTACAAATTCCAGAAGACATAGCAGCTCTACCTAATCCATAGAAACAAACACCAGGAAGCAGCCAACATGCGGAGGCAAAGAAACATGTCACAAAGGAAAGGACAGAAGAAATCTCTAGAAAAGGAACTAAATTTAATAGATCCAACCAAGCTAACAGATACAGAGTTCAGAATAATGGTTATAAGAATGCTCAAGGCTATTAGTAAGAGTATGACGAAAATAATTGAGAAAGTCGATGACATAATAAAGTACCAATTTGGAATGAAGGCTACATGAACTGAAATAAAGAATAATTTACAAAGAATCAACAGTAGAGGACACTGAGAATCAAATCAGCAATTTGGAACATGAAGAAACAAAAAACACCCAACCAGAAGAGCAAAAAGAAAAAAGAATCCAGAAATATGAAGATAGCATAAGGAGCCTCTGGGACAACTTCAAGAGGCCCAACATTTGTATTATTTGGGATGCCAGAAGGGGAAGAAAGAGACCAAGAAATTGAAAACCTATTTGAAAAAAATAATTACAGAAAACTTCCTCTACCTGGGGAAAGAAATGAACTTACAAGTCCAGGAAGCACAGAGGGCCCCAAACAAGAGGAACCCAAAGAGGCCCACAGCAAGACACATCATCATTAAAATGCCAAAGGTTAAAGACAAAGAAAGAATCTTAAAAGCAGCAAGAGAAAAGCACTTAGTTACCTACAAGGGAGCACCCATACTACTGTCAGCTGATTTCTCAACAGAAACTTTGCAGGCCAGAAGGGAGTGTCAAGAAATATTCAAAGTGATGAAAAACATGGAACTACAACCAAGATTACTCTACTCAGCAAAGGTATCACTTAGAATTGAAGGTCAGATAAAGGGCTCTAAGACAAGGAAAAGCTAAAGGAGTTCATCACCACCAAACCAGCACTACAGGAAATGTTGAAGGGTCTTCTTTAAGAAGAAGCTAATAAACAAAAGAATCTGATGAACTAAATAGATCCAGAGACATGGACGCATGTAATAGATGATCATATTTCAGAGGGAAGAGGGAAGGGGGGTGGAGGGTGGGAAGAGATTAACCAAAGAAGTTATATGCATATATGCATAACCCATGGACACAGACAATGACAAGGTGAAGGCCTGGGGAGGGAGTGGGAGCAAGTTGGAGGGGGTCAAATGGGGGGGGGGAGGGAATGGGACATCTGTAATACTTTCAACAATAAAGATAAATTTAAAAAATATTGTTCATTGTGAATATTTTAGTTTTTCGGTAGCTCCTTAAGAGCTATGTCCACAAAAGTGCTTCATTCATCTCACCCAATGCCCAGCCCTAGTGAGGTCAGCTAAACACCAACAATGCTGTGTATAGGAGGCCTAAAGATATTGAATAAATGATTCAAAGAA
This sequence comes from Miniopterus schreibersii, assembly GCF_964146895.1. Lineage (NCBI taxonomy): Eukaryota > Metazoa > Chordata > Mammalia > Chiroptera > Miniopteridae > Miniopterus > Miniopterus schreibersii. Next base: position 134,696,422 of record NC_138102.1, read on the forward strand.
TGATCTACAACCAACTTAATGTAGCTGTAGAGTCTTGAAGGTTGTTACACACCAAATATGGAAAACAAAATACTGAATATCCTTTGGCTTAGAGTATATTATTATGCCAGAACCCATTGATTATTCTAAATTTATTATTAATTTAATTTTATTGAAAATTAAAATCTACTCTCTATGTGATAATTCTGTTATTTGGAGGCAATTAATCTATTTGTAGTGGCCCACAGACAAAAAAATCACAAAATTATTGTACTGTGCCAACTGTGATCATAGAAAACATCCCAATCTCATAATATATTTTTTTTTTAATATATCTTTATTGATTTCATAGAGAGGAAAGGAGAGTGAGAGAGAGATAGAAACATCAATGATGAGAGAGTTATTGACCGGCTGCGTCCTGCATGCCCCCGACTAGGGATTGGGCCTGCAACCCAGGCATGTGCCCTGACTGGGAATCGAACCCCAATCGCCTGGATCCTAGGTTGATGCTCAACCACTGAGCCACGCCCAGCTGGGCCTCATAATATTCTTGATAGAATTTTGTTTTAAAGGTTAAAATAAGGTTTCAATCACCTATTCAATAAAAAAATGGGCTGGAGGGTGTTGTAATGAGTTTAACATAGATTTTTATATTTTATTCAAACATTTTTCAAAATGAAATTTTCACAACACAAAAGGAAGAGGCCTTGCCAAGAGTCACTTAACAAATTCTCCCAAGAGAACTCTAAGATGAACATTTTCTACACACCTCAGACACATTCACACACACACATTCACACACTTCCAAAATGCTAAATCTATTAACACTCAGAAATATTGTCATGGAAACTGGATTACTCATGTTAGTTAGAAGATGCTATTGTCACCCTCTTACTAGATGTACACTACCAGACAAATCATGATGAGAAGATTGTCCAAAATCATGATCCACGCCTCTACCTTATGACAGAAGACAGGTGGTTGCTTGCCAATGAGTTTAGAATACATGAGTTAAGCTTCTCTCCCCCAAGGTTAGTAAATGGGCACTAACAACATTTGACTCCAATTATTTTTAATTCTGTGCATAAAAGACTGATCAACCTCCTTCCTATCTCATGCCATCTTTACTGTTATGGGATAATGTGTTCATTTTGGGGTCAGGCAAATCTTGCTGACTAGGATGGATATAGGCTTCAATAAGTTGATTTTAATTGCCGTTTATCATATGTAAGAAGAAATACAATACTATCTTGGATAAAACTGTTATATATTATAATAACCATGTTTTGAAAATATAAATATAAAACAAATCTAATAATGCTTATTATTTAAAATGTCAAAAAACATTTTATAAGAGGATTAACTTAAAAAGCTGCATGCAAACCTAACTGTAAAAACTTTTTTTAAAAAAATATATCTTTATTGATTTCAGAGAGAGGAAAGGAGAGGGAGAGAAAGAAACATCAATGATGAGAGAGTCATTGATCAAGCCCACACCCCGGGTATGTGCCCTGACCGGGAATCGAACCCCAATCGCCTGGATCCTAGGTCGACACTCAACCGCTGAGCCACGCCTGGCCGGGCTAAAAACGTTCTTGCTTATTATGTTACTTACAGTTTTTGAAATAATAGGTCTCCTTTCTAGTGACCAACAGGACACAAGTAGATTTTAAAAAGTTTTACATGTGCTATCATTTTTGGGGAAACCGAATTATTATATAACTTTTTTTAAAAAATATATCTTCATTGATTTCAGAGAGAGGAAAGAAGAGGGAGAGAGAGAGACAGAAACATCAATGATGAGAGAGTCATTGATTGGCTGCCTAGCCCACAACCCAGGCATGGGCCCTGACCGGGAATCGAACCCCCATCATCTGGATCCTAGGTCGACACTCAACCGCTGAGCCACGCCCGGCCAGGCAATATATAACTTTTTAAAGCTGGTGTCTTTTTTCCCCCTTAAAGATAAAATTTTATAACAAACACCAAATTGCCTTCTGTTCTTATTCAATATCTGTTTCTTTATTGGGGTAACATTGGTTAATAACTATAAATTTCAGGTGTGCAAACATCTGTATACTCCATTGCGTGCTCACTGCGTGGAGCATGGTCTCCTTCCCTCACCAGGTATTGACCCCCTTTACCCTCTTCACCCTCCCCACACCCCTCTTCTCCGCTGTAAGCATCATGCTGTTGTCTGCGTCTATGAATTCTGAACAACCTTTTTATTCAGTACAACTGTTACCTTGGCATAAACATTAAATAACAATTAAATAATTGCTTATGGTATTAGTAATCACACATTTACTTACAACTTCTAATTAGTTTCTTAGCGTAATCATAAATATAACCTAATGTTGGCTCTCCGCTTTTAATGAATGGGCTCAAAGTGAGAGAGCATGATAGTTATAACATAATTTGAATATTATGTTGCACATAATTAAAATTCCAAATAATTGCTGTCAAGTTTTTACCTCCTGGTCATCCTTCCTCATTTATATAATAGTCCTAGCCCTTAATGTATCATTCTTGGTTACTTTTCAGATGGATATCTTAGCTCCCAGCCTTTTCACTTCTACTGCAGTGACCTTTCCTTCTAATTTATCTATGTATCTACTTATGTAATCAAATCTTGGATCTAGTCACCAGAAACACCAGAATTTAAACAATTTGAAAACTCTGCTCTCCTGCTACAGTGTTCTGTTTGAACTCATTTACTGTAGTAATTGGTTGCCATAACATCAAAATCTTTAATCCATTGAAACCACTAAATTTTTATTATCTGTAGTCTCTTTCTGGCTGATTTTTACTTGCCCAGCTAGAATTTAATGACACATTATTGTTATTATTGTCATTCATTATACTGGAATATACGCAATTCCTTTCTCCATTCTTTCCCCATCCTGCTCTCCTGGCAAAATCTAACCCTGGAAGACTAGGCAGTTTCCCCATATTTGCACTGAAACAGCTGATTATTTTGGAAAGAGAAATTACACAAATAACTCCATATGCTTCTCAAATCAATTCCAGAATTCACTTCTCTTCCCATTAAATTTTCTCACCAATGTCACCATGTATTTTGCCTTCTCTTCCCCACTTTATACTTCATGCTTATCCAATCTCAACGGGACTTGTATTCCCAGAGCTCTACTGCCCTGTCAAGGTCTTGGAGACCTTGTGATGCTAAATCTCTGTTTTAACTCACTTCCTTTCAACCCTTTCCTGAGAACAGATTTCCACCTCTTCCCCTGGCTTTCAAAGCCCTGCAGGATCCGGGTCCTACTTTCTTACTCAATATTGTCTTAATCACTCTTACTTCCAGTTATCGAGCCTCATTGGTCTTCATTTTTTTTCAGAAAACCTAGTCTTTTCTATCATAGAAACTCAGTATCTGTTATATTTACATTGACTTGCGGACTCCTTCTTGTCATTCAGATTATAGTTTAAATGTTACCTTCTCGGAAAGGACTTCCCTGACTATTAACCCTGAAGTATCTATTCAGTCACTCTTTGTAACATCAAGTAATTTTAATTTTATGGATAGTGCAGACTTTTCTTGGTTAAGTATTGTCTGCCTTAACAAGAATATGAGATCATTTTTTCTTGTGTGCCTCAAAACTTACTTCAACCTGAAATAGGGAAAATAAATCAAAACTATTAAATATTATTATTTTCTAAGTGCCATTCCGTCATTTTGTAGACAGACAATAACCTTATGAGGTAGATACTAGTAATTCCGCCATTGACTTGAATGCCTATACAGGGTGGGCAAAAGTGGGCTTACAGTTGTTTGTATGGAAAATAATACAATAATCAATAAATAATAATACAAGAGTAAACTCTGTGTTTCACGTACTCCCAGCTGTAAACCTGCTTTTGTCCATCCCTGTATATTGGTAACTTACTATGTAATTGGTTCTGGGTGTGTGTTGCTGACAAAGACTCAGACTCGATACCTGAAAACAGGAACATTTATCCTAGTAGATGAAGAACAAGTGAGTAATAACATAACTTATGTGACACAGTTTTTGATAAAAAGTAAATAGAGGGTTACTTTGATGCAGATAAGAAAAAAAGTGACTGAGTCTTTTGACCTCATTTTCTAGATGAGAAACACTGAGGCTAAGAGAAGTTAAATAACATGTAGAATGTATTAAAAAATTTCTAAAAGGTGACAAAGCCACAGTTTAAATCATACTTGTCTGATTCCATAATTTCATTTCTTAATGTCATCATATTGTCTTCCTATATATTGAGTAGCTGTTTCAGACCCTGTATTTTTCATACATTATCTTATTTCAATCTCACAAGACCCTTTGAAATAGGGAGGGTTTTGGATTTTATCAACTTTTATGTGGGAAGGACACATAATTGCTCAAAGTAATAAAATGCAGGGATGAAAGGAACCCAAATTTCTCTTTATTTACACCCATATTGATTTTGTGTGTGTGTGTGTGTGTGTGTGTGTGAATTCATATATATGTATATATATGTATATATATATGAATTAACTGACAATTTTTCTTACCCTCCTGCTTAATTTGGCGTTTTATTAGTGATTGGATTATGTTCCTCCAGCTCATTTTTCCTTTGTATTGCTCAATAGAGTGTTTTATCCCTGACGGGTATTCTGGAATAGTTGTGGGAAAAATAAATACATTCGTGTGTGTGTGTGTGTGTGTGTGTGTGTGTCCATTTATCATACTATTTTCTATGATATTGAGGCTGTCTGTGAAAATGAGTATAATTTAGGCAAGAAATTCAGGCTGCCTGTTAATTCACTAGTCTATTATTTAGGAATTTTACTCAAAAAAGACTTGCCGAGAGGTCTTGTGTGTTTTATTCTTTCATCCATATTTTCACCATATGCGTGAACTGGGCATCCTTCCAGGCCCGGCTGCTATCTCTCTGGGGTCAATATGAGGAGAAATTAATTTAATGCAGGAGGAGCTGAAAAGAATTCTGTTTCCAAGGAGCTGGTAACCATAGTATGTTTTTAGTACCTGAGGCACACTGCTCATCTAACAGGATGCGAATGGAACTGAGCACCTCCAAACTTGTGGCTGTATTTGCCATCTTTCTTCAGAAGAGAGTGGCTAATTTTTATTCTTAATGTAAGAAAAAAATCTCAAGGGAAGGAAAAAAAACTATGCTGGAATAGCAATGAAGAAGTAGTTGTTCTACATGACATTTTATTTCTGGATGGCTAGAAAGATCAATGTTCTTGCCTGTAGCTCATGAATTAATATCCTCAGCTATCAAGGAATGAGACATTGTGCACAGCAACTTGCTCTGCGTTGCTAACTTCTTGTCATATGTAAAGTGATAATAATGTGGCTTCAGAATAGGTGTCACCCTTGGCATACAGCATTTACTGTATCTTAAAAATCACTAATAACTGTACTGCATGAACTTGGCTTATGTTTTCTGTACAGATGAGACATTTTCTATCAGGCATATGGAAAGCAGAGGCTCTGGGTGATTCAGCCTTTAGGGGATGTTTTTTATATTTCTGGAAGTCATCATAGTTCCATCTAGTTCAATGAGTACTGGACGAGATTCCTGAATATGAATTTCACTATTACCTTACTCTACTAAACAATTAGCTTGTGCTTCTGATGAATCATTTACAAAATGTTAATAGCAATGTCTTCAGTAACTATTAAAAGTATGTTCTGAGGACAAATCCATTAGTGAATGTATTTTTTAATTTAGCAAATATTTATTAAATGTTTCCTAAGGGCCAAAAATTGTGTAAGACATTATACACGTAAATATATAGAGTTTAGCAGATAAAGTATAATAAAAATATTTCAGTGTGGCAAGTGGAATGAAAAAATACAAGTAACAAATTAGATAAAGCAGAGATTTTTGATTTTACAAAAGTAAAACCAGATCCATAGAACACAGGATGGCAAAGGTTAGGGTACACAATTCATAACTCAACAATATTAGAAGCCTAAAGTTTACGGGACCTCAAATACAGGATGCTACTCTAGGTATGTGAATTTGTCTAATCCTTTCTGAGTCCTCAGTGATATAATCATTTTAAGTGAAATAAACCCACAAAGGCCAAATGAATGGGATCATGGGTCAGTGGGTGGTATGAAAGGCTATCGAAGGTTTCAGTATTGCTGTTGAAGAAACCTTAGGATGGTTGAAGGAAGCAGGTGGTGCAGTAACTGTTTTGCCTGTGTCATGAAGGTGCCTCAGAGTTCATCATTCTGCTCTTTACAGAATAATATATTTGAATATGTTTATAATGTTAAGATGCTACTTATTGTTGTCTCCTTAAATTCTCACATTAGTCTTGAAGGTGAGTAGAATTGTTCCCACTTTAAAAGGGGGAAATCTCAGGATCTGAGATTTAAGGCCATCTAAATTAATAAAAAGGAAAACTCAAAGATAAATGAACCATCTTTCACTGATTTAACTTTTTCTTCGTGCAATAAATGTTTATTGAAGACTTATCACATCACAGACACTGTTCCACAGAGGGGATGTTATGGTAAAATAAATATGATTTCTCCTGTCATTGAGTTCATCGTTTTCTGACTTCAACTTAAAAAATTTTATTACAATGCTCAGCAAAAAGAGAGAGGAGAAACCATCAAAATAAATTGATAGCTGTCAATGCTCATAGTATAAATGTGTATAGTGTAAAATCCACACATATTCCTATGAAAATAAGCTAAGTGATTTCACAGTGATGTCATTAAGAATTATTTCACTATATCTATCCCAACTAACTCCCTTATAATGTGATTACACTGGAAATGAAGAAAACACTATGCCTAATATATAATAGGTTTGCACCCTGCCCGGTTTTGGTGTAAGACATTATGGACAAATATTTGCATGGCCAATTGTATTTGTACATGATATCCTCATATTTGGTTATTGTTAGCCTCATTTTCATCTATAGATTAAACTCAGTAACTAAAGGAGGAAATCCATGTAATTTTAAAAGACATTCTTTGGATTTGTTGACTATATTTTTGATGGACAATTTCCTTCCTTCCATTTCCTAGTGAACCCAGTCCAGATATTTGCTCATGTCAGTCCACATAAACTCTTCCTAAAAAGTCTATCAGTGGCTCTGCTTGTGGCTAAAAGCAAAGTAATTCCACACACCTCATCTTAACCCGTCCTTCAGCTTTTGATACAGTTGGTGGTGCAGTGTTCCTTAGAGCACTTTCTTCTTCAACTTTCAGGACACCATTCTTGCCTGACTTTCATCTTACACCCAGACAACTGTTTTTTCAACCTTCTTTTTGGCTCCTTTTTATATTTCTAATCTCTGATACTATAGGGTCCAGAACTCAGTGACTTGACCTTTCTTTCTGAATATCTCAGTCATCTGGTCCCATGGCTTCACTATAATCCACATCTAATAATCCTTAAAGTTATCTAGATAGCCCAGAACTTACCTCTGAATTCCTCTGGACTCTTTCCTCCACATCCCCACTTCAGCATCTGGTAGCCTTAATTAACTTAACATATCCCAAAGTGTCTCTTGATATTTCCCTTACAAAACGTCTCTGCCTCCAGAGATCTACATTGCTTGCATCGTTACCCCTGTATGAATTCCCTATGGCTGCTCTGACCAATTACCACAAATTTAGTGGCTAATAATACAGTTTTATTTTCTCACAGTCCTGGAGGCCAGACATCTGAAGCCAGTATAACTGAGCTGAAATCAAAATGTTGATAGAACTGCACTTCCTCCGGAGGCTTTAAGGGTAAATCCACTCTTAGCTTCTTCCCGCTTCTGGTGTCTGCCGGCATTCCTTGGCTTGTGGCTGCATTACACCAGTCTCTGCCTCTGTGATTACTTTGCTTGCGACCTACCACAGCCTCCTTCAGGTCTTTACTGAAATATCAATTCCTATGCAGTTCCTTCTGTGACCACCTTATTTAAAATTTTCCACTCATTACCATAATGTCTTTGCACTCACTATCCCCCTTTCCTTTATTTTTATAGTGATAGCTTTTATCACTATCTAAAATAATTATATATATCAAAGAATTAAAATTATATGTTATATATAATTATATGTGTAATTTAAATTGTTTGATCCTTATGTCTTTTATGAGAATCATAAACTCCATGGGGATAAGCATTTTTGTTATTGATTTTAGCCAGTAGAGATTAATACTTTGTACATTTTAGCTCAATAAATATTTGCAGAACTAATTTGTTGAATGATTTGTTGTTATCAACTAGTTTAGATCAATAAGTTACTGTACTATTGTTATTTTCCTATGAAGCAGTTTCATTCTTTGATTTTCAGGTAAACAAATTAGGTTCAGAGCAGTATTAGAAAATTCTTGTGATACACAAATATTCTCACCTAAATATTTATCTCAATAATAGGTGGGAATTACTACTTATTTTTAGTCTTTTTAAAATTTATCTTGAAGTAAATAACAGTAAAGGAGAGTTCATCTTTATATTAGATGTCATGGGTAATACATTTAAAAAAACTGATATTATTTTACTCTAATTACTCCAAATAACTACATTATATCTAGATAGAAACAAATTACAAATGTTTGTAAGGTATTAAAAATTAAAAACTTAACTTCCTTAAGAGACCTTGCTAGGACAATGCATCTGCACAAATAATAGATTAAATTATAACTTCGTACATATAATTATTTCCTTTTCTTGATCTAAAAAAATATATATTTAATTAAATATTTATATGGTATTTAACCCCAAATTTATCTTTGAAACTCTATTAGGGTTCAGTCAACAACAAACTTATAAAATATATTCTTTTAAATTTTAATTGGTGCTACCAGACTGTTTCCCTAGTTGGCTATATAATTCATATTCCTACCAGCAATGTGTAAAAGTACATTTTTTAGTCATATCATAACATTTTACTATAATCTTCAATTTGAGCCATATTAATATTTTTGAGTACTGTTTATATTTCAGTCTTTGTCATTGTTCCCAAAGACTTTCTAAGTTCTCCATGTTTCTTGTTAATTCTAGTGTCCCAAATTGAAAAGGTCAGTCCTGGTAGCTTTTAATCACTGCTACATTTTGAATGCTTATCTCATAGATCTTCATTACCAGTATTTCATTCTTATTGCTTATTTATTGTCCCCAAAACTTTTTCCAGACTACACTGAGTAAATAATTGATTACTTTGCTTTGTACTTCATTCTACAGAATACTACAAGAGCAGATATTATTATTATTATTATATTTTTATTTTTTTAAATCCTCACCTGAGGATATTTTTTCCATTGCTTTTGAGAGAAAGCAAAATATCTATATATCTATATATATATAGATATATAGGTATATAGATATATCTATATACATATAGAGATAGAGAGAGAGAGAAACATTGATGTGAGAGAGACACATTGATTGGCTGCCTCCTGCATGCCCCCAGCCCAGGCTGGGGATTGAGCCTACAACCAAGGTATGTTCCCTTGGCCAAAATCAAACCCAGGACCCTCCAGTCTGTGGCTGATGCTCTAACCACTGAGCAAAAACAGCCAGGGCCAAATATTATTTTTAATTGTGTCCCATCTTGCAAAGATACCCCTCCTCTGTTATCTCTTAAGATAATCTTATATGATCTTTTATTACCGTTATCAAAAGACTGCTGAACACGTATTTAAAAACATTCCTGAATGCCCTGGCTGGACAGTTCAGTTGGTTAGAGCATCATCCTGATACACCAAGGTTGTGGGTTTGACCCCTCGTCAGGGCACATACAGGAATCAACCAATGAATACGTATAAATGGGTGGAACAATGAAAGGATCTCTCCCTCCCTCTTTCTCTTTCTCGCTCTCTCATCAATAAAAAAGAGCAAATAATTAAAATATTTTGTGTGTGAAAACCCTACCAACCAAACTATGATATTTTGCATGATCGACACTAAACCAGAAATAATGTAATGGACTTCTGTCAGTTACAGGCCTATCCAGTAGCACTCCTTTTATTGTCTTTTATTGCTTATCATTGTTCAGGTGACAGTAAACTAAATTTTATCTAGACTTTCCTATAACTCTCTCCTGAGATATAGGAAATGTGTGGGTGGAAAGAAACTGCATATCAAATCTAAAATTTCCGTTAAAGAAAGAAAATGAAGGATGGATCTAGAGCAATAAGGCAATTTTCACCTAAAAGTTTCAAAGTTCCATGTTCAGCACGTTCAGGTTTATAGCCTGTTGCATGATTCCAAGCTGATGGAAAATGGAGCCACACCATCTTCCAAAGGAGATACCTTTCTATTCTAAATTTATGTTTCCTTTGCTCTTTCGTGCTGATTTCATTTTTGTACTACGAACTGGTTAATAAAATTCCTCTCATTGGCATATATAGAGAAATAATATAATTTTGAAATAATTTCATTTTGAAATAATAACATTTTAAAAAGTATTTATATATACTCACAGAGAATGAGTAGGAGAGTGTTTTTGCAGAATCTTAGCTTTCCCATAAACACAGAATGAATATTATCAGTCACCATATTCTTATGTATACACTAAAAAAAGACTGCCATATGAAGTAAAGCAAAATCTGATGCATAAAGAATGTTATTTAATCTTCACAATCTGTTTGCCACTCACTAAGATATAATCATATAAGGCATTAAACTAAGTAAATTTGGATTTTACGGCTTACATTTTAAACCAATGCTGTAAGTCAGGGTTTCTCAACCCTGTCCATTATTAATATTTTGGGCCAGATAATTCTTTGTTGGGATAGAGGGGCATTGTCCTTTTCATTGTAGGATATTTAGCAGCCTAAACCTCTTGGCTTCAGCCTGCTGGTTGCTAATAGCAATTCCCAACTCCCAACGGCCATGATGATAAAAAATGTCCTAGACAATGCCAACTGTATCCTGAGTTGAAGTGGGGGGCGGGGGGCAGGGAGAGAGTTACTGTCCTCAGCTGAGAAACACTGTCATAAGTTATGAAATATTACTGTGTAAGATTATTATGCCTGATATCTGGGTATTTTTAGATTAGATTTTTAAATTATTATCAGAGGTCACATTAGTTTCTTATTACCTCTAGATCTCCAGAAGGGGGTGTGCAGGAGGCAGCCAATGGATGTTTCTCTCTCACATCAATGTTTCTCTCCCTCTCTCTTCCTCTCCCTCTCCCTCCAGAAAATCAGTAAAAAAACATATATTTTTTAAAAAGTCACCTTTATTAAAAAATAACATCATGTGAAATCACAGCCATTTAGAAAACCCTAAATATATATGTTATCCTGCTTGTAGGAAGCTGGTATCTCTTTTTTATGTGGTCAAGTCTTATTTGTTGAAAATATATAGTTTATTTAATTTAGCACTTTTACATTTCTTCAACTCAGATGAAGACAAAATATGTATTTAACAAAACACTATTTTTAGTTATGCTGATAAAGCTTTATTGTTAGGAGTGAACCATTTTCATTAGAGAAAGAAATTAAAATGTTAAGAAAAAGTCCTCAAAACAAGGAAGTAAGGAAAATGATATCTGTGAGTCCTTCTGATACCATTCATAACATGGTGTAACAGGCTCACCCAAAGACTTTTTTCCAGGGAAGCTTAGCTTTGTTTGACATGCTGTTTACTATTGATCAGTGTCTATACACTTTGCTGTTATAGATTTTTTGGTCTGGTCAAAATTTTAATAATTTCTCTCTAGAATAAAACACAACCCAATGGTTATGGTTATATTTCCCTTAAGTTATCAAGTGCTTCTTAATCTAACCTAGTGTTCGTCTTCCAACATTCTTTGTTGGATAACTAAATATTCTTCCAATGGCTTTTGACCGAGTTCTGCCATTCTTTAGTTTCAATTTTGAAAATTATATTTTTACAATAGTTATCTTTGTCATAAGATTCTAAGAATGTTTCAAAGATATGGATACCCCTAACAATAGTGTCCTGAAACCTGGGTTGATGCTAGATTAATCTTGGTTGAAAATTATATTCTTGGAGAAAGAACTAAAAGACTATTTTTTTAAAAGTATCTGGTTCCTGGGAGGAATGTGGGTCAATTAATATTGATTTGGATAAGGTGAGAGAGAGGCTGTGGGGGGAGTAAAAAGAATGGAGACCAGGGTTTATGTCACAATTTTTACATGAATAGATTCTGATACAATTAAATTTTAAGAAAAGAAAAAACCCACAAACCTCTCACAGACAATGATAACAGTATGGTGATTACCAGAGGGGAAGGGGAGTTGGGGGAAGCAGAAGAGGATATGGGGGGATAAATGGTAATAGAAGACTTGATTTGGGGTGGTGAACACACAATACAATATACAGATGATGTACTATAGAGTTGTACATCTGAAACCTATATAATTTTTTCAATTGATCTTAGGGAGAGGAAGAAAGGGAGAGAGAGAAAGAGAAAGAGAAACATCGATGTGAGAGAAGAACATCGATTGATTGCCTCCCATAGGTGCCCAGACTGGGGATCAAACCTGCAACCTTTCGTTGTATGGAACAACACTCCAACCAACCTAGCCACCCAGCCAGGGCTGAAACCTATATAATTGTATAGCTATTGTAATCCCAATAAACTAAAAATAAATAAAGCACAAAAGACACTGGAATTCATGTGGCTTTGATTTGCTCATGCAGTTTAGGTCAAGTTTTAGAAATAAGTATATATATACACATATCCTTTTACACCTATTCTATGGGAAGAAGTCACTTATAAGTGAGAGAGAAAAAATTTTACTTAGAACATCTATCTATTTTCAGCTGTCTCTTTTGGGAGCATCTCACTTGAGAAAATATTTATGTACTCAGTTTAAGGTTTATTTCAAGGACATATTTTTGTCTCATATTTGTGAAAGACATGTTATTTCTCTAGCACTATTGAATACAAACCAAGTTAAACATCTTTTTTTAAAAAAAATATATCTTTATTGATTTCAGAGAGAGGAAAGGAGAGGGAGAGAGAGAGAAAAACATCAATGATGAGAGTCATTGATCGGCTGCCTCCTGCACACACCCGACTGGGGATGGAGCCGCAACCCAGGCATGTGCCCTGACCAGGAATCGAACCCTGATCACCTGGATCCCAGGTCTATGCTCAACTGCTGAGCCACGCCCGGCTGGGCAAGTTAAACATCTTAATCCTCACCTGAGGATACTTTTTTCCATTGATTTTTTAGAGAGAGTGGAAGGGAAGGAGGAGGGGAGAGAGAAGGAGAGAGAGACAGAAATATCGATATGAGAGAGACACAGCGATTGGTTCCCCCCCTACATGCACCCCGACCAGGGCTGGGAATTGAACTGGAAACCATCTGAAGTGCCCTTGACCAGGATTTGATCCTAGATCCTTCAATCCTAGGGCCAATGTTCTAACCACTGAGAAAACTGGCCAGGGCCAAGTTAAGCATTTTAATACACACAGTTTAGGACTATTAGGAGAACCAATTGCTAGAAAAAGAAAAGAACAGGAACCCAAAGATATCCAGTTGAAAAATTCTCCCTTTTGCATGGAGTCTGCATAATTTAGGGATCTTCTAATGGCTTAATAAAGATTTTTAAAAATCACCTCTGAGTTTAGAAATTCAAACCTTCTACTTTGTATTTGGAGACCCACTAAGGAATAAAAGAACCACTTTATGCTGATTTTGTTAGTTGCGCTTGTTAACCGACCTGTATTTAACTAGCTAATTCAGCCTCTGGAAGGAGTATGAATGTGTGGAAGTTGATATTAGAAATAAGAATACCATATTCTGCCATAGGCACAGACTTTGCATTAAACTGGCTTCCCTAGGCAGGCTCCTGAGTACCTGGCGGAGTGCCCTATGTGTCTCGGAACACATGGCCCAGAACAACAGTTGTGTGCACAGTAGTACCAATGCAGGCAGCCTTCCACTCAGATTCTCCACTCGCTTCTTCGTGGCTGAGAGCAATGCCGAAACGCTTCCGTGTGCCATGCTCTTTCTTCCTCCTGTGGTTAGACTTTCCCTGCCGGACCGCCAGATGTGAGCGTGTACGGCGTATACCAGGATTCCTTGTGTAGTGTGACCATTAATACCACCACTTTTCTATCAGTGCTGTCCCTGTTCAGGGCAGTGCTTGTCCACTCATAGGTGTCTTCCACTTTGAGCAGGGAGCAGAACACTCTCGGAGCTAGACAATTTAGGCACACTTAGTGATGGCCAGGATAGGCCTACAAGAGGCCTACTGGCACAATGCCAGATGTTCAGGGCTTTCGAAGGCATCCGAAACAATTATATATTAATGTTCTACTTAGAATCTAAAGGAGTATACTGTTTTAAAAAATTTAAGGACCTAGATGTGTTTATAATGTAGATAAGCATACTCTTTCATAACTCAGATGCCATAAATGGTGATTTTCTAAGCAAAAACAAAACACTGAATCCTGAAACTAAATGATGGTGAAATATCACAGTATGGTAGCTACTGGTGTTTAATATGGTGTAGCACCACCCAGATCTTGATAAGGTAAGCCTCATTCCTCACTATTTCTACCATAACATAAACAAGAAATTAAATATATTTATCACAGACTTAAATCCTCATTTCCCCACTTTTTCTAACAAAACCATTGTTAATTTGAATTACAAAATAGTAAAGCATATAGAAATGATTAACTTATGTAAAGAACCCTCTATGGAAAAGTGGACACAGAGAAGCAGTTGAGCAAAACACCAAAGAGAGAAGGTTCCAGAGCCAGACAGCTTGGAGTTCTGCCTCACTACTTACTAGCATGTGCCTTTGCACAAGTCACTGAGTCTCTGCGTCAATTCTGTCATCTGTAAAGTGGCAGTAATAATAGTGCACACACCACAGGGTGATTGTGAGAATTAAATTAGTTAATGCACATGTGCAAAGTATTTAGGACACTGTACAGCACAAAGTAAGTCCTTTATGAATGTCTGATATCATTATTATTGTCGTGCATTTCGGTTTGCATATTGAGGGATGCTGTATTCAGTAGAAGTCTCTCTCTCTGTCTCTGCCTCTCTCTCCCCTGCCTTTCCCTCTCCCTCTCTCCCTCCCTCGCTCTTCCTCCTACTCTCTTCTTATAGCAGAGCCTGAGAGTTTCCCTCTAGTACCCACTCTCCCTTTCCTCCTTCTGCTAATAGAACTTCTTTCTGCCTAACCAAGTTTTAGTTACTTCTTTCAGACACCCTTGCCAATGCATAATGGCTGGAACATTTAGGTCACTTTTACTTCAAGGCCCGCCCTCCTCTCAGTATTTCCCCACTTCCTTGGCTGGAGCATAGAGACAGTACTGGTGATCTAGCTTCAACCATGCAAATAAAAGCAACACTAGGAGACTGCAGAGAACTAAGATAGAAGGAAACTGATTCCCTAGATGATTTTGTGAATCTGAGCCATCTACTGACCCTTGATTTACTAATCTACATTTTGCCTATGACACAAGGAGAAACAGACTTCTTTCATTTGAGGGACTGAATTTTGGATTTTTTTTCACAGCAACTAGCCTATCTCTTAACATGGCAAGTCATCTCTCTCTGTCTCCAATTTCCCAGTAGTAATTATGTGTAAAGCGGTTATCAAAAGAAAAATATTTAATATAGAAAATGACATATTATGGTACCAATCTTTTCTAAAGGTAGAACTATTCATACTATCATTTCATTATTTATTTGATTCTTTCCATATATAAAGGTTTGCATATTTGTTTGTTTTTTCTGCAGGCAAAGAGAAAAAAATTTCAGCTTTGCAAATCTAATCTCCAAAAACAGGATATATAAAATGGTCAGCTATATCATATTTAATGTGCTCTAAGAATTTGAAAGATGATTTAGTTCGTTTCTCATAAATGACTTTTGAAAAAAAAATTTTTTTGGTTTAATCAGCTTAGAATGCTTTATTAACACTTCGCCCCCACCCCCATCCTTTTAAAATTTGTAGTTATCATTAACATATTAAGGCCTGGAAAATGCCTACAAAAATAAATCTGGTTTACTATATCATACATTATGTGACAAGCGTAATGCTTGACCTATGAGCACATTTTCTTTTTGTAACACAAATTAATGCCACACAGTAGAGTATTATTAGGAACATAGTTTATGAAATTATTATCTAGTCCAATGGACATTTGTAAATGTGTGGAAATGTGCAGACATTTCACAATGACTGTGTAGTTATAATGACATTTAGTGAGTTTGGATCAAGTATCGATACTTATGTAAGACGGACATTTCCACACAACAACCCCTTCATACTAAAGACCAATATTGGGTCCACTGAGAAACAATGATTTCTAGTCCACTTCTTTTAGGGAATTTGTGGACTGTTAAATACATGTTATTAATAACAGGCATGTAATGGGCCTCAAGGTTGAACCCAGATCAGACACATTATTTGATACCCCTCTGAAGGGAGATTTTCTGATTTAGATATTGCGATGCTAAGTAACCATGAGCAAATTCCAGGATTCCTCGGGACATGTATTCACATTTTACAAATTATGATAAGTTTTCCCATTAGGATTTTCCTTGGTATTTATTTTGAAATATAATACTGAGCGTGAGGTCTGATATTAAATAAAGGAAGAAATAAAATCAGAGGAAGCAGAAAATCTCCAGTGTTCTGTCGCCTGCTCACTGCTAGAGATGTTTCAAGGCAAAATGATTCTGAATATTCAGACAGCTGTATATTTCTTTGTTTCTTAACTATAGCTGAGTTCCAGTGCTTCAGTTTACCTAAGTTCTAGTAGACTTTGACAACTTGGAGTACACTAAACATAAAAGAATTCAGCTTTCTTGACTCTTAAGATTGACGGTGAGAAAGCCGTGAGGCCCAAGTGTTCGGTATTTAAGGAGATGTTAAAGAGCTCCTAGTATTGAGAAATGGCAAATGTGTGATCAGCTCCTGGAATCTTTCAGCACTGACCAAGGGTAGCAACAGAAAACTGTCACGATTCTTTTTGTCCGGAATGCTTTCCCTTAGTGTTTGCTGGGCTTATTCTACTCTCATTATTCAGGTTTCAACTAAATATTATGTTGGAAAGATCTTCCATGAACACAGTCCCATGCTCCACATGCACATTCTATGCCAGGATCTTATTTTATTTCTTCCTCATAGCATAACATTATTTATAACATAAATTGAAGTGTTAGCAAAATGTGTGCTTTTGTCATTACTATAATGTGATAAGATAGCTCAAGTGGAAGCTATATTACTCGTACCCTTTCCACTACAGTGAACAATTTATCTTCAATACAGTTTTTTGGAATAAATAAATATCTCACATGATAACTCTACTTACAATATTAAATATGATACATTTTCTTATTGTATTAAGTTAGTCCAAAGGTTGTGGGCTACTGTTAATCTAATTTTCTTATAATATTAAACCTAGTAAAATCTTGGTGAAATCAATTCTTGCTATTTTGTTTGTTTAGGGACTTTGCTTCTGAAGGAATTCTATGCAAATATTTCAATATCTATGATGCTACATCTGAAGTTTCTCAATCCTGACTCTCTGTTGCTGTTGTTTTAATGCTCCTTAGTGTTCTAGAAGTTTTGTCTCCTTCTGGGATAAGGAGGATTCAAGCAGGGGGAGAGAAGAATATGTTCAGTGTAGCAGTAAAAATTTTCACCAACCAGCAGTGATGTCAAATAATCAAAAAAATGACCATAATATTCCTAATTTGCAAACAAAATTAAAATCTATGAATACATTTTATTTTTTAAAAATGGAACAAAATGCTTTAAATATTTGCTTTTAAATTTCCCTTGCATGAGATTATAGACACCGATACTAACATTTATATGTAAATAGTTTTATAAAAACTATGAAATTAAATGATAACTTTATAACAATTTTTCAGGTGGCAATGACTTTCCTATGACTCAAAGACAAAAAGAAATGACTTATCTAATGAAACATCATAGATCCTTCACCTTCCATAATGTTATATATGCCTGTAAGCTTGGTTCACCCCATTACCCTCCTCTTTATAACATAAAATCAACTGGCAAGTGAAAGGAATAATGCTTCCATAAAATGCCTGAAACCCTGCTTACCATTATTAATAGCAAATGATTCCTTTTGAAATAAAACAGGATGTCAGGCTATTATTGGCTGTCCTTAAGTCTTTTCAGTACTCTTCCAGAAAGATGGTTTTCCAGGGCAGGTTATTAATTGAAGGGCTTGAGTGTTTCCCCTTTCATAAAACATATCAGAGAAAATTTCAATGAGCTATAGACTCTCTAAAATTATGAATTAGCGACACTTTTACACTGCTATCATTTATAAATCACAATTTCAGGTAATAAGGCTGTATCATAATTTTAAGCAAGGATTAAACATTAGTAACGAGACCTATAAAGGAGCTAAAATATTAATGGAGACTGTTCTTTTGACCTAGGGCCTCAAGCCATTCCAAAGTCAAAATGCTAATCAGTTTTCTCTTGAGTTGTGTGAATGAAAATTTTTTATTATGCAAAGTGGAAAGTTGGAGATGTTTCCCTTGCCGTATTGCTTAACTCTCTAATGAGGTTTCCTATTTGGCTGTAAAATAACAATCCTCTACAGTGGATTCAAATTTGTGAATGTTGAGAGATGAATACCCACTCAGCCTAGATCCATCAGTACTGCAACTCTTGGTAGGTTTTGCTTTTAGTGTTCTCACACTGACCATTTTCCCATCTCATTTGGGATGATGGGGTTCAAGTTTGTGGTGCATTATATGCTAAACAACAATTCAAATACTTAGGTGAAAACACTCAGGATCTCATCAGGTATAGAAGAGACTCTGTAATTGGATAGGTGTGAAAAATATATAACTAAGTCACTCATTTTCCCTTTCTTAGAAGTGTTTTTTTTTTTAAATTGAAAACCACAAACCTTACTTTTGTTTCCTCCTTAAATGTCTGTCATTACAGGGGAAAATAAATATGCAGTTTTATTTATGATTTTTTCATTGGTAGAGCTTAATGACAGGTGAAAAAAATTACATAGAAAATGAAGCTTTAACCATGATTAAGAGAATCAAGAAGGGAATTTGCTACATCTACCTTCTCTTATTATGGCCATTTATTCTCATGCCCTGTTTCTTCAAAATCTGTCATTATGTTGGATGGATGCCTCTACCTGACATACAAGACCTATTATAAAACTGACAGCATTGGAATAAATAAATCCTGTTCTGCAAAATGAAGCTATTAAAGGGTGCTGGAAAATAGCATTCCACCAACTATGAGTGCATAATATATTATAGGCAAGTTTATAAAACTGCAATGTGTATACTAAGCATAAGTGTCTATACATTTCCTCAGTTTGGAAAACTGAAATATTAAAAATACTTTTCATTAAGTAGTATATTCTTTGTCTTCATGTGTAAGCCATTTGTTTTGAGTTTCTAAGTTGGCTATGTTAAACATTGGAATAAAATTAGTAGGAAGAACAGTAGAAATGGAAGGATTCAATTATTTAAATGTTTATTATAAAGTTAATATCGGTTAAATGGTTTATTTGAACTAATAGGAGGTTGAAGGGGTCTGAATAGATCTATAATTAGGAATTTAAACAGCATAAAAAATCTCTCTTTTGTTGTAAATTAAATCTTAATACAAAAATTTATGACAGAGGTCAGTGGTGGAAGAAATGAGCTTTGGCCAAGAATCCTACACTTCACTGCTTTACAAATAAAGAAAGCATGTGTGGTAAAGTGTTTATAAGCAGACATACCATGGTTGTTTCAAATGCAGTGAAATTGTTATTGGAACCTTTTGAAATGAAGTTTCAATGAGTAACTGAAACGGTCAGTTACTCATTTGTAAAACAAAAATCTAAAGGGAAAATGTAATTTAAAAACCATTTTAAAAGAAAGTTATATTGTCCTAAGGTCATGACTCATGATTTAATAATTCCCTTGAACAATTTTAGAAATATATATTGGGCAATATATATATTTAAAGATCACATATGTGTATAAATGTATACATTATACACATATGTAGTCTTCAAACCTCAATATAACCTGTGATTGACCTTGGAAGCACTCATTTCATACAAATATACTTCCAAAGGTATAGTTCACTCATTAACTTTTAATTTTCATATACTCTTTTGATCATGGAGGCATCTACTTATCTCCACACATGGTTGAAGTCTATGGCTCTACCGGACTGTTTCATGCTTAGCTGAGTCATCTTCCTCCAGCGCTCATTTTCTGACTCTCAAGTGTCATTTTTTCACTTGAGGTCACTTATTGTTTCCTAGTGATGAATATGCTAAAGCATTCAGTTTTACAAACAGACTCAGTCAACAAATATGCATCTAGTACTAGTTACATGCTTGGCATTGAGCTAAGCAAAAGGGAGCGAAAGTGAGAATTGTAGAAAAGAGACTCCTGGTTTGCCTGTATGTTCTGTAGGTCTTACTGCTCACAACAAATGCTGCTATGGCGCATAATGTGTCACAGGCACTGCATTAGTTACAAGAAATAAAGTAATGAATACTAGAGCTTCCCTATATGTTGGAATGCACACTCAGCAATTAAAACTAACAGTAAATTAGCAGCAGTAGTAGTTAAATATCATTGTTACTGCAACTGGGCTACATAAAGGGTTCTGCGAAAATGTTTTTCAGAGAGACAAAACCTATTCTGAGAGTGAGCCGGACACATAGGGCTAATTAAGAAAAATAAAAGTTAATGTGCTTCTTGGGAGTTAGTGGGGGAAGGAAGAGGGCTGAAGATAGTGTGTTAGAAAAAACAAAAGTTGTTTTTTGTTTTTTTTAACAGCTAATTGTTTACTAATTGTTCTACTATGTACTAGTCACTGTTCTAGGCACTGGGGATACAGCAATGAAGGGGACACGAATCTATGTCTTCATGGGAATTGATACTCTAGAAGCCAGGCGTACAAAAAACAACTATGTACATATAGAAGGAGAGAGCATGATAAATGTTATAAAGAAAAAAATCAGAAAAAGGATTTAAGAAGTGCTGGGAGAGGTGGTTATTCTAAATAGCATAGTGAAGGAAGGACAGGGCAGCTGAGTGCCACCTGAGTGGCCAGGGAGAAGTGAGAGTGTCGGCCGGAGCCTGCCTGGGCAGAGCCCTGCAGGAAGCAAGCGCAGCGGCCTCCGGGGAGAACTGGCTGGAGCAGGGAGAGGAAAGAGCCGGGCTGGAGCCCAGTGAGCCACTGGGAAGGGAGGAAGTGAGGCTAGAGCTCTGACTGCACAGCCTTCGAAGCCGTTTTGAAGACTTCGGCTCTTACCAAAGTAAAAAACGGAAGAGAACCGGGAGACTGAAGTTCTGAGCAGAGCAGAATCTTTATCTGACTTAGGTTTTAAGAGTTTTAGCCTAACTGCTCTGTCAGACAAAGGCTATGATGGAAGGGAAAGGAGATCGGTGAGGAAAGCATTACAGCAATTCAGGAGAAAAGATGACTGTGGCTTTTTCTCAGAGTGGTAGCAGTGAGACAGGAGTTAACCAGATGAATGTAAAGACTTGAATGCAAGGTGACTCTGTCTCATGTGAATATTTAAAAGCAGCCTCGAGTAACTGACTCCTATTATTTATTCAAGAGAGAGGCTGGTAAGAGAGGAGGCTGGAATGTTGGGAGAGGGGCAAAGCCCACTTCATGAAGAGTCTCCTAAGCCTGCTAAAGATTTGATTTTGAAGACCCTGACACCCCATTGAAATATTTTTTTAAAAAGAGTTAAATAACATAACCTCTTAAAACAATATGCTTATATTCTCTCACAGCTTCCAAGATAAGTTAGGAGTCCAGGCACTACTGAACTGGTACCTCTAATTAAGGTTTCATAGAGCAAGTGAGGATGTTGGCCAGGCTATGATCCTTTGTGGTGCTAGTGATGGCGTAAGCTCATGTAGGTTGTTGGCAGAACTGAGCTCCTCACAGCTGTAGGACTGAGGCAGTCATGGGCTACAGGATGCCCTTCTCCAGTTCAGTCCACAACACAGCTGTTCGCTGCTTCTTGGCCATCATGAGACTGTCTCTCTTTTATTGGGCGTCTGATTAGGTGATGCCTCTGCGGGGTAATACCCCTTTTATAAACCCACAGCAAACAGGTTAAGGACTTTAGTTATACCTGCAAAACTCCATTATCCTTGCCATATCATATAATCATGGAGTCATATCCTATTACCTTTATTCTATTCAAAAAGTTATCCATGTCATTCACACACAAGGGTAGGGACTTATAAAAGGCAAATACACCAGGGTATGAGAAACTTGAGGCCATCTTAGATTTCTGCAGACTGCTTAAGTAGTTAGATCAATCTATAGTTTGTCTATTGAGCAGAATACCATGACTTTTCAATCATTTTAGTCTTCTTAGTATTTTACCTAGAGTGGATTAGAGGGATACAGAGGGAAAATAAGACAAACTAAGCAGCAGCTTTCCAATTGAGACTAGTCTGCATTAGAAACTGAAATCTATTTAGAAGTCCACTGATGAGACTTGGGGGGGTAAAAAGGGCACCAGAATAGAGAAATAGTGTTTTTATACAATCTAGAAAACACATAGGAAATATAAATACAACTGAATGGAGGGAAGGGAGAAAATAATGAATTAATTTATTACTTGTTGAATTTAAGGATTCTAAGGGCTTTACAAGAGAAAATGTCCTAGGCAGTTATGTATCTAATATGAAAATATAGATAAGAAGAGGATATAGGGGAGTTAATAAAGTTGCCCAGAAATAACATGTATCAAGGTAAAACACATACTAAGACCACTCATATTCAAGTGATGGGTAGAGGAAGGAGAACTGGCCAAGTTAATGGTAAAAGAACAGGAAGAGGGGTAGGAGGAAAATTGGTTCATTGCCACTGGGGGAAAAGGGAGCCGTAGCTGTCAAGAACATAGAATTAATTAGCAGTGTTAAATGTTGCTGAAAGTTAAGTGAGTTTAAAAGTCACTCATTTGATTTAGTGACATGTAGAAAATGGGTGGTTTCTTCCAGAAGGGTATGAGTGAAAGACTTCTTACTTCATTGAAGTGTGAGGATAAGTTGAGGATTTGAGATCATGAATGTAGTTTCATCTTTCAAAATATCTGTCCATGAAGGATAACTGGAGGAGTAATATAGTTAGAGCTACCCCAGAAATATTTTTTTCCAAAGATGAAAGATACTTGAAGATTTCAGGATAGAGAAAAAAAACAACACACGAGTTGAAGATACAGGGGAGAGAGGAAATAATCAAAAGGATATTATCCTGAGTAGGTGAGAAACTAACTGGATCCATGGCATAAATAGAAGATTTGAATTTAGATAAATAGGGGACCCTTCTTCAAAGAAAAATAGCAAAATAGACAAATTCAGTTGTATATAGATTTGAAATTTTTTTGCTAGGAAGTTGAGGTGGTTTCCTTTGAATAGCTGGAGAAGAAAGCAATGAGGTCAGATGCCAAGAATGCTTAAAAAACTAATTAACTAATGCTTTCCTAGGCTTTATTATTTCATTCAATCATTCATTCATCCAATTATGTTTGTATTATTCCTATTTCTCATGCCAGGCCTTGTATTAAGATCTAAGGATAGTGCTAAAAGAAGGTATTTCTGTCTCCTCAAGTTACAGTTTGGTGGAGGAAATTAAACTATAGAGATTATAAAATAATATAGAATATTCTAATTGTGGTAAGAAGCTTGGTCTTATAAGAGGGGTGTCGCCTGGGTAAGGTCAAGAAAAGAGAGAGATTTGAGCAATGAAGTGATTAGAGATGAGTAGGTGACTATGAAGATATTATGGAAATTAATTGCTCTCCCCAAAATTCATATGTTGAACTCCTAACCTCACTAACCTCAGAATGTGAATATAATGACAATAGTGCAGTGAAAGAGGGGATTAAGTTAAAATGAAGCCATTATTAACCCTAATGCAACAAGATTGGGGTACTTATAGGAAGAGACACTAGGGTTGTGTCCACACAACACTTTTTTTTTTTTTTTTAATATATCTTTATTGATTTCAGAGAGAGGAAGAGAGAGGGAGAGAGAGAGAGAGAAACATCAATGATGAGAGAGTCATTGATCAGCTCCCTCCTGCACGCTCCCCACTGGGGACCGACCCCACAACCCAGGCATGTGCCTTGACCGGGAATTGAACCACAGTCTTCTGGATCACCGGTCAATGCTCAACCTCTGAGCCACGCCCTGATGGGCTAATTTAGCATCCTTTTTTTTAGAAAAAATACGTTTTTATTGATTTCAGAAAGATGAAGGGAGAGGGAGAGAGAGATAGAAACATCAATGATGTCATTGACCGGCTGCCTTCTCCATGCCCCCTACTGGGGATTAAACCTGCAACCCAAGCATGTGCCCTGACTAGAATCAAACCATGACCTCCTGATTCATGGGTCAATGCTCAACTACTGTGCCACAACATCCAGGCTACACAGAGCTTTTGAAAAGCCATGTGAGGACATAGCAAGAAGGGGAGGCTATCTGCAAGGCAAAGAGAGAAGCCTCAGGAAAAACCAAACCTGATGGCACCTTGATCTTGGATTCCTAGCCTCTAGAACCATATGAAAATAAATTTCTATTGTTTAAACCATGGGTTTGTGGCATTTTGTTAGGACAACCTTGTCAATGTAATAGAGTGGGGGAAGCTTATTTCAGGTTGAGGAAGCAGCTAGAGCACTGATATATGCTTCTTAAACTTTCTTGTCACCTGGAGAGCTTATTAAAATGCAGAATTTGATTTAGTATGTCAGAGGTGGAGTCTGAAGTTCCACATTTCAGGCAAGATTGCAGGTGATGTCAAAGGTGCTGCTTTGAGGATCACTTTCAGTAGCAAGAGTCTAGAGCTGCACTGTCAGATAAGATAAGCACCAACCTCGTGTGGCTAATGAGTGCTATAATTATTGCAAGGTTGAATGCAGATGTGCCTAAGTGTAAAATATACTCTGGATCTCAAAGATTTTTTATGTAGAGTAAAATATTTCATTATAATTTGTTTATGTTGATAACAAATTGAAAGGATAACATTATTGAATGTGTTGAGTTAAATAAAATACATTATTTAATTTCACCTGCTTATTTTTATCTTTTTTACTGTGGCTACTGTAGGGAAAGTGAAAACACTTAAGCTTCCTTGCCACCTTCTCCCGGCAAAGTCTCCAGTTATGTAAACATGATATAGCAGAGTCATAACAGGTGCCCTGTTAGCTGACTAATGTCTGACCCATGTTGGCTGAGAGCCACTATTGTCCTGGTTCCTATAAGACTGACCCAGGACTTTTAGAGGTGTGGATTTGCGGTTTGTCCCCTGGGGTATAGTGTGTCCCCCATGTATGCCCGGCTGGCTGCTACTGGAAGACGGTTTATTTCTTGTACATCAGCCCTGCCGTCAGCTGAATAAAGGAAATGTCTCATCCTCCTTCAGCTCCACCGTCTTCTTCAGACTGTCCCTGGATCTACAGTGAATGTCCCTGGCCCTGAGTAGCCACTACAGTTGTCATAGTCTCTGGCATTATACTACTAAAAAATCTAATTACATATGGGGCTCAGATTATATTTCTATTGGACAGTGGAATAATTTAAGGAAATAAACTTCATCTTTTTATTGCCTTTCTTGTGGATTTCAGTTCTTTAGATTCTTGTAATGTGATATATATCACATTAGAAAACATTATATATGTGATACACACACACACACACACACACACACAATGGAATGCTATTCAGCCTTAAAAAATCCTACTATGCTACAATGTGAATGAACCTAGAGGACATTATGCCAAATGAAATAAGGCAGTTATAGAAGTACAGATACTAGATAATACCACTTGTATGAGTAACCTAAAATAGTCAAACTCATAGAAGCAGAGAGTGGAATGGTGTTTGTCAGGGGCTGGGGGAGGTATTAGGCAAAGTGTATAAAGTTTCAGTTTTACAAGGTAAGTCCTAGAGATCTAATGTACTGTGTAGTGGCTATAATTAAAAATACTGTTTTGTATACTTAAAATTTGCATAAGAGAATATATCTTATGCTAAATTTTCTTATCACAAAATAATAATAACAGTGATAAATAGAGCATTAGGAAACTTCTGGAGGGAATGAATATTTTGTGGTATAGGCTGAATGATAGTTTCACCAGACTACACATTATCTACTAACTAATTATGTTGTATACATTAAATATGAACAATGTTTTGTATGTCAATTATATGTCAATAAAGTAGTTTAAAAAGATAAACTTAAATTAAATTGTACAAATAATTTTGTTCATGTTGGAAAACAACAGTTTATTTTCCTTTCCAGTCTCTTCTGTTTATTCAATGATATGTGAGGCAGGCTATATAATCTTCCCTGCTTTATGCAACTCCAGTTTGTGTAGAATTTTTACTGTTTCAAAGACATATAACATATTAAAGCATGGGGATCTTAAACCCATTTTCCCCTCTATATTCTGTGGTAATTTAACAATTTTCTTTGCAATTCCCTCCATTGAAAGATAGTGTCTAATTTCCTTTGCTTTAAATCATGTTGGCCTTAGTGACTTGTTTCACCAATAGAATGTGGCAGAAGAAATTTTCTTGGATTTTCAAGATTAGATCATAAGAGGTCTTTCAGCTTCTTCTTGACATTCTAGAAACACTTGATGTTGGAGCCCTGAGCTGCCATGTAAGGAGAGGCCCTGTGACCGCATGGAGAGGGATCTCAGCAAAGCCAAGCTATCTTGTTACCAGTACTGAAAAGTCACAGGTCTATAAGCAAAGACTTTCTGGACGCTTAAGACAAGAAAAGACAGCAGCTGAATACTATTGAATGACCTCCCGTTGACAGAACATGAAACCCTAGAATCACCCAGGCACACTCTGCTCGGAAATATTAATTCACACATGTATAATTAAATGCTTGTTGTTTCAGTCCCTTAAGTTTTGAAGATGTTAATTACACATTAATAGCAACAGAACATCATTTTCCAAAGAGGATATCGTTTATTCGGCTGAGCTATTAAGTTTTCATTTCACTGGGCAGCGTGATGAACAGATCAATGGAATTCAAGAAACTGTGAGAAATTATGCCTGGCCTATGAGAAAAAATGACACAGAAATAGAAATAAAGGTATGGGAAAAGCAAGGAGAGCTGAAATATAGTGCAAGACTAAGTAAGGTTGAGTGAGTAGGCAGGCAGGAAAATGAGAGAAATTTAAAAGGCTTCCACAATGAGTGGAACTTTAGCGAGAAGAAATGTTTAATATTTTTAAAAGAAGTTATGCAGTGTAATGTGCTATGTCATCTCCTCCTTGATGTTCTGACAAAATATTCAGTAAAGATTTCCAAAGCTTTTCAATGCTTTTGGATGAGGGCACTTTTTTTCTTTTTTTAATGTGAAGATAACCTGAGATTAGATTTAATACAGGAGGAAGAAGATAGTTTTATTTGGGTTACACTTAAAATCATGAATCAGGATCATAAATAATCAGAAACAACACTCTTGTGGAACATAAAATTGTAAAGTGATGCTAGATCTTAGAGTCAGAGCCCCTGATAAATTGTTGTTTAATATATATGTATATATGTATACATATATGCATGCATATATATGTAAAATACCTATTTTATGTGCATATACATTTTTATATTTACATTACATATATGTATGTTTTCAACTGCATTTTCTTTTCCTTTAAAACTTTCCTCTCTCTGTACTTATGTCTCCACTGAGATTTAAATTATGACTTTAAATAGAGTATTAATCCAAAATATTATATGAAAAGACTTTCATTTTTTTTTAAATGCTTCTTTAGCTTGATCATTTCTGTCTTCTAATTTTAACAACACTTTTACTTTATTTTCGCCTACATTTTCCTTCTTATCATGAATATATAATGCTAATCCTGGCATTTGATGAAAAGGAAATAGATTCCTCCCAGTTTCCCATTGGCTAAAACCTTGTTTCCCTTGTTCATCTCGGCCATTCAGCTGTCATGAGCCATCCTTCTTCTAACACACATTCATCTGCTGCCAGCTTATCTCCAGGAGCACCTTAACTCTCCTTATCTCACCTACAAGCCTGTCTCTGGCTGTTTTCTCTCCTACCCCCATTAGCTGCATGTCTAATCTCAGGAAGGGCATTAGATTTAAACTAATTTTTAAAGAATAAATAGATCATGTGCATATGAAACCTAAAAAAGATATCTCAAGCCGTAAGAATCATAAAGAGAAACACAAGTATAATTTTTGCATACTGCTATTTTCACGTAACAGTTTTAATTTTCTGGAATTAACTTTCTTCATTTTAAAAACTTGGATGTCTGCCCTAGCCAGTCAGGCTTAGTGGTTAGAGAGTCAGCCCACAGACTGAAGGGTCTTGGGCTCGATTCCAGTCAAGGACACATACCTCCGTTGCAGGCTCCATCCCAGTCTGGAGGCAACCAGATGATGTCTCTCTCACATCAATGTTTCTCTCTCTCCCGCTTCCACTCTCTCTGAAAAGCAATGGAAAAAAATATTCTCCAGTGAGGATTAAGAAAAAAAGATTTATGCTTTGAGGAAAAGGGGATCTGTTTAGAATTTCACAAAAATAAGTCTGCACAAAAATATTTATGAGGTTTATGTTAGCAAATCATAATTTTGGAAGACAAAATGACACTATAATGTCACATATTACTAGTGCTGAATATCTCTTGTCAAGGAGGCTATCCACGTATATCTCAAATATGTGTAAAATCTAAAAGTTGTATTTTCTGAGGCTATTTCTGGTACCAACCACTGTTTCAATCAGGATCCAAGCAGGTTCAATGATGGAGGAGACTACTTAGCAGAAATGTATGCTAGGTTAGAGAACAGCAAGAATTACCATGCCTAGGGTTGAAGAAGAAAGGGGAGAAAATTGTAATTTTTAACATCACAGAAGTCCACTGAAAGCTGTAGCAGTGAAGGGGGGCTGCCTAGTGAAAGCTGTAGACTTAGGGAATACAGCTACTGCTTTAAAAAAGGTACTGAAGCAGGTGTATTCATATATTTGATTGTGGGTTTTTTCCCCCTTTTTAGGGCCTTTAAATTGAGTTACAGGTTTCAGATGGTTCTACGCTATAACAATGTTAATTTAAAATATATCATTTTTTGATATATGTTATAACTAGATGCGATAGATATTTAGATATAACCAATTTATACTTAGATATAACTGAAAGATAGATTTTGATATAACTATTTCATGTAACTTATAAAGAAACATATATCAAAATAAGGGAGGTTTTTTTTCCTTTCCTGTGAAATATTGATAAAAATTTCAAAGATATGAATTTTTTTGTGTTGCAGGATTCTTATAATTTTATCAAAACATTAGAAAAGACAGTGTAACATTTTAATTAGCATATCAAATGGAATATAATTTTAAAGTTGGCCCTATATTGACTTCTAAAATCGATAACTGTTAGAAATATATGCACTTTCTTTCCCAAGGACTCCTCTTTTTATTCCCCTTACACAGAGGCCTTTAAAAATGAAGATCAAAATAACTGTCCTTATCATCTCTTTTCTTCTTTGGAATACAGTAGGTACATTGAAAGAGAAATAAGACATACTTGGAGGAAAGAAAGTGCAGAATATAAATTGTCTTGACTCTCAAAATTCAAATGTCTGAATAATCTTCCTTTTTTAATATTAATTTCCTTCATGATACTTCTAAAAATGTGAGTGCTTATAAACATTTTCCCATTAAATAAGTCAAAAAAGGAAAACTTTCCTTTTTGAGCTGTGAAATAATGTACAGTATGTTCTAGAAAAATAGTATTGATCCTGAGAACACCTAAGTCGAGTTTCAGTTAACCTAACTTAGTTAAATTACTAAGGGTGAGAAGGAGAAACACAGCTCTTTTAGTCAATAGACAGACTTGTTTTATGGAGAAAAACCGGCTAGCTGATAATTAGGAGAGAGAATTTTACTCGAACTTAAAAGTTAATTTCCTGACTCCTCCTTCTCTTCAGCCTTTTTATAACAGAGACACACACAAACACAGGCACACACACTTCACATATTATTCAATTTAATCACTCGCTGGTTCGACCAAAATTTAAGAATTATACTCGTTTTAATTCACAAATATTTTTGAGCAGCCTTTTTGTACAAAGCACTGAACCGAGCTGGCCATAAAAAAGGAAAAGAGATCTATCATCTAAAAGGTAATTTATCATAAATGAAGCTGTGTTTGTGTAGTGTCCCTTGTATATTAAAATCTGCAGCCTTGTCATTTTCTTACATCTTTGGATTCTCCTGATAACCTATCCGCATTTGGGGAAGCGCATCCTTACTGCGCTTGGCTTATATTCTAGCACCCTCCGTTCATCAGTCTGTTAGACATGCCTCTGACAAGAACAGAGCTTTCAGTTAAGGAAACTTTTCTAAGATACTTTCTTATACCAGCATCTTAACAATCCTGAGAGCCACAGGAATACAATCATGTTTGATTTCTCACTCTCTTGTTTGACTTTGTCATTCAGTTCATCACTATCTTGTCACTTTGCCCTTCAGGACATTCCTGAAACCCACTCATTATTCACACTGCCATAGTCTTTATCTAGAATTAATTTACTTGTGCAAGGGCTACTGAGACAGCCTTGAAGGTGGAGACCTGTCTTAAACCTCTCTGCTATCCAATTTATTCAACCTTCAGCAACTGAAAGTACTTCCCTCAAAGCAACAGGACCTTCTTTCTCATTTATCTTGAAGTAGCTGCCAATCCTGTTTCTCCTCGAGTCTCATCTTTTGATTCTTGCCTCAAGGTGCTTGACCTTGTATTTCATTCTTGC
This sequence comes from Miniopterus schreibersii, assembly GCF_964146895.1. Taxonomy (NCBI): domain Eukaryota; kingdom Metazoa; phylum Chordata; class Mammalia; order Chiroptera; family Miniopteridae; genus Miniopterus; species Miniopterus schreibersii. Next base: position 134,727,142 of record NC_138102.1, read on the forward strand.
CTTACCTATTTCACTCTTGTTTATACAGTCAGCTCTTCAGGACAGGCCTACATACCAACCTCTAAGCACTTACTCCACCTAGTAAGGTATTTGGGTGTCATTCCTTTGGAATTACTTTCTATCACACTCTGTCTTTTCCTCTTTTTAAAAAATGTTTTAAAATATATCTTTATTGATTTCAGAGAGAATAAGGGAGAGGGAGAGAGAGATAGAAACATCAATGATGAGTCGTCATTGATCGGCTGCCTCCTGCACGCCCCTGACCGGGGATCGAGCCCGCAACCCGGGCATGTGCCCTGACCGGGAATCGAACCAGGACCTCCTGGGTCCTAGGCTGACACTCAACCGCTGAGCCACGCCTGGCCAGGCTTCTTTTCCTCTTTAAAAATTCTGCTCCAGGTTTATTTTCTTCATATTGCTTTTCTCCAAAGAGTTGGTGCAGTTTTTGTTTGTTTGTTTGTTTATTTATTTACTCATTCATTTATTGTTTTTGTTTGTTTTTGTAAATCCTCACCCAAGGATATTTTTTTCATTGCTTTCAAGGAGAGTGGAAGGGGGAGAGAGAGAAACATCAATGTGAGAGAGACACACCAATTGGTTGCCTCCAGCATGCACCCTACCAGGGCCAGAGCCTGCAACCAAGGTACATGCCCTTGGCCGGAATCGAATCCAGGATCCTTCAGTCTGCTGGCTGATGCTCTAACCACTGCGCCAAACCGGCCAACATGAGTTGGTATAGTTTAATTATTTGTTTTGCAAATTTTTATTTTTCATGCCTCTAAGTAGCTAATCACTAAATTTCTTTTATAAATACAAAAGAAATATATCAATTAATGGGAGTGGGGCCAGCATGGGAGATCTAACTAGATTTGCAGGACTCTAAGCAGCTACCCACATTACCCCATAAAATGATTTGTAAGATCCCATCTACCTGTTAACTGGATCTGTACCTAGGAATGTTTAAATACTCAATCTAAGTTTCCTCCTTCTATCCATTTGTGAAAATATTCTTTAATTTTAGGGCTTCAATCCCAATATATTACCTAGCAAATATCCATGTCTTTTAGTTTGTATATTAAGCTCTAGACATAAAGTTCACATTTTAACTATTAGTACACATGGAATAGTTTCTTTCAAGAACCCACATCTGTCTAGTGTTTTTCAGGGACAGAACATATCAAAATATTATGCAGTTTCCCTGGACTACTTTTGTCTTTATATTTTACGTGCTGGGTTAAACTCAAGTCCTCTAAAACTGCCATGACTCAGGTTAGATATTAAAAGTCTCCTACAAATTTGAGAGTCTTACTTGTCAACCTATCACCCCCTCACCTCAGCCTTTGAATTTAGGTTTCTAAAGCAGTCTAGAAATTAAATAATATCCCTTTCATTTCCCTTGTAGTATAGGTAATCATATAGTCTCAATCAAAACCTGAGAAATATTCTTCTTGAGAATTGTATATTATGTCTGGCTGTGAGCAGCTGAGCACAGTGTTTTGAATAATAATGATGTTGGTGATAACAATAACCATCATTTATCACACACTTTCTGTACAGGGCTGACCTCCCATTGAGAGTTTTAGATGAAGGTTTCTGGTATTGCACTATGTGTTTTGGACAGATTACAACATTTAAACCTTTAAAAAACCTCCTAATAAGGCCATTTAACAGGCAGGGAAACTGGAGTGCTGAAAGGTTAAATAATTTGGAAAAGATCACAAAGTGACTGAACCAGGTTTAATTGTCTCCAAACCATAGGTTCTTACCTAGATGGTATACTAGAAAGCCAAAATACTGGATTTCTCTGAACATGATTTATGGTGAGACTAGAAAAAAAAATTATCTTTACTGGAAATTTGGAGCACGTGGTAACATTATCAGAATAGCATAATAATAAATATTCAAATTAGGGAATAAACATAGGTTTGAAGGAGGAAATAGAGTAGAATGCAGCAAAAATAAGCTAATGCTTTAATTGATCAGCTTTTTTAGGAATGAGACTGCCTTATACTGACATAGATATACTCATACAGCAAATACCAAATATAAAGTTCCTATCATCCATTCAAAGAATATGTGTTTCTTTCAAGAAAGTAGCCATGTGCAATGTACTGCTCTTAGATCCAATGGACATTATTTCTACCATATATTGAGTACTCAGCCACACCCTGCAAATATTTGAATGATAATGACTGATGCCAGATATATAATTCAGAAGAATGTGAATATTTTATATCCATGAGTGCTTTAGGAAATATATGATGCCAATAGTAATTGATGGACTGATCTGTGTCCTTAACTATTTGGAAAACTGTATTTTTAAGTCTCTTATTTAAATAAAAAACAAACAGATTACATGAACATTTCATAGCAATGACTGGAATGTAGATGTGAAGAAAAAAAAAGTTAAAGTATTTACCCCAGTAGCACTTTCTATATCCTGTTATGAGAAATTAAACTAACCATTACATTTAATTAATAACTACTCTCATCTACTCTACATGAGTCAATTATGATATAATTTATGCACAAGTTCAGCCCAGCTTCTGTATTGTTTAATTCTTCTGTGTGAAAATAGTGCATAATCAATGATTCTGCATTCTTTTTTTAAAAAATATATCTTTATTGATTTTAGAGAGAGGAAAGGAGAGGGAGAGAGAGATAGAAACATCAATGATGAGAGAGTCATTGTTCGGCTGCAGCCCGCAACCCGGGCATGTGCCCTGACTGGGAATCGAACCCTGATCGCCTGGATCCTAGGTTGACGCTTAACCGCTGAGCCATGCCCGGCAAGGTGATTCTGCATTCTTTGACTGCAGTTTACTGGTGATGTAGGGTAAGATTATTCGCAAGCTTGAAGTTAGTACTCTATTTTTTGGTTGTTGTTGTTAACCCTCACCCAAGGCTATTTTTTTTCCCATTGATTTTTAGAGAGAGGAGTGGAAGGGGGATGGGGGAGGAGAGAGAGAAAGAGAGACATTGATGTAAGAGAGACACATCAATTGATTGCCTTTCGCACATACCCCAACCAGGGCTAGAGATCAAACCCGCAACCCAGATATGTGCCCTTGACCCAGAATTGAACCTGAAACCCTTCGGTGTACCGGCCAGTGCTCTAATCACTTAGCTATACCAGCCAGGGCGAAATCTTGTTCCATTTCTATGAGTTCTCATTCACACATAGACATATAAAATGTTTGTATTCATTCAAAAATTTTCTCAAGTATCATACTAATAGACCTAAATTTTTACATTCATTAGTTGGGCACTGTTTCTATTTCTTGCTAGCTGAATAAAAGTTTTAAAGTTTAATAAAGAAAAAAGTCTATCTCATAATTGATAATTGTTCTTTTTAGTGCCTGGTTAAAATAAACTTAATAATAAAAATATATCCTTGTATATGACTCTGTGTGTGTGTCTGTGTGTGTGTTTAAACAAAAAAAAAATCCATACAATACAGTTATAAAATTATTTCTTGAAAGTAAAGAAGTGATTTTAAAAAAACCACCAACATTGATGGGCTATGTCAAAGGGACACAGGAGCCAACTGAAAGAGCTCCCAAATGGCCAAAAGTGGAATAGTTTGATCAAGAAAATAAATACATCAGTATTTGTTTACAAGTGATAGTATAAAATAAAAACCACAAGTCCATTCTGATATATGTAGCTACTCTATCCTAACTGAAAAGGAATATAATTCCTCATTCATGTGTCGCTTCACATAGTGACTTTCTTCCAAAGAGTGCTGAATGGAAAGAGGGGAATAGAGTAACTTTACAGTTGGGAAAAGACAACCACTACTTCAGCCAGATATCAAGGTCAACATCAACAGTCATAAATTGTGTTTCATACTATGTACCCCTGACCTCTGTGACCTTCCTCCCCCAAACCCAAAATGCCAGTCTAATCTTGAGACAAATATCAGAAAAATTCTAATGGGGGATCTGTTATAATACACCTGACCCGGTATTCCTCAAAATTGTCAAGGTCAACAATTCAAGTTGCCATGGGGAATTATCACAACCAACGGGAACCAACTAAATATGGTATCACAATATCCGCAAATTAATAAATGTGATAAACCACATAAAAAATGCAAGATAAATCCACATGATCATATCAATAGATGCAGAAAAAGCATTTGATAAAATCCAGCACCCATTTATGATAAAATCTTTCAACCAAGTGGAGATAGAGGAACATACTTCAATGTAATAAAGGCATATATGACAAACCCACAGCCAACATCATACTCAATGGTCATAAACTAAAACATTTTCCCTTAAGATTAGAAACAAGACAGGGGTGTCTGTTTTCATCGCGCTTATTCAACATAGTACTGGAAGTCCTAGCCACAGCAACCAGATAAGAAAGAAAAGGAGGAAGTAAAATTGTCATTATTTGCAGATGACAAAATATTGTACATAGAAAATCCTAAAGACATCACCAAAAACTACTAGGTCTAATAAATTAATTTGGCAAAGTAGCAGAATACAAAATTAATATTCAGAAATTGTTGGCATTTCTATATACCAATAATGAATTATCAGAAAGAGAACTAAGAAAACAATCCCATTTACTATTGCAACAACAACAAAAAATAAGGTACCTAGGAATAAATATAACCAAGGATGTAAAAGACCTGTACTTGGAAAACTACAGGACACTGAAGAAAGAAATAGAGGAAGATACAGTGGAAGCATAAACCATGTTCATGGACTGGAAGAATTTACATCATTAAAATGCCCATACTACCCAAAGCAATCTACAGATCCAATGCAATTCCCATTAACATACCAAAGTCATATTTCACCGGATCTAGAACAAATATTGCAAAAATTTATATGGAACCAAAAGAGACCATTGTAATCAAAACAGCCTGGTACTGGCACAAGAACAGGCATATAGATCAATGGAAGAGAATAGAGAACACAGAAATCAACCCACATCTATATGGTTAATTAATATTTGACAAAGGAGGCAAGAACATACAATTGAGTAAATACAGTCTCTTCAAGAAATGGTGTTGGAAAAATTAGATAGGTACATGCAAAAAATGAAACTAGATCACCAACTTACACCATACAAAAGATTGAACTCAAAATGGATAAAATAATTAAATGTAAGTCATGAAATCATAAAAATCCAAGAAGAAAACATAGGCAGTAAAATCTCAGACATCTCTAGTAGTGATATTTTTACTGATATGTCTCCTAGGGCAAGGGAAATAAAGGAAAAAATAAAGAAATGGGACTATTACAAACTAAAAAGTTTCTGCACAGCAAAAGAAACCATGAACCAAATGAAAAGGAAACCCACTGTATGGGAGAACATATTTGCCAATGATACATCTGATAAAGGGTGAATTTCCAAAATATATAAAGAACTTATACAAGTCAGCATCAAAAAACCCCCACAAACAAACAATCCAATTTAAAAATGGGCAAAGGACCTAAATAGACACTTCTCCAAAGAGGACATACAAATGGCCAAGAGACATATGAAAAAATGCTCAAAGTCACTAATCATCAGAGAAATGCAAATTAAAACCACAGTGAGGAATCACTTCACACCCGTCAGAATTGCTCCATCAACAAACCAACAAACTACAAGTGCTGGATGTGGAGAAAAGGGAACCCTAGTACACTGCTGGTGCGAATGCAGACTGGTGCAGCCACATTTAAAAACAGTATGGAGGTTCCTCAAAAAATTTAAAATTGAACTTCCTTTTGACCCAGTGATCCCACTTCTGGGAATATATCTTAAGAATCTGGAAACACCAATTCAAAAGAATATATGCACCCCTATGTTCATAGCAGCATTATTTACAATAGCCAAGATCTAGAAACAGCCTAAGTGTTTATCAGTAGATGAGTGGATAAAAAAGCTGTGGTACTTTTACAAATGAGACAACTACACAGCTGTAAAAAGGGAAAAAAAATAAATATAATATCATATTCTGAATAGAATCCTGGAACAGAAAGAGGAAATTTTAATAAACTATGCTTTTTAGTTAAAAATATATCAATATTGGTTTATTAATTGTAACAAATGTGCCCTATCAATGTAAGATATTACTGATAGGGGGAACTGCATGCAGGATGAAGGGGTTATATGGAAACTCTTAGTACTATGTGCATAATTTTAATGTAAGTATTAAACTGTTCTAAAAAATAAATTCTATTAAGATAAAAATATTTCTTAGTGAATTAAGGCTACATGTGAATTCAAGTATTTATTACATTTTAACTTACATAGCTATATGGTTTTGCTGCAAAATAAGAAAAAAATATTAACCAATGTGAAATTTATGTAATTCATAAACTCGGATCATCAGAGTTTGAGAAGATCTGCTTCTCACTCATCTAGGCCAAAGTTTCATGTGCAGTCCATATTGCATGTCCATAGTTTTCATTAGATTCTTAAAAATATTTTACTGACTTTTAAACTGTTAGGAACTATTAAATTAACCAGTATACCTAACCAGCTTCCATATTTTCCTGATGCGTTATTAAGCAACCTAAACTTGAATAAAAGCAGCAAATCTCCCAAGGATATTCATGTGACTTATGGGTCATTCTAGTCATTGTAAAATGGCTGGGTTGCTCAGTGGGTTAGAGTGTCTTCCTGATATGCCAAAGTTGAGGGTTTGATCCCTGGTCAGAGCACATACAAGAAACAACCAACGAATGCATGGATAGGTGGAACAATAGGTCAGTGTTTCTCTCTCTCTCTCTCCCAAATTAATAAACAAACAAACAAACAAACAAACTGGAGCTAGCTATGTTCTTACTGAGAAAACACAGTGGTAGAAAGTGTCCTTGATATACCTCTTTGGAATGGGTGTTAGTATAGAAAATGAGATATTCTCACTCCCACAAAGGACATGAACTTGAAGGAAGCAAAGAGACAGCTATCAAATTCCTCTGAATAACTCACTAACTAAAATAGTGGTGTTAAGAGAATGAAGAGCAAAGTGTGGGGAAAAGAGGCAGTCAGAAAAGAGTGAGAACCTAGCAACCTGGCCTACAAACAGAAATTTCCAGGTCAGGTAGACAAAGACTGTTCAACAAAGGCAATGCTATTTACACCCCATGGGAAATACCTTTTGTTTTCATGAACGTGGATTCAGCACAGGTCTTATTTTATAGGAAGGGTAGAAATTTGGATGTTGTATAGGAGTTGACAATCGCTAGCCGCAAAAAGCCAACATACTGACTTCATTGAGCAAAAGCTTGTACTTAGAGAATTAAAAATTCACCCTGAAAATCATTCACTGCAGAGACTGAGAATGATACTGATTCTTCCAGTGTTTGGGATAGGATTTTAAGCTATTTTCATTTGACTAGCAAAGGAGACGGCAACTCCAGGGAACAAAACAACTAGGATACATTTATAAAATTCTGTCTTTATAGAGCCAATATTGGCTTCTCTTTAACTTCTACACCTGTACCTATTTATGTACTAGACAAAGTTCAATTCCATAAGCTTTTCTGAGCTAATGCTGGGACAGATATTGTTCTGAGTTTTGTGCTTAGAAGTGAATAAAGTTTCTGTCTTCCCAGAACATAAAAAATGTCATCATATTATTTTAGAACTTGAAGTGGTTTTATGCCTTGTGATGACCCCTGTGAGTAAGACAGATCACCAGCATCTGCACAGCAACCACATACTAAAATCTGACTGCAGTTGTCTCTTGTTTCATCTGTTGGAACCTTAGGGCCTAATCCAGGAATACGGCCTCAGCATGTGTGCTAAAGCAACCACATGGAGGTTATAAGCTTTACAAGTCGGACTAAATAAACAATGCTGGTAGCTCTTTGTACATAAAATTAAAACCAGTCATTTAAAAAATATTTAAATAACATACATTTTTTAAAGAAAAAGTAAAATAAAATCACATGGACCCTCTAGTGCCCAAATAATGCTTTTTATCCTAATGTCACTTTAACATATAAAAATATAAATCAAGATATACTTTCCATATTTAGAACTTCGACATGCAGCCATAAAACCTAAACAAATTTTTAAGCAAAAAACAAAGTACCCTAGAAGTGGGATCACTGGGTCAAAAGGCAGCTCCGCTTTTAATTTTTTGAGGAAACTGCATACTGTTTTCCACAGTGGCTGCACCAGTCTGCATTCCCACCAGCAGTGCACTAGGGCTCCCCTTTCTCCACACCCTCGCCAGAACTTGTTGTTTGTTGATGTATTGACGGAGCCATTCTGACAGGTGTGAGGTGATACCTCATTGTGTTTTTAATTTGCATCTCTGATGATTAGCAATGTTAAGCATTTTTTTCATATATCTCCTAGCCATCTGTATGTCCTCTTTGAAGAGGTGTCTATTTAGGTCCTTTGCCCATTTTTTAATTGGACTGTTTTTCTTCCTTTTGTTAAGTTGTATGAGTTCCTTATATATTTTGGATATTAACCCTTTATCATATGTATCATTGGCAAATATGTTCTCCCATACAGTGGGCTCCCTTTTCGTTTAGTTGATGGTTTCTTTTGCTGTGCAGAAGCTTTTTATTTTGATGTAGTCCCATTTGTTTATTTTCTCCTTTGTTTCTCTTGCCCTAGGAGATGTACTGGCAAACATATTGCTACTAGAGATGTCTGAGATTTTGCTGCCTACAGTTTCTTCTAGGATTTTTATGGTTTCATGCCTTACGTTTAAGTCTTTTATTCATTTTGAGTATAAACTGAAACATCAGTCAGAAAGAACTTATGCACCCTTATGTTCATAGGAGCACAATTTACAATAGCTAAGATCTGGAAACAGCCCAAGTGCCCATCAGTAGATGAGTGGATAAAAAAGCTGTGGCACATTTACACCATGGAGTACTATGTAGCTGTAAAAAAGAAGGATCTGTTACTCTTTGGGACAGCATGGAGGGACCTGGAGAGTATTATGCTAAGTGAAATAAGCCAGGCAGAGAAAGACAAGTACCACATGATCTCACTCATATGTGGAATATAATAAACAAAATAAACTGATGAACAAAATAGATCCAGAGATATAGATGCATGGAACAAACTGAGGGATCTCAGAGGGAAGGTGAGGGTGGGGGAGTGGGTGGGGAGAGATTAATCAAAGAACTTATATGCTTATATGCATAACCTATGGACACAGGCATTGGTATGGGGAAGGCCTGGGGATAGGGTGGATGCGGGGTGGAGTGGATCAATGGGGGCAAAAAGGAGACATCTGTAATACTTTCAACAATAGATAAATTAAAAACAACAACAAAGTATCCAAATCACTATATTAAAATTTACCATACTTACTGTGTCATTGATGTTTTGCTAAAATTAATCACCACTTGCCCCAAAGATATGGTGTGGATCCAAAGGTGTAAATGTTTCTGGAACTTGCATATGTCTATGGCTGTGTAACTGGAGTCAGTTATATGATTGCATCTCTGCATTCGAATTACTACAGATTTTTTATTCATCTGACAGGTCATGTTGTCATTAAGTCTTCCCTTGACTTAACTGCAGTATTTGTAGGTTAAGTTCACATTCTTTGTTGATTTCCCTACAATTTTTTTTTTTTTTAATCCACACCCAAGGATATTTTTGTCCATTGATTTAATTTTTTTTTTTTTTAATCCACACCCAAGGATATTTTTGTCCATTGATTTTTTAGAGATTGGAAGGGTGAGGGAGAGGGGGGGGAAGAGAGAGAGAAACATCTATGTGAGAGAAACACAGCGACAGGTTGCAGGACCAGGACTGAACCTACAACCCAGGTAAGTACCCTTGACTGGGAATCAAACCCAAGACCTTTGGTGCCCAGGCAGACACTCTAACCACTTAGCCACACCGGCCAAGGTGATTTTCCTACAATTAAAATAGCATTACTTAGTGTAAGAATAAAGGAAGCAATGACATGGTGGTTATACATGGTGCTTATAGACTTTTTTCAAGATCTTTATCAAAATAAAAGAAGGAAAGGAAGATAAAAAGTTCTAATGGGCACTACTAAACATGTGAGAACCGCCTTTAGGAACTTAGTCTCTTCTCAGCTTTGAAGGTTATCACGCTCATATAACTAGGGGATTTTCTTCAGCTCTTTTTGTTCACATTTAATCAATGAAATACCAACAAATTAGATTTTTCTCTTCTACAGATCATAGTTTGCTCAATGACAATTTAGTGTGAATTATTTTAACCTGAAACACTGTTAGTCTTTAGTTTACAAAGAAATACTTCTTTAACGACTACTGTTTTGTTTAGACTTTCTTACTTGCAGTTCAGCGTGGCAGCCCTTCCTTGCTCACAGAGGTTCTACTTTGTTAAATGTATTGCAAACACTTCTTTATAATCTCAGAAAGGAGCATTAATATAATTTTCTTAATGTCTTTTAATTGCAATACCATGAAAACCTCTAAGATGAAAGGATGTAATATTTAATTTTAGAAGCCACAAGTCCTATTCTACAAACATAGTTACCTGTATGTTAGCATTCTTTTAAAATTCAACTTTTTTTAATAATGTATTGAAGATAACTAAGAATTTTCAGATTACTTATGTTTTTTTATCTGTTCTTACTCATGGAGTGGATTCATATTTTTCTGCATACCATCAAGTTCTATGATATTTGTTATGTTGCTATTTAAAATTTTAAGGTCTGTTATACTAATAATCTTGATATTCTTTAAAATTGAAAATACTTTTAGAAGAACAAATATTGATGTTTTTTCTAATTAAATTCTTTCATTTTATAGAATTATGCCTGATATTCAGAAACTCAGATAGCTGAAAACCATAAAAAGGGCAAGGGACACCTTAGCTCCTCTTTTGGAAATTTTCCTCTCAGTGCTGACCTTTTCCTGAAAGAAGAACATGTAACACTTTCTACTGATGGATCCATTTCAAAGCCTCTAACTCCATGATTAGCAACTGTTGTAAAAATATAGGAAATTCAGCATGCTCTTTAGAGTAGAAAAAAATATGCTAACATTATGTATTCCTGTTTTAGTCTTGTACTGTGTATATTTTTTTCTACTGGAATCTCAACTGTTATTGCAAAGGTGTGAAATCACATACATCTGGTTTATGTTTAGTGATGAAAATAATTCAACTTTCCTCTTAATGATCCCTCTGCAATAAAATAAAATAAATTAATTATAGAAATTAGAGATAGAAAAGAACTTTCAGTTAAATGGCCTTCATTTTTTTAAAAAAAAACTTTCAGTGTAAAATTTGATGCTTTAGTAATATCCAAATTAAACTTAGTGTCTTCAAATCATGATATGGCACTAAGAATGTTTCAAGAAAGCTTTTTCTCTGTAGGCATATTCAAAATAATATATACTTGGGGCATGTATGAAATCTCATAAACAAAGTACCTCAGTGTCACAAATATATAAACTCCCTACCATTCTCATAGTTATGATATAAACCAAGTCTTGTTTCATGTCTTTAATATAATTTTTCCACAACTCAGAATCTGATGTTGATGAAATGTTTAACTTCACTATGAGCCACGGATTTGTTTCTCTCTTATTTTAATATATGTGAAATTTCTGTGCATGTAGCTAATGTTTAAGGTCCATTTAAAATGATAACACACATACAAAAAAAGCACATAAATTTCAAGTGCGGAGCTTGGTGTTTTTTCTCAACTCAAAAACATCACTATACCCAGTGCCCAGATCGAGATATCAAACATTATCAGTACCCAGAAAAGTCCTCTGTCCCTATCCAGCCCAGGAATAACAACTGTTTTAATTTATCTCACATGTTTATTTTCTAATTTTATTAAAAATGTATTCACACAGGAGGTACACATTTGAGTATGGATCTTTTAGATCTTTTATATGTGTGGATTTTATTCATGTTGTCTGTAGCAATAATGTATTCTTTCTTATTGTTATACGCTATTTAATTTATAAGTAAACTATAATTTATATATCCAGTCTACTGTTGATAAATGTTGGTTTGGACTATCAAAGAATGTTATGTAAATTCTTGCGTATATCTTTTGGCTTTGGTTCACATATTCTGGTGAAAATTTGTATTTTTTTCCTGGGATATAGATCTGAGAATAAGAATTCTGGTTCAGACAATGCAAAGATTCTGCTTTAGTAAATACTACCAAAAACTTTTCCAAAGTAATTGCACCAATTTACAGTCTTACAAATAGCATACAGTCTTACAAATAGCACAACCTCACCAACACTAGGTATTGTTAATTTTAATTTTTGTCAGGTGGGTAGATATTCAAATATCTCATTATTTTGCTTTACATTTTCTCTTATGACAAAACAGATTTGGGACATTTCATATACTTATTCAAATTAGTTTGTGAATTTCCATACATCACAAAATCCAAAGACTTTGATTTGCAGTATGTTTGTTATAGAGTTCAATTTGAGATAAACGGACATTTTTGCAATGTTATCTTCCAGCACATAGACACAGAGCATCCCAGCAGTTATTTGGATCTACTTAAGTGTTAATGTTGTATGTAGTTTACTATTCAAAGTGCATATTTTGTTAGATGTATTCCTAAATATTTGATGTTCTAGTATAGTACTTCAAGTATTTGCTGTTTTAGGGTACTGCTTTTGAAATACATTTCATTTTCTTATATTTGTATAGAAAATAGAGTATAATTATTTTTCCAACATTTTATTATTAAAAATGTCAAATAAGTAGCAAAGTTAAAAGAATTTTGCAGCTACACGTACACTCTACCTTTACCATACTTGCTATCACCCATCATTAAAATATACTTACCTAGATTCTGTAAATAAGTAAAATAATATGAAAAATGCCAACAAGATAAATAAAAAGGAAACCTATATATAAATAATAGTGAAACTCTGAAGTATTAAGCAAAATAGTGGTTTTAAAATCAGTTAGGAAAAAAGATACTACTTTCAATCAGTGTCAAAATAAAAACTCACTCATCAGAAATAATGGAAGTTTGAATATGAAAATATGTGACATGATGTTTTCAATGTGCTAAAAAAAATGCAATCATTTTCAGACCAACAAAAAACAAGAGATGTTGCCATAATTAGACTCTAACATCAAAGGCAATTATAAATATGTAATTTGGGAAGAAAATCAAGTAATTTCATAATAGAGGTTTTATACCTTGGATCAAAAATAGGTTATGTAACAAATACAGTTTACTAATTGGATTTTCAAGAACCATTTCATAATATTTGGAACCAGGAGCTGATGAGTAAGATGTAAAGTGAAAGGGTAAGGAAAATTGACAGGATAGATTGAAAGCTGATGGAAAACCAAAGATCAAGAGGTAACGAAAGATCAAATTAATTAAGAATTACCCTTGAGCATAGTTTGGCTAAAAAACTAACATTTGTAACACACAGTGTGTAATTATAAAATGTCATTGATAGTCATTAGCTCAGATTGATGCAATATAAGGAAAATGACTTATAAAATTCTTTAAGAATATTTTATAATAAATATCATTTATTAACTTCTTTTATAATTATTTGTGAGCTCCTCTCCTAAGCCAAGCCCTATTGTGACTTTGAGGTCTCAATGGCGAACAAGTCAAGATCATTCTTTCCCAATGAAGAGAGACATACATTTGAGATACATACATTAAACCTTTGAATAAATAAGTGGAGTTGGTCATTTCTGAAATAAAAACACCAAGAAGAAAATAAAGAGCTTAATGAGAAAGCCCTGGAGAAGCGGCCAGCCGGTGTAAGACATTATTTTAGGTAGTGTGTTCATGAAAACTCTCTCTGAAAAAGTAACTTTGGAGTGGAGTTCTGAATGACAAAACGCGCTCAACCATCAAAAATGTAATTAAAGGAAGAATTTTGGGGGCAGTAAAAACAACTGGTCCTTCGGTTCTGAAGTATGAATTAGCTTGATATCAAACTAAACTGTTTACCATTTCACCAGAATTTTCACTTAGGAATATTCACTAATGAAAGCCACTACTGCATGATTTCGTATACATTTTGTGGACTGATTCTAGAAACGCCATCGTAACTCTTACAGTGGCAGCTACCTTGTTTATCCAGCTATTCGTCAGTCAGCAAGTCTTGACTTGGTGACTGGTTGCTTTGAACAGTTTTGGGAGATTTTCTATACTAAAGAATCATTGAATATCAAAATTCTTTTTAATGTTCCTTATAAAGATACTTGAAATGTGTGACAAAAGAGGAAATATTTAGATTTACAAAAATGAGACTGCAAACTATACTAAGAAAAACTTTTTAATTTTGCCATTTATTTCATTTTATTTCTCAAGTTTTGCCATTTTTCAAGGTACTTCTTATTTAAAGGAAATACAGGGTGGGGCAAAGTAGGGTTACAGTTGTGAGTATAAAAAACACAGTTTATTCTTTTATTATATTTATTGTATTACTTTATTGTGTCATTGTATTATTTTCCATAAGAACAACTGTAACCTTACTTTTGCCACACCCTGTATAATACCCATTTCTTATGGAAATCAATATTTAATGCTTAGAATTCATTTCTAGTTTCATTAATTTATATATCAAATGGCCAATTTATTTATAGATATAATGGACAAGTCTAGGTAACAGCCATTATATTTTTTAATAGAAGTAAGCTTAAGGATTCAAAATGATGACAAATTTTAAGGAATCTGAATAGCTTCACATTCTCTGCATTCTCTACCTTCCTGTTTAGTCAACAATTTCTAAGACAAATAATATAATTGAAACAAAATTGAAAAATAATTCAAAGAATAGTTAAAAGTTTAAAGAAATCTGGGGAAAAAACCTCAGATTTCATTACATAATAGGAAATCTTCTCACTAAACTTTACACACTGTCCCACAGTCACACACACACTAACACAAACAGACACACATGAAAAAACAACAATTGTCAATGTGTATGGATTCATCATTTTGTCAGTATAATAAGGAAGTTGACTGTCTTGACTCTTTTATCTCTTACTTTTTACATATGGCTAATTACCAGTTACCTAACATTTTTATCTCCTCAATGTTTTTGTTCTCTGTCGCTTTTCTTCAATGTTTCTTTCAATTGCATTTTTTTAGGCACTTAGCATCTTTCACCTATTTGTCACCATGCTTCTGAGTTGTCATTACCTCCCCAATCCAAATGTGTTCTCCATAGCACTATCAGAGGAATCCCTCCATATGAAAACTGACTGTCTACCATTCTTGATTAAATTTCTTGAGTAGTTTCACAAACTCTACAGATTAAAATCCAGGCTCTTTAATGTGCCATACCAGGCCATCCAGAATCTCTATGATAGCATTGTGTAGATGAGTTCTTTTCCCCATCAAATTAGGGTCTATGATCCCCTAAACATTTACAGGTGAATATCCAAAGATCTCCAAGTTTTAGGCCAGTTATAAATTTTCTAGACGACAACTAAAACCATATGTTGATGAGAATATTCAGTGTAACTATCTGTGTGTGAAAGGATATAACTAATAAATCAGTGATAGGGTTGGTAAAAATATTACTAAAGCACAATTCTTGAATTGATACTTTCGATTTAAGAGATCAGAGAAGGCTTTTAGAGAAGTCATATTTAGTCTGTAATCCAAAAGATATGGAAACTAGCTAGGAAGAGTTGAGAAACAGTGGTACAATGGAGCAAGTTCTGGGAAAATAGAGTATATTTTCAAGTATATAAGAATTTAACATTTATGTATGTGCGCACATTGTTTCTTTTTTTAAAAATATATTTTTATTGATTTCAGAGAGAGGAAGGAGAGGGGGAGAGGGATAGAAACATCAATGATGAGAGAGTCATTGATCAGCTGCCTCCTGCACACCCCTGCTGGGGATGGAACCTGAAACCCAGGCATGTGCCCTGACAGGAATCAAACCGTGATCTCCTGGATCATAGGTCAATGCTCAACCACTGAGCCACACAAGCCAGGCCACACATTTTTCTATACTTGTCTCCATAAACTTCTGACCTTACAATAAATAATACTAATGTTTGCATAATTATAGATTAAATATTCAAAATTTCAAGTATTATTTAGAAAGAAGATATACAGATTCTAGTTTAATTACAATAGTCTGTTTTTTGTAAATGAGAATAACATTATTGAGCTTTTCCATACAGTTCATTTTGAAAATTTATTTTGAGAGAGGAAACAAGATGGCTGTGTAGGTAAGAGCTGCACCCGCCGCCTCCCGCAACCACATCAAAATCACAACTAAAATACAGAACCACCGTCACTCAGAGCCTCCTGAAACCTGGCTGCACAGAAGCCCCACAACCAGGGAGCTGAAGGAGCAACGAGACCGGGAGGAGGGGCGGAGACGCGGGCGGGTCGGGGCTGAATCGCAGAGACGTGGGCTCGGGCCCACACCCCGTGCCACAAGTTAAACCCAGGAGGGAATCTCAGCGGAGGGGGGGGTCCTGGAGGAGCGAAGGGTCCCAGCCCCACAGCAGGCCCCCAACCCAGGGCTCCAGGGCTGGGAAGAGACGTCCCCACAACTCCGGGCTGTGAAACCCGAGGGGACTGTGGCTGAGGGTCGCGGAGGCTGCGGGAGCCCCAGCAGCTCCTCCTAAAGGGCCCGGCGCGGACTCACTCGGACGCTCCCTCTGAGCCCAGCGCCGGGCAGCAGCCTGAGAGGACCCGGGACACTCGGGGAGGAACTAACCTGCCTGAGATCCGGGCGAGAGGAGGAGGGGTGGCTTCCTCCCAGGCAGAAGGGCTGGCGGAGGCCATGGCTCCTTTGGCGAGTCCTCCCCGCACAGCCGGCAGGCAGGCGCCATGTTTGAATCGCCAGCACCTGACTCCCACCTTTGGCCCCGCCCCGTGATTCCCCGAGGCCCCGCCCCTCCCCACCTGCAGCTCATCCAGGCCATTTCCAGGGACTTTTCTGTGCAAGTGGCCTCTCAAGCCTTATGCTTAGGACTTTCCTAAAATCTCTCAAACAACAGCAGAGTGCCCCATACGGCTTGATAAGCGGCCCCAGGCCTGGCACTAGCGGCAGCCTGCACTGGCTCATAGCTTGGCCTCTCCTGGACACCGCCAAGCCCAGCACAAGTAGCAGCCAACTACGGTTCGCTGTGTAGCTCATTCTTGGTGCCCTGGGCAAGGCACTGGCAGAGGCTGACTTGGCACCTCCCAGGAGGCCCCAGAGACAGTGCACCTGGTGGTCAGCTTCAGCCACACTGGATTAAAACCCTACCACATCCATGAATGATACACTCAAGGAGCAGACCCAGTCCACCAAAGGTCCACTGAAGTAAATCCTGCTCCATAGGGGTGTCTCCAGCACAGCAGCTCTTAAGCAATAGCTTATGCTGGTCCTCATAGCTGATTGGCCTGGGGGTCAATTCCTCCCAGTGACGCCAACAGCAACCAAGGCTCAACTACAACAGGACAGTACACACAGCCCACACAGGGGAGCACCTGGAAGGCCCAGCTCAGGTGACTGGGGAGGCTGAGCCACTGGACCCTACAGGACACCTACTACACAAAGCCATTCTACAAATTCCAGGAGACACAGCAGCTCTACCTGATACATAGAAACAAACACCAGGAAGCAGCCAAAATGTGGAGGCAAAGAAACATATTACAAAGGAAAGAACAGAAGAAATCTCTAGAAGAGGAGCTAAATGAAATAGACCCAAGCAAGCTAACAGATACAGAGTTCAGAATAATGGTTATAAGGATGCTCAAGGATATTAGTAAGAGTATGACGAAAATAATTGAGAAAATTGATGACATAATAAAGTACCCATTTGGAATGAAGGCTACATGAACTGAAATGAAGAATAATTTATAGGGAATCAACAGTAGAGTAGAGGACACTGAGAATCAAATCAGCAATTTGGAACATGAAAAAACAAAAAACACCCAACCAGAAGAGCAAAAAGAAAAAAGAATCCAGAAATATGAAGATAGCATAAGGAGCCTCTGGGACAACTTCAAGAGGCCCAACATTCATATTATTGGGGTGCCAGAAGGGGAAGAAAGAGGGCAAGAAATTGAAAACCTATTTGAAAAAATAATTACAGAAAACTTGCCCTACCTGGGGAAAGAAATGAACTTACATGTCCAGGAAGCACAGAGGGCCCCAAACAAGAGGAACCCAAAGAGGCTCACAGCAAGAAACATCATAATTAAAATACCAAAGTTCAAAGACAAAGAGAGAATCTTAAAAGCAGCAAGAGAAAAGCAGTTAGTTACATACAAGGAAGCACCCATACGATTGCTAGCTGATTTCTCAACAGAAACTTTGCAGGCCAGAAGGGAGTGGCAAGAAATATTCAAAGTGATGAAAAACATGGAACTACAACCAAGATTGCTCTACCCAGCAAAGCTATCATTTAGAACTGAAGGTCAGATAAAGAGCTTCTCAGACAAGGAAAAGCTAAAGGAGTTCATCACCACCAAACCTGCACTACCGGAAATGAAGTGTCTTCTTTAAGAAGAAGCTAATGAACAAAAGAATCTGATGAAGTAAATAGACCCAAGACATTGACGCATGTAACAGACAGTCATATTTCAGAGGGAAGAGGGAAGGGGGTGGAGGATGGGAAGAGATTAACCAAAGAAGTTATATGCATATATGCATAACCCATGGACACAGACAATGATGGGGTGAAGGCCTGGGGAGGTGGTGGGAACGAGTTGGAGGGGGTCAATTGGGGAGGGGGCGAATGGGACACCTGTAATTCTTTCAACAATAAAGATAAATAAAAAATAAATAAAATTTATTTTATCTTTATTGTTGAAAATATTACAGATGTCCCTTTTTTCCCCCAATGATCCTCTCCACTCCACATCCACTCGCCCCCCAGGCCTTCCCTAGACCAATGTCTGTGGCCATGGGTTATGCTTATAAACATATAAGTTCTTTGATTAATCTCTCCCCACCCACTCCCCCACTCTCACCTTCCCTCTGAGATCCCTCAGTCTATTCCATGCTTCTATGTCTCTGGATACATTTTTTTCATCAGTTTAATTTGTTTATTACTTTCTACATATAAGTGAGATCATGTGGTACTTGTCTTTCTCTGACTGGCTTATTTCACTTAGCATAATACTTTCTAGTTCCCTCCATGCTGTACCAAAGGATAAAAGATTCTTCCTTTTTACAGCTGCATAGTATTCCATGGTGTAAATGTCCCACAGCTATTTTATCCATTCACCTACTGATGGGCACTTGGGCTGTTTCCAGATTTTAGCTATTGTAAATTGTGCTGCTATGAACATAGGAGTGTGATTGGTGTTTCTCTTTTCTTAGAATATATTCCTAGAAGTGGGATCACTGGGTCAAATGGCAGGTCAATTTTTAATCTTTTGAGGAAACTCCACACTACTTTCCATAGTGGCTGCCCCAGTCTGCATTCCCACCAGCAGTGTACTAGCGTTCCCCTTTCTCCACCCTCGTCAGCACTTGTAGTTCGTTGATTTTTTGATGGCAGCCATTCTGACAGGTGTGAAGTGATACCTCATTGTGGTATATTTCTAAATAAAGTTTCATGATATAATAATATATTTTAAAATATTTGAATATTAAAAAGCAGTTTTATTGACATATTTTAAGCTTGGTAGTAGAACTTAAGAATATGTCAGCCCTGGCAGGGTGGCTCAGTTAGTTGGAGAACCAAAAGTTGCAGTTCTATTCCCTGTCGGGGCTTATAAGGGAGGCAACCGATCAATATTTCTCTTTCTCTCCCTCTCTTCATTTCTCTGTAAAAATCAAAAATCAATCCACCTTGTGTGAGGATTGAAAAAAACATATATCAAAACTAAAAATACTTTCTAGTGTGTTATTAGATAAATACTCCTTTCTCTTTGATTTTTAGTATATATTTATGAATTTTCAAAACTTAATTGCAGTAATTCTATAGCAAAGTCAACAGTAAATATTTAGAAAAATGGTAACTTAAAGGGAAAGATGTAGAATATAAAGAGATTTGGTGGTGGAAAGGTAAGTTCTAAAATTGAAAATGAAGAAAAGTACAAAATATGTTCTCATCAGTGGACTTTGCTTTTGCAGAAACAGAGGGTTTGATGAAGGTGCTGAAAACACAGAGACGCTTAAAGGGAGAATAGAAGAAAAGAGATTTGTAAATCAGCTAATTTACTTTTCAAATGGAAACTAATTTGTTTTATTTAAAGTTCCCAGGCACCTTTCTTGTACTAGTATTTGTTTTTCCAGCTCATTAAGTTTTTGAAGGATTAATCTTTGCTGTCTAAGGAAAGAGAATGAGATTATTTGGTGACTAGTGGGGGAGCTGAACCCCTCAGGACATAGCTTAATCCAACAGGAGGGAACTCAGAGCTAAGGTTGCCATGACATTCTTAATAACAAAAACAATAATAACATTTCTCATATTTTTAGTACACTATAAACATAGAATGAGACGTGTAATTTATCTAGTGCTCTGGAATATATACATTTTTTCCCCTAAAATAATTTGCTCTATTGGTTCATTTTGGAATTGGAAACCCAGTGCAAACTTCTCAAAGAAAACACATCAGAATTAAGATAACATTATAGTTATGCCTCATTTATAAGGTAAAATCAGAAAGTTAGGATTTCCCCATAAGGGACATGTTTGGATAATTAAGGCCTAGCTCTATATAAGTGCCATATAAAGTGCAATTTTTAAAAGGAACTATTCCTAATATATTATAACTAACATGCCTTCTTTGATAAATCATAGTAAATGAGTTTAAAGGCATTGAATTATTAGACGTTAAAGCCCACTTACACCTATTTTCTATTCCACTGAGGTTTATGGGGATATGCAACAATGGAGAAACTCAGCTAAATACACATTTAACGGCCACCTTTAAGGTGTCTGTGCTAAGTACTTTTAAAAAATTTTTACTTGTTTCAGTGATTCCCCAGAGAGGACAAAAATTTTTAAGACTTTCCTTCTCTCTCTCTCTCTCCCCATCTCAAATAACTACACATTATAGAATAGGTGTAAGTAGCTTTTCTTGTTTCTTTTTCTCTGGACTCCATATGATTACTATCTATTCTTTAAACCAAACAGTAAACAGGTCATTCTATCCAAAATTTTCTACCGAAATACTATGGCTCAAGCACCTTGATGGCATAGGAGTCAAGAATTCTCTTCTCTAAGATAATAGCCAATTCCTTGAGATTGATAACAGATTATATATTTTAAAAAATCATTGTATCAGAACTGAATCAACTGTTTATGCGATTAACTTATTTAGTAATTACAAAAACTCTATGATACAGGTGTAGAACTCAAAATATTTACAACTCATATGGCATCAGAGAATGCATCTGAATGAGGCAGGACTGCTAAGAATGGCCAGTGGCTACAAATGACTGGGGAAACACATTGGTTTATTAGCTAGATATCAGCCTCATGATAGTTCCTGTTATTACCCCATTTTATGGATGAGAAGACTTAAGCACAAGTTATATATTTTTTCCAA
The DNA here is from genome assembly GCF_964146895.1 of Miniopterus schreibersii. NCBI lineage: Eukaryota > Metazoa > Chordata > Mammalia > Chiroptera > Miniopteridae > Miniopterus > Miniopterus schreibersii. The sequence continues at coordinate 134,748,551 of NC_138102.1, forward strand.
AATCAGAAATCTGGCAAGTGATGGAGCAGGAACTCAAACGAGGAAGCGTGATAGGAAAGCCTATCCTCTAAACTCCCATATTACCTTTTATTCAGCCTTTTAGACCTGGCCAGCAGAAACAGAGGCTAGAGGTGTGCACTGTTTAAAATCTTAATTTATATGGAAAATCTTGTGTGTATTAGTTTTGTTGTCTGATGACAACTTTCGTTACTGAAAAAAATTATTTAAAGAGCATAGAGAATAAATCAGGTACATATTATATAATTTATTGCTTGTACAGTGTAAGTTGATGTTTTCTAGAATTATTGAAATAAATAATTTTGAATTATTGAAATGTTTAAAGTATACAAGAATGCAAGTATAGACAAGACTATAAATACACAAAATATATATTGCTATATATTTTTAATCTCTTCTGATTTTTTTCTCTGAAAGCTTTTTTATGGATATTCAAGAATTAAAAAAAAGTGCTGTATTGTCGTCAGCCCTTCCCTGTCCTTCAAGGCAAAGGTAGGAAGTTGCTCATACATGGAATTCCACAGAGCAGTAAATCCATTTCACACAAAAAAGAGTGGATGTGTTGAAATAAGATTTAGTAAGTTTAATTTCATCCATCTGATCATCACTGTGTCACCATCGTGTAATTTTGTATGTCCAAGGAAGACATTTGAAACTTTAAAAAATGTGTTTGCATTGATTTTAGAGAGAAAGAAAGGAAGAGGGAGGGAGAGAGAGAGAGAGACAGAAATATTGACTGGTTGCCTCCTAGGGGGGCACCCCAACCGGGGATCAAGCCTGCAACCTGGGCATGTGCCCTGACCAGGAATGAAACCCGTGACTTTTTTATGAATAGGCCGGTGCTCAACCAACCGAGCCAGCTGGCCCGGACCAAAGAAGACATTTAAAGGTGACTCTGGGATATTAAAAACAAGCAAACAAACAAACACCAGAAAAACCCTCTTAATGAAGCCTGTTTCCTTCTGTTTCTTTTCTCTTTCCTTTTCTTTTTCTTTCCTTTCTTTTCTTGTAACCAAAACTTTAATCCCAAGGCTTCTCACAAAACATATGACAAATGACAGCATGAAAAAAAATTTTGCACAATAACTGAAAAGTTCAGCTCAATGATGTACCCTTACACGGGCAGGACACTGGTATCTTGAATAGTCTCAGGTTTCCAAGTGAAGGCCGTTCCAAGAGCTCTGAATTCATAGACGCCATCAGGTAAGAAGGGCATCACCTGAAGCAAAGAGAGGTGAGCTGACTTTCTGGAACCTTCTCAGAGTCTACACTAGCTGGACAACCTCTGCCCAGTCATGAAGGCTAGTTGGGGTTTTTTTAAACCTCTAATCTAGTCTAAGGGGCAGCTTTCATTTTTACCCGCCGGCCTGTGTTCGCTGAGCTTCCGAGGGCCGCGTGTCCCAGGGCAGCCGCACGCTGCGTCCCAGCGAAGGAAAGTCCTAGGTTCCAGTCCTGCCAGGTTTGTGTCCACAATATTCAGCCTCACGCGTCAGCGGGCAGAAGCTAAGAGGTTTGTCACCAGTCTATGCGAGACTGAGGTGCAAGGCAAGTCCAATTTTGCCTCAGGGAACACTGTAAAGTAACAATTCTTGATACTGCGTGACTCCCAGGACCCATTTCAAACCCCAGGGAGTCGCATCGTCCCGCGTTCGCCGTCCGGGCAAAGGGAACAGCAGGACATCCGCCCCATGCGCCCGTCCTGAAGCCTCAGACAGGACTTGAACCTTCTGGACGCGCGCCTGTCAAATGCAGTCGTTTCCTGCAGCCGCTCCTCTTGCAAACCGGCCTTCGGTTCCATGGGACCCAGACGGGCTGCGACACCCAGAGGAGGCTCGGCGGCCTGGGTTTCTCCCCGAGACCGCGAGCTCTCTCCTGCCTCTAGCGGGGGCCTGCGCCGGCTGCGGGACCTGCCGCGGGCTGGGGGCTGCTCCCAGGATCGTCTCGAGGGCGGGACCCCAAGACGCAGGTGGGCCGCGCCTCGGACCCCTCTTTTCGCCCTTGCACAGCGCTGCACCTCGGGGACCGTCAAAGTCAGCAGAAGCGAAGCGGGAGGGCTCCCAGCAGCCCGCACACCCCGGGGGGTCCGTGACGGCCTAAGGCTCCTTCCAGTTCAGGCTTGTTACCTTGTTTCCAAGATTACCTACGGAAGCCTTGCAACCGGTGCGCAGGAGCCACGGTGCATTTGCAGAGCTTGAGCTAGAAATGCGGCGGTTTATCCGCCCCCCACCCCCCACGGCTCTTCAGCCCCCACCCCCAGGCTCCCGCAGGCCCCCCGCCCACCCGCGTCCGCGAGGCAGCCGCTCCCTACTTTCTACAAATTATTTTTTTTTTACTTTTTTTTTTTTTTTTACGTTTCCTGTTCCATTGTTTTTTGATACTTGGCACACGCTCACTCATGAGTGTATGCGCAGTAATCAGACGGCACTGCAGTCATGAGAGGCAACGTAAGAGTGACTTTAAACTTTCTCTGTAAAGTAGCAATTAAACTCTTCAGAGGACCCCACAAATACTTTTAGGTTTTTAAAAAGCTTTTCAATGCTTTAAAACGTACAAATATGAGTTGGGTTTCCTTTTGTGACTCTATAAATTCTAGGCTTTTCTATTCCACACTTAGGGAACACAGTTCCTTTACTTTTTTTAATAGGCCATAAAACTGGAGTCGAGATTCACCGGAACATTTCCAAAGAATCCCTGGGATTCAGGATTAAGACGCAATGCATGCCGTATTGTGTTTGATCAACTGTCTGTCAAACTTCTTACAAAGTCTCTTCTGTTGTCTTTAAAAGAACTATTTTAGAAAGGGAGTTATTTTTCATGATTTCAGCCTTACGAAAATAAAGAGACTGTGCTCTTTCCATTATGCGACCAGATGAAAACAAAAGTGTTGGCCTGATGGTAAAAAACAATTAGAAAATTTTAAAATTGAGAACTTGGGAAAGATCTAGTAAAAAACTTTCTGATCATCATGTCTTAGCAGAACACATCGGTGCAATGCGAATGAGTTACAGACCTGCCTGAACTGTTGATTCCCCTTCACTTTGACATTGCAGGGGACCCAGGATAGCCGGGGGCTCTTGGCCAGGTATTTCTCACAGATAGTAGCCGTGTCTGATCATCTCACATTTTCTAAATGTGTCATGAGGGAAAATAAACTGGGAAACATTCTCCAGGTAATTCCCTGTTTATGTGGTGAAGCTTCTCTATTCTCTTAAAGTTCCTTAAAAAGTTATTTTATATATATATATATATATATATATATATATATATATATATATATAATAGCTTTATGATATATATATCATAAATGAATGAATTCTTATAAATTCCTTTGTGATTGTTTATATTTTAATGTTTTTATGTACATTTATTTTTGATCTTCCACATTTATTCCACCTTTCCCTATTTCTAACATCACATCTGGGCATCTGCCAACCTCATTAGTATTCCCTACTATATTTGTTTGGGATTGATTCCAACCGTATCTCTGGGGTTGGGTTCTTATTGGCTTAAGCCAATTAGATAATCACATCTGCATGGTCATAATAATTAGGTCCAGGGTGGGTACACTAACAAAGGCCTCCAATTAGGATGAACTTGGAGAATCTTGTTGGAAATGCTGGTGCACACACCTTTCAGATTCTCCATCAAAAATATCCAATGCCTTGATTGCTACCATTAGAGAAGACAGTGAGTAGCAGAAGATAGATGTGAAGCAGTTAGAAAAATATAAAGCTTAAGCCCTGATATCATGAACCTTAACATGGATCAAACCATAAAATAAAGCATATCTTGCAATTTTCAGTTACTTCTATCAATAAATTTCCTTCTCACTAATGCTCTGTTTTACATTTCAATTTTTCACATCCAACATATATTAAAATATGATATTTTTCATTTCCTACTATTTAAAACAAAATTTCCCGATCTTATCATAAAGATAGCTCTGTAGGATTAGTACAAAATAGAGTTATTAAGGGTTGGTTTTAAAATAATACCAGTCCACTATTCCTACAAATAAAAATCTCATGCCCTGAACAGTCACCCTTCAGCAGTCCGGGGAAGAAATGATTACTCTAAGACTCTTACAAGGTGTGCTGGATCAAGTAAGGAATTTATGTAAGGTAATTACTATTGGTTTACAAACTTAGAGCCAGCATAAGCCATTTGTATATTTCCCACTACAATTAAACCTGACCAAAATCTTTTAAAAAAAGTGAGGAAAAGTGGAGCATTCCTGTCAGTACTACACAGGATCTAAGAACAAAGGTCAAAAGAGGGTTACGCTCAAAGCCTGCCGTGGAGCTAACTTGTATGACCTTACGACCCGACTTAGCAACTATCAGGATGGGGGGCAAGGTCACGCTAAGGAGGGTGACCCGGTGTCATTTCAAGCAAAGAGAGGAAGGGTGGAAAGAAGGAGATAGCTGAGAGCTCCCCTGGGCTCTTTTCTCTCCCCTATGGAAGGGAGAGAAGAGAGTTCAAATAACCAAAGAATTGAAAATAAACTCAGATTTCTAAATTAGAAAGCCATTGATAATGTTATTAAGAGTAGTGTCAAATATAAGGATATATCTCAGTGAGTGAATTATTCTGATTACTGTGATACAATCATGAATGAGCATACATTCATACATAGAAAAATGTTTTGTTCACACATTTTCTGTGATGAAATGCAGAATCATATAAAATACCTCTATACCTGGAAGACTGAAGAAGCCTTTTTAGGACGATGGCATATTTGTAAACTCTGGGATGGTTAAGCGGAGGAAGAAACCATTGTAAGATGTTTTAGATACAAGGTGGGCAGGATGCAATTAAAAAATTATCAAGAGGAGACAGAAGTGGACATAGTCCAGACCACAGATGGAGGAGTTTTCCTTGAAAGGAAGGAAGAACCGTTTTATTTTCCTTTGAGAGAGTTGTTAAGTTTGAGTATTGGTAAACATTAATTTTTTTGTGTTACATTATTAAAAAATAATGCAAACATAGTACAGAGTTCTCACAATATTTCCTCATTTTCTGGCAATGAGTGTGATTATCTTCTATATTCCCTGCCCATGGTTAAAATCAGTCATTTGCCTAAGGTGCCCTGGTTCCTGTTATTGGAATGGTATTTGAAGTCAAGATCTGGACAATAGGTATGCTCATGGCTACTGGGGTGTCATTCTTGGCTCTCTCAGATGACAGATTAAGGAAATATAGATGTACATACTAACCTTCAGTATATACACATATCTATAAATATGTCTATATGTAACAATCTGTATCAATATTAAGCCAAATATATGTTCATACTGATGTATTTTACTCTAATCCAGTACCACATGCACTATTATAGCCTCTTTCCCATGCTTGTGTGTAAATCCACACATCACCAGTGGGAACCTTGTTCCTACCATCCTCCATTCATTTACTTAATTGTTCAAGTTCAATATACATGTACATAGGTACCAGAATTGTTAACCCATAATGCCATGAAAAAAATACAATCTAAGAGTACAATGATTATGTATGATTTCTTTTGCCTTTAGTCTTGAAGACCCCACTCATTTTAAAAAGTTACTTGGGACAACATGTTTCTAACCCCCATCCTTCAGTGAAGTTGTTTTATACATTTGCATAACAGTCACATTGTTCGGTCAACTTCTGCATACCTTGTTGGGATCCATCCCTTTACCTCCTAAGTGATTTTTGAAGTGTTTGCATACATTAAGATTCATTCTTTGTAAAGTTCTGAACAGAGGCATCCCATGCATCCACCATTACTGTCATAGAGAATAGTTTCATTAGCTTAAAAAATCTGTGCTTGACCTATTCCACCCTCCTCTGACCTGGTAGCCACCAATCTTGCCTACATTACATGAGTTGGGAAGCATTCTCTCTGCTTCATTTTCTGGAAGAAATTGTAGAGAATTAGTATGGTCTCTTTCTTAAACATTTGTTAGATTTCACCAATGAACTCATTCAGACCTGGTGCTTTTATTTATTGATTATTGATTATTGGTTAATAAAATTATTTAGGTTTCAGGTATATAATTCAATAATAATCATCTGTGATAGTACCCATCCTAATGGGTTGAGGGAATCTCTCATTGTAATTTTTTGAAAAATTATTTTTATTCATTTCAGAAAGAGGAAGGAAGAGGGAGAGAGAGAGAGACAGAAACATCAATGATGAGAGTCATTGATTGGCTGCCTCCTTCACACCCCCACCGAGGATCCAGCCTGAAACTCAAGGATGTGGCCTGATGGGGAATCAAACCATGATCTCCTGATTCATGGGATGACGCTCAACCACTGAGCCATGCCTGCTGGGCATCTCATTATAATTTTGATTTTCTTTTTCCTAATGATTAGTGATGTTGAGCATCTTTTCATATGCTTATTGGCTATTTGTATATCTTCTTTGAAGAAATGCCCATTTAAATCCATTGTCCATTTTTTAATGCAGTCATATCTTTTGTTATTAAATTTTATGAGTTATCTATATATTCTGGATATTAATCCCTTATCAAATATTTAATTTACAAATATCTTCTCCCATTCTGTGTTTGCTATTATATTGTTGATAGTGTCTTCTGTTGTCTTAAATTTAAAAAAAAATCATGAAATCCAATTTGCTTTCTTTTCTTGTGCTGCCTGTAACTTTACTATGATATCCAAAAAAATCACTGACAAATCCACTATCATGAAGCTTTTATCCTATGTTTTTTTCTAAGACTTTTATTTTTTGAGGTCTTATATTTAAGTATTTAATTCATTTTGAGTTAATTTTTGTACACATGACATTAGGTAGAGGCCCAAATTCATTATTTTGCATTTGGACAGCAAGATTTTCCAGCACCATTTGTCCAAAAAGACTGTCCTTTCCCCCACTGGATGATTTTGGTACCGTTATAAAAAACATCTTTGACCATATATACAAGGGATTATTTCTGTGATCTGTATTCTATTTTATTGGTCTATATATCTGTCTTTATATTAGAACTTTATTGTTTTTATTATCTTTGTATTAAGTATTAAAATTCCAAAGTGTGAGTCTTTTAGTTTTGTTCTTTGCCAAGGTTCCCCCCACCCCCATTATTTGAGGTTCCTTGATAATCCACTTGAATTTTAACATAGGTTTTTCTATGTCTGCAAAACTAAAATCATTGGAATCTTGATAAGGATTGAACTGGATCTGAAAACAACTTGAGTAGCATTGCAAAACGTTCTAGCAAGTTTGTTCCCAGAGCAGTAATGGTAGCATTAATTGTGGCAGCATCAAGCACCCAGTGGTTTTGCCGGTGGTGTGAGTGTGTAATGTCTATACATTTTTGCATTTCAGGAGCCGTTATTTACAGAGTACACTCCAAACCAGTTACTCTGAGACTTGAAACAGTTCTGAGTCTCTACCAAAATCCTCTTAAAACAACTTTCTATTGAACTTGCTTTCTAGTTTTTAACCTGTGTACCCAGATTGGTACAGAAAAAGCCTCTGAGATTATTTACAGACGGCAATGGGTGGAATTTTGTGATTGAATTTTATGGAAATTTTAAGGCTGACGACAGTGAAAATGCAGTTACTCCTCAGGGTTAAAGCTTCAGGAAAACCTTCAATTATTGGGCTAAAAGGTAATCCTATTTTCATATGTGGTTAACTGCACTAAATGCAGTTTTGGGAGCAAGCAGAAACTTTTGCTATAGAGTAAAAAAAGGTAAAGGTCAATTTCAATAAATGTGGAAGTCTGTGTTTTTTCTCTCCTCTAAAAACTGGAGAGCTTAAACAAATATAAATGCAAGTCCAAATTTTCACTCTTGGCTCAAGACATATACTGACATTCAGAAACTTTATATTACTTACTGTGCTATACACTTTTTTCTTGACATTGGTGTTGACACTGACTTTCTGGAGCTGACTCTATATGCAAATGGAATAAAAGCAGAAATAAACAAGTGGGACTGACTACATAGAACTGAAATGTTTCAGCACAGAAAAGAAAAGCATCAACAAAATGAAAAAGCAACCTAATGAATGGGGAAAAATAGTAGTTAATTATATATCTGATAAGTGGTTAAAATCTAAATTATATAAAAAACTCAAACAACTCAATAGCCAAAAAATCCAATTAAAATATGATTAGAGGATCTAAATAGACATCTTTCCAAAGAAGATACATTGGTGGCAACAGGCACATTAAAAGATGGTCAAAATCACTAATTAACAGGGAAATGCAAATTGAAACCACAATGACATATCATCTCACATGTCAGAATAACTATTATAAAAAATATAACAAGTGCTGGTGAGGATGTGTAGGAAAGAAACAATCATACATTGTTGGTGAGATTGTAAATTGGTGCAACCACAATGGAAACAGTACGGAGACTCCTCAAAAAATTAAAAATAGAGCTACTATATGATCCAGCTATTCCACTTCTGGGTATTTATTCAAAGAAAACAAAAAAACTAATTTTAAAAGATTTATGCATCCCTTGTGTATTGCAGCATTATATAAATAGCCAAGATTGGACATAAACTATGAGCCCATTGGTGAATGAATGGATAAGATACACACTGGAATAATGCTCAGCCATAATAAGAAAATCTCGCCATTTGCAACAACATGGATGGACCTTGAGTGTATTATGCTAAGTGAAATAAGTCAGAGAAAGACAAATACCATATGATTTCACTTATATGTAGAATCTAAAAAACAAAACAAACAAGTCAAAACAAAACTCATAAATGCAAAGAAGAAATTGGTGATCCTCAGAGGGGAACAGAGCTGGGGGTGGTGAAGCAGGTGAAGCGGGCCCGTTGTATAATGACAGATAGTGACTAGGCTTATTGCAGTGATCGCTTTGTGGTGTACACAAATACTGGATTGTTATGCTGCACACCTGAAACTCATATAATGTTACATACCAATTTTACCTCAATAAAAATGAACATATAGTATTTCCACGTGCAAATGCAGAAGAAAAAACAAATTAAAATAACAGAGGACACCTAGTATACCTACATTTAAAAAATATATTTAATTGTTTGTAAGTTAAGGAAACACAAACTCAAAATTATAAATATACATATTTCAGACCTACATAGAGAAAACACTTACCAGGCCAGTAGTTACGTCTTAATTGATCATTTTATGGCCTTTTACATGAATGCTTACTTCTCCACTGAAAAGAGTTAGTAGAGGCTAGAGTAGGTTATCAATAATTTAACACGGATTTGCCTTGTTTCTGTTTGCGTGTAGACCTTGAGGCCAATAAAGGCAATTTGAGTTGGTTTGCCCTGCGATGCCTTGCGTACTGTTTTGCTCGTGTGCCCCTCCTGGAACTGAGCACCGCCTTCCTAGGAAGTGTAAGTGTGTCAGCGTCAGGCATACAGCCGGGAAATATTTCCGCAGGTATGTCACAGCATCACTGAAAGTCGGGCAGTTAGCAACCGGGTGCTCATAAATAATGGAAAATGTACTCCAGCCAGAAAGATAAAGAAAATCATCTATTGCCGTTTGAAAATCTGTTCCCCATTAAAATTGATTTTTTTAAAAAAATTACAAGCAAAACTGACTAATATACTTTTAGATTTGACTTCTGAGACTTTGTAGATAAAATAAATAGTGTCTAATCATAATTGCATCTTTCCTGAGGGTCATGGGGCATCTCTGTCATTAACATATTGCATAGAATGTACACAGTATAAATCATGTCAGCACATTTGAGCTATGTGTGTGTAAATTAGAGACAAGGCAAATATATGTGACATGCCAACAAATGATTAGAACTTTTCTGAACCTCTCAAGTAAAAAAATTAATAAGTAAAAGATAAAACAGAAATGTCTTATTATCCTTACTGATCTGATTTTTGTAAACTCAAATGCTTGACTATTGCTCATGAATAAAAATGTTAAAATGATAAAAACATGACTCTTGAAATAAGATATAATAAACACATGTAAAAGATGGTATTTTACTCCGTTAATGAGAAGATCCATAAAATGTTTAAACTGGTCAAAGGAAAATTAAAATATCACATATGTAGTTAAAAAAAAGGAATACTGAAATGAAATTACACGTCGGTGCAAACTGGTCTATCATAGGGTAATAATTATTAAAATGGACAAACCTAATTTGCAGTATTTTCGGTTTTCTATAATTTACAAAGTTGTAAAACAGTCAAAAAAGGGCAGAATAATCCAGAGAGGTACCCTAGAAAGCACCTATTTTTTCAATAAAAGACACAAAATAATCTTTGTGGACTATACCAAAGTCTCTTGTATTTTTATGACAATAAACAAAAAGTATTTTAATAAAAAATACCATGTTTTATAGAATTATCTTGTACTAAGCAACATCTTTTTTTTCTTCCAAATCTTGTCATCTCTGGACTTAATATTTAAGTTTTTCATCTATTCCTCATAGATCTGAATTCGAATTTCTCTCCATCATTGTGTCATATTATTTTGATATTTTTTAGTGTTTTCTTAAACTATCAGATCATATCAACAAATAAAATTCTGATGAAGACAACTTTATAATTAATCTTTTAATTATAAATACAAAAATGCCTTTCTCTTGAATAACTCTCAGTTGCAAATGTTACTGCAATAGCCAGGCTTTTGCTGTCTCATGAAAGAGAAAGTAGATGTTTGAATGGAATAAGAACCAGAGCAGGACTCACAGATTTAGCTCAGAATCAAGGTAAGACTTTCACTGGTAAACACATCTGCAGGATGTGGTGACTTAAAAAAAAAAAATCAGATTTCAGAACTTTAATGGCATTCATTAAGTCCAAAGTTGAGGAGTGATTCATTAGTAATCCTGCTCTCCTCTCTTTAGATTCTTTTGTAATCACTCTACTGAAGCAAATCTTCCTTCCAAATTTCTCAGCTCTGCTTGTGTGCATCTTGAAGCCACTTTTTAACTTTAGCTTGAAGTTTTTCACTTGGGGTATTTCCGTGTGGTCAAAGTTAGGATGCTCCAATGCAGAATGCCCAGGTTTAAACTGTTTCATCAGAATAGCTTGAGGAGTTTGATTTGAGAAAGAACCTTACACATCACCCACAATAATGACTTTATTTAACAGAGGGAAAACCAAGGCCAGGATAACATATTTGTCTTAACATATTTGTCAAGTTCCTTAGATTTCAGTTTTAATATTCACTGTACCAATCCAAATAGATCTCATTAGAATAACCATAGAAGATTCTAAGTCATGTGTAAAAAGAACATTTAGAAGCTATACTGTTTGTCCAAAAAGAAAAACCACTTAGCTTTAATAGAATATTGTCTGTCTCACTGAGACCTTAAAAATATTTATTTTGAGTCAATAATTGAAATACGTAAGCTAAGTTATGAAGCGAATCATGACATAAATTTTATAGATAAAGTAAAAATCATATTATAGAAGTTAAAGGAGACATCTGTATATTTTTAGATATACTTTCATAGATTAAATAAATCCCTTATTTAATTAAATCTATAAAGTATCTAAAATACAAAAAATATCATTTGATGGCATTGGATTGAATGCCTGGATTTTCATGATTTCATTAATTCTACTGTGTCCTGTGATTCACCATTAAACTTTGCTGTGGAACTTTTTACTTGAGTATATTTGGCTAATAATTTTGAAAACTTAAAAGAAAAGTATAATTAAATTTTACAGAAGAAAGTCAACAGACAGACAACTATGGAAATAATAAAAATAAATTATTTTGTTTATTTATTTTCTGTCTCTTTAGAATCGAAAATCCATTTAAGGTAAAAACTTTTGACAAGTTAGTTCACAATTCTATTCCTACACTTAGAGAATTGCCTAGCATGTTCAGGTGATCAAGGAAATTTTGTTGAATTAGGAAAGGGATTTTTAAATGATTAGAGCAATTGATTTAACTCTATCTACATTTCTTTACTCCCATATAACAATATTTTAAAATATCAAATAATATTAAAAATATGAGACTATAAAACATATTTGAGCTGCTCAAAATAAGATAAACAAGTGAATTTCAGATATTATAAATGACATGTGTCCCATTCTGCCAACTGAATTATTTAGATTAATTTCAAATCGAGGCAATCTGATGTAGTGCAAAAACTGTGTCAATGAGACTCCCACTTATTTTTGTCAAACAAAATAGTAAATAGCTTTTCTGTCAATATTTCTCCTAGAAGCTTGGTGAACATAACACACTAACCATTCTGTTTGAAATGACAAAGCATGGGACAAGTAGTGAGATGATTTTCATTGTGCCCAAAGAAAGCATTATGGCTGAAAGGACAGCTATGGTTGTCAGACTAAGCAGATTTTACAGAGGAAAGCCGAACTACAGACAGTAGTCCTGAGGTTTACTGGCCATTAATAAATATGAATGTTTTGAATTGGAAGGAGACAAAGAGTGAAAAAGCCAAGCCATTTTGTTCCAAGTTTAATCTTTTTTAAAACAATTAAGATAATAAAACTCTGAGGTTGTGTTTAAAAAGTACAGTATACAAAGTGTATTCAATAACTATTTGAAAGCATATTTTCTTCTAAAAGGGAAAAATATTCTCAGAAGCCAGAATGCATTAGTCTTTCATAATGGTAAAAATAATCAGATTGATTTTATTATTCAGTAGTCAGAGGAGTTTGGTGTAGGTGATATTTTTATGTGTTTTGCCACCACAAAATTACATGTGTAAATTTAATTGTATGCACACAAGAACACATAAGCACTGGGGGTGTCATACATATAAATACTTTAATTTTTTTAATTTAATTTTGAAACCTATAGCTTATCTCTAACTGAACAGTAAAGCTTTCTGCCATTTATTAGAAACACTAGCTCTACAGACACATATATTCTGTCTATTATTCAAGGACACTGCATTAGACCTCTGCATGCAAAACAGAGGAAATAAAACAAGTCAGAATATTAGTGAGAACACAGTGTTCAAGAAAAGAGATGATGCACTTTTGACTTCATATATTCAAGAGGAAATAATTGTTAGGAGCAAAGTAATAAATGTCCAAGTTGCTATTAAACAAAGCCTGACCTTTATGGGTCTCATAAGATTTTTTAAAAAGCCAGTGGTGTGCCTACTAGCATTGCTGGAATGATTAATAAAATGTAATTTCTATCTACAGACTTCATTATGTTTTGTTGGATACCTACTTTCATTCCTACAATAGAATCTGAAGTAAAATAATACTACAATAACAGATAAAGAAAAAATCAGTTCTGAGTGATCTGGGAAACTCATAACAATCAAATATCTCTTCCCCATCCCATATCCTTCCCTTTGAAAATTCTGTTGCAATACTTAATATTTGGAAAGGATATAAAATGTACACATCGACATAGCAATTGAGATTGATATAGCAATCTCTTTTCATCAAAACACCACAAATATTTCTTTGGAACAATAAAAACAAATCATTTTTTGATATGATTACGTTTTTTATTAAATGATTAGTATTTTTAAGGTGAGGCAGGCCAAACGCAGGTATATCTTTTCTTCAATGGAAATCAGATTAAAACTTTGTTTCCAGGTATATATTCACACTTTTTTTTTAAAGTTTAACAGTAAGTATACATGTAGCTTTATTAAATAAAGAAGATAATTTAGATCCATGTTGCTGAGTTCTTATAAGAAAAAGATATAGTAGGTTACATGCTTTCATTTGTGACACACAGAATTACCAAAAGGATTAATGAGACTTTGGGGTTAAAAACACAATATCAAAATTAATAACATTTTAGTCTATTTATGCCTCGATTTCTAGTTGATGTAGGTAGACAGAAAATTGTGCAACTAATCAACCCATCAGGAATGTTAATACTAAATTTATTTTTAAATTATAAGAAAACAATAACATAGGAATATTTGTACTCATACTTAATCTTCAAATGTTTACTTTAAATATCTAGACACATGATCACAATGTTACTTAAATTTATAATCATATTTGACATATAGATTTCTTCTCTATAATATTTGTATTTTACTTAAAGAAATAATTGTCAAAATTTGGTCAGTATAGAATGCATCATCATTTTTGTCCTGATTTCAAACTGTGTCTGACTTGGAATTATATCTTACCAAAGTCATTATTGTTTCCCTATTGCTCCATTTTATTAATTGAAATATCTATTTGTTATAAGTCAATGGAATAAATAATAACTTTCTAAGAATGTGCATATTTAAAAATTATTAATTAAATGACAACTGCCATTCTGTTAATTTGATAATTTGGAGTCAGGCTTATCTGAGAGATTGTTTTGTTTTTTCAAATTAAACAATAATAATTTGGAAGTCTTATAAAAAAGAGTTCTCAATTTATAAGGCACTATGACCATCACCTAATTTTCCTGTTTGTTGGACTAATATTTTAAGACATTAAATGTCGAGTCATTTTTATTTGGATTCTTAGAAAGAAGTGTTAGTCACTTAAAATAATAATTCTATAAAATGCATATTAAATTCTGATGTTTATCACAACACAATCCTGAGGTCTATTTTGAACCAGTTTGATTTCTTTTCCTCATAGCAAATAATGCCTATGAACACAGTATAAAATAGTGTCTAAATGCCAATAATGAAGAGTTGCTAAGCAAAAGTGATTCACGGATGACTTACACTACATACAAGGTAATTATGTGATGATTGTGTTCCTACTGGGACTTGAAATTTTGATTAAAGAGCCATGGAAAATATGAGAGATAAAACAACTTAAATGCAAAAAATATGGAAAACTGAAAAGTTTAAAACTGGTAATAGTCATGTGTCCTGAAGTCAGATAAACCATCCCTCTCTCCCTCTCTCTCTCTTTCCTCCTCTCTCTCTTTCTCTCTCTCTCTGACAATACATAGCAATTTTTTCTTATTCAAATAAACCTTTTATTTAGAATAGTTTTAAACTTACAAAAAAGTTGTAAAGATAGTATGGAGAGTTCTCATTCCTGTAGTCATATATGGGTTTCTGGATAATTAATTTGAATGGTATATTTGTCACAGTTGAGCCAATATTGATACATTATTATTAACTAAAGTCCATAGTTTATTGAAATATCCTTAGTTTTTACCTAACTTCCTCTTTATGGTCCAGGATCACACCCAGTATGCCATGTTAGACTTAGTTGTCACGTTCTTCTGGCTGTGAGCCTCTCACGCTTTCCTTGTTTTTGATGGCCTTGACGGTCTTGGAGAGAATTGCTTAGGTGTTTTGTAAAATGTCCCTCTAAACCCTCATTCACTGCTGGTGGGACAGTAGACTGCTTCAGCCACTATGGAAAGCAGTCTGGCGATTCCTTGAAAAATTAACAAGAGAGCTACCATATGACCCAGCAATTCCTCTCCTGGGTATATACCCGAAATACCCCAAAACCTGTATTCACAAAGATATAGCACCCCTATGTCCATTACAGCATTGTTCACGGTGGCCAAGACATGGAGACAACCAAGGTGTCCTGCGGTAGAGGACTGGCTAAGGAAGATGTGGTGCAGATATACTATGGAAACCTACTCAGCCGTAGGAAAACAGGGAATACTGCCATTTGGGACAACATGGATGGACCTTGAGAATATTATGCTATGAAATAAGTCAGGCAGAAAAAGCAAAGAGCCATATGATTGCACTCATACATGAGATATAAAGCTGAAACCCGTGGACACAAACAGCAGTGGTGATTGCCAGAGGGAAGGGGGTAGGTGGATGGGGAGGGAAGGGGGTCTTAATATATGGTGACAGGAGAAGATATGACTATGGGTGGTGGGCACACAATACAATATACAAATCTTGTAACACAGAAACCCACAACTGAAACCTATATGTTCATATTAACCATTGTCATCCCGATAAATTTAATGATTTTTTTTAAGGCCCCCCTATTGGAACTTGTCTGATATTTTTCTCATAATTAGATTAGGGTCATATTTTTGGGGAGGGAGACACCAGACATAAAGTATCATTTTCATTTATCATCAGAGGAGAACATATTTATTTTAAACTTGGAGTTATAGTCCAATACTATTTTATTTTGTAACTCAATATATCCCACCTTTGGCCGTGGGAGCCCTTTCTGTTGGTCTCTGTGCCAATCAATGTGCCTTTGACATATGCCCATTGTTATGGACTGAACTGTGTTTCCCCAAAATTTGTATGTTGAAGCTCTAATCATTAGGACAGTATCTTTATAAGAATAGGAAGAGACACCGGGAAGTGCTCTGTCTCCACATGCATACAGAGACACATTGGTTATCTATAGGCCAGGAAGAGAGGTCTCACAGAAACCAACCCTGATGGCACCTTGATCTTCAACTTTCAGGCTCCAGAACTGTGAGAAAATAAATTTCTGGTGTGTAAGCCACTCAGTGTGTGGTATTTTGTTGTGGCAGCCCTAGCAGACTAATAATAATAAAGCTAATATTTTTGTTTTAAACACTTCTGTACTTTCTGGCACTGAAAGGTACTCCAGAGTCATTTTGTGTATCCCTTACTCCAATCCTAGAATCAGACATGTCACCAAGGAGCCCTGATTCCTCTTATTGGAAAATAGTATCAGAACTTATATTTAAATTTAATATCACTCATGATCAGGAAAAAGTAGACACAGAAAGGATAGTTCCAAAATCATGCATTGGCAATAAAATGATTTTTGGAACTAAGCTGAAATAAATTTTAACTGTATTAATTTATATAAACAGTCCTGGCCGGTTGCCCAGTGGTTAGAGCATTAGCCAAAGGATCAAAGTGTCCAGGTTCGATTCCCTGGTAAGGGCAAATACCTGGGTTGCAGGTTGGATCCCGCCGAGTGCAGGAGGCAACCAATCAATGTGCCTCTCTCACATCGATGTTTCTCTCTCTTTCTTTCTCTCTCTCTCTCCGCCCTCCCTCCCACTCTCTAAAAAAAAAAAAAAAAAAGAAAAAAAAATCAATGGAAAAAATATTCTCAGGTGAGGATTACCCAAAAAACAAAATTATATAAACAAGTAATAGATAATTAAAAAGGGATACACATACATACCATAAAAATTCTGTATTATAGTAGCTCTAAAGAATCGTTTTCTTTATTTAAACTAATTTAAATAACCCTCAATGAAGTCTTCAGCAAGCTATTACTTAGAATTTCATTATTTCCCTTTTTTTTTGAGGAGTGACAGTCAGAGATATTGTCAGAAAGAGATACCATATTTAACTCGGCAAATAACTTCTCTGAGGTTTCCTAAAATATTAAGTATTTCCTCAGTATTATAGGCCAGAGTTTTTAAAACGTTACTCTAAAGTTTAAGTATTTTTAACATGTTTTAATTAAGACTTACCATACATCACAGTAAAATGATGAGAACACTATTCTAGAACACTAATCACAGTCAAAGCATTCCCCATAGCATATACCTATGAAACAAAATCTCTGAACAAAACAGAGATAATCTCCTGCTCCTCCAAAATCGTGTCTCATGCCTCTTCTGAGTCAATACCTAATCTCCTCCCCATAAACACCATCCTGACATCTGTCACTGTTGATAAATCTACTGATTCTCCTGTGCCAGGTAACTGGGTCATACTGTATGCATTCTTTTGTGTCTGGCTTCTATCACACAACATAATTTATGTGAGATTCACCTATGTTGTTGGGTTTGTCAGTTTTTTATTTTTCACAGCCATGTAGTTCTAGCTCTACAGTATCCATCGTATAGATAAAATACAGGTTTTTAAAATCTAGTCTCCTTTTAATAGATACTTTGTGTCCAGAGTTTGATCTTTCACTAATAATACAGCTATGTCCAGTCTTTTATTAGGATTTTGTTGGACATCAACACTGTCAAGAATTGTAAAAGTCTGAGATTTTTACCCTTCTACAAGCTAACCAGTTAGCCTGCCACAGTTGCATTGGGCAGAGATGAAGGACAGTTTATAACTCACAACAAATCTGAAACTTGTATAATGGGCAATACGCCTGAAGATATTTTGCTTCAGAAGATTTTTATTTTTATTATACTGGACAGTAAGAATGCCTACCTTTTCTACCTTTGCAATATCATTTGTAATGCAAAAAAACACCCTGTAATAGCTTAGGACAAAGGTCACTCAGTGCCTCCATTTGCAAGATATGAAGATATGCAAGAGACCCTTGGAGACTTGTTTTCCTCAAGTATATCCACCCTTTCTTTCTACGTCATCTTGGCTGAAGGTAAGTTTTCTGGTAATTTATCTGAACAACAGAGAAAGGGGCCAAATCTAGCATTTAATTAAGGATACTGCCGACTGGATGAGCAGCAGGATGAGACCAGTACACACTATTGACTTCAACCAGGCCACCCAGAACAATTCCCCTAAAACATCAATGTCTACCTTAGAATGCTTGGTGGCTTTCTCCTTAGATTTCCGTATTGCCTCATCTACTTGGCCCATTCATTAAAGTCCAAGATAGAGCAAGATATATTAGTGATTGCAAAAACTCTCCCTAGATCTGCACGTAGGAAAACTAGGGCAATTCTATTATCCACAACAACACTGGACAATGAGTTGAGACTGATGTGAATGCCTTTCAGGTCCAGGGGGAGTCACTGATCACTTTAGGTATACACTTGGAACCATTTTTTTTCTAATTGAAGACCTTTCTAATTGGAGTATAGATCATTGTCTACAGAGTGGTTAGAAATAATGAGTCAGTTATGTGAGTCAGTTTTTCCATTGGAAAGGTCCCTTGAGTAACCAAGTGTTGCCTCATTTTGGTGAGATTTCTGTAGTTGCCTGAGGGCTAAGTGGTCTGCTGGTGTTGTCTTCTTAAACAATTGAAGAATTCTCGTGAATACCTCTAAGAAGAAAGTTTTCTGGATGGAGGTAAGCTAATGTCTGAATTCCACACAAGAACTATAGTCCTGGGGCCCAGATGATGAAAATATTGTTTACAATTGTAGGGGCCTCCCAACTAGGGCTACATCAGTGAGTGCGACAGCTCTATAGTATCTCCAATGTGTGCAGCCATCTGGCTAGTAAGCCTTTGGGTCCCCAGCTCAATTCATGTAATTGAGTCTAGTACTTGTTTCCTAAGGGACCCCCAGAGGGTAATCAGACCAATTGGCTCTCTTTAGTCAGGCAACCAGCCATATGATATTCCTTTGTCCCATAGAACTACTGAACAATGGCTGTGGAAATATGAAAACTACTGCACATAAAGTCAACAAAGGATATAATCAGGAAAAGATACCAAAGAGTTTACTTTGTTATAGAAAAAACAACACTGACTAATAAGTACATGGAAAGCTATTCAAAAAATTATTTGTGAAAATCCCATTAAATCACAATGAAATTCCACTACATACCTACTAGAATGGATAACATACGAAGGTTGGCAATACCAAGCTTACCATGAATATGCTTCAGCTTAAACTCTCATACATTGCTGGTCAGACAGTAAAATTATAAAACTGCTTGAAATATATTTTGGCAGTTTCTTATAAAGCTGAACATACACATACTTACCTTATGACTCAACAATCACACCCCTGGGATTCCACCCAAAATAAATAAAAATATAAGTGTACACAAAATCTACTCAAATATTCATAGCTTTATTAATAAAAAGCCAAACCCCAAAACAATACAAATGTCTATCAAAAGGTATCTGTCTAAACAAACTGTTTTTTTATTAATAGAGTGGAATATAATTTAGAAAAAAATTACCAATGCATGCAATAACATGCATGAATCTAAAACACATTGTGCAAAAGAAACCAGATACAAAAGAGGACATACAGAATATTTCCACTTATATGCCATTTGTTTCACAGAACAGTCAAATATTGTTAGCACTGTGTTGGAGCTGGCTTATGTCAGCTCCCAAAAGCCTGTCGTGAAATTTTCAGCATTTCTGTGAGGCCACTGAGCACAGCAACTATTAAAAATTGAATTATAGAAATTTAAAATTAAGTAATGTATTACAAATACTCAACACTCATCACTTTTTATCGATGCTATATTTATTTATCTACTTATATTGTAATTTAAAGGTGTTTAATGGTGCACTAATGCACATTTCTTCCCAGCTCTACATTCCATGATGTCACCTTGGTAACCTAAGAATCAGCCATGGTGCCACAGTAGTAGTATTTATTGTCTCAAAATTGGCAAACCTTACAAAATAGGTTTTTTATGGATGGTTTTTAAACTTGACCAACACACCACTGAATCCAGTCCATAGGGATAAAAATCAGATAGATGGTTGCTTGGCAAAGTGATAGGTGAGAAATAACTGGAAAGAGATACAAGAGAACTTTCGGTGTTTACGGATATGCCCTCGATCTTATTTGTGATATAGTTAAATTTGGGGTATGCATGAATTTGTCAAAACTGATTAAAACAAGGAGGTGAGAGCTGTGATATAACAATAAAATAAATGACAAGGGAAGAGTAGAATCTGGATATTTACCCAGATGTCTTAGATAGAGACTGAAGTGCAGCCAGCATGGCAAGATGCAGAGTCTAAAAAACATATAAATGTTAATGTTTGTTTCTAAAAATCATTGTGACTCATCAAGTTCCTCATTAGATAACAGGATCCTTCAGAGTTGTTGAAGGACATAAACTTATGACTGAATTGTAGAATTCTACTAAAGCAGATATTCAATATTTGTGATACTTTTCTACAGAGGTCAGCACATACGTAAGTAGAACCTCAATAGGTCTTATCTGTGAGCTAATTTATTCAGATCACCCTCAATAAATGTATCTCTCCAAACAACTGAAATAAGTTGGTTACATTATAAGAATTATATATGATGCAATATGTACTGACAATTATTTAATAATAAAGTTGAAGTTGCAATTTGCATATTCTGTAACAATGGATGAGTTACTTTGTTGAGCAATGAGCCAAGTTATATTTACTGTTGTCTAAAGCTATAAATATAAACTTGTACGCATGAAAGGCTATTTAACATACTTCCCTGTAGAAGGGTTTCCTTGAACATCTGGCTTTTTAAATTCAGAGGAATATCCCTTGAATTATTCTGTGTACCTCTCAGGGTTTGGTCTTTTTTTGTACATACAGAAAAAATATTAGAAAACAGCTGGAAATAATGAAAGCAGAAAACCGAAACCTGAGAGGGAAAGGGCCCACTAAAGCAAGTGCTTTGTTCCCCTGACACTGCAGGAAATGTAACCGATGAAGAATGGAGAGCAGAGCGAAGCGGGACCGGGTAGAGATAATAAAGGCTCACCCAGAGCGCAGGGAGCTGGTAAAGCACCCACGGCGGTTCCTCCAGGGCCCGCACCCCGCTCACACGGGTGACCAGGGCAGCAGGCGAGGGGCCTGCGCCCGCTCCGCACACGATCACAGAACACTTCAGCTTTAGGGTGTTAGAACATGCTGGTCTCACCTGCAGGCAGAAATAAGCCCCGTGGAACTCCACTGAAAGAATGATCAGTATGTTCATCCTTTCAGATACGGCCATATATTTCTTTTCAAACATCTGGCCAAAGAAGGGAGCTAGAAAGTCACGAAATCTTTATTTTTCAGATATTTAACTGAAATATGAGGCATTTTCACAATGATTTTCTTGTTTCAGTACTTCAGAATTATTCAGTTTCACACATTTTAAAGGGTCGCCACAGGGTTCATTTATGCCATCTAATTATTTTCTTTAGCTTGGAGTCTGGAAGAAGAACATATCAGTTTTCTAGCTGCTTACTCTCACCTCCCTTTATTATGTAACCCAATAAACACACTCAAATATCTATTAGGAGTACAGCAATGTGTTATGAGCTGATGATTAGAAAAAGCACTGCAACTACTCACACTCACACTGTATTTAAAATATAGGGTAAAAAAAAGGAAACCAGTTATTAGAAACAAAGCGTTGTGAATATAATGAAGTGGGTGGAATGAGAAATCTCTAACCAGGAGAACCTAGCCAGGTGTCCGTAAGTGAGTCATTAACCATCACTTGGGCTCATTTTTAAGATTAAATTTGATAAGTAAGCCACTTAGAACAGTTTCTTTTCTTTTTTTAAGAACAGTTTCTGGAACACAGTAAGAGCTCAAAAAATATTTGTTGGCATGTATTAGTATTACTATTTGTAAAGCTCTGCAGCATTTCTAAAGATGGGGGTTTTGCTGGAGCATATTAGAATAGTATTAAGAAGGGGAAACTATCTGATGTTTTTGCTTGGTTTCCAGAGGTAGTATTTAAGAAAAGACATGTACCTTCACTTATAAAATGAAATATGCAATTTTTGGTCTCAAATGTACCACTTTGGTATATACAGGTACACCACATATTCTTTAGCACAAATCTATTGCTGGGGTTCCTGAGTTATACTTTTTAATATGTTCTTGTATGTCTTTAGTCACATCCTACAGGTCTCTTTTAACGTTTATAGAGGAGCACTCTCAGTAAGCCATTTCCTGGGTCCCTTACTACTATTCCTTTTTTAAAATTTATCTTTATTGTTTAAAGTTTTACAGATATCCCTTTTCCCTCCCCCCCAAAATGACCCACTGACCCCCTCCACCCCTCTCCTGCCCCCTCCCCAGGCCTTCACCTCACTATTGTCTGTGTCCATGGGTTATGAATATATGCAAATAAATTCTTTGGTTACTCTCCCCACCCCCTTTCCCTCTGCTGTAGATCAGTCTGTTCCATGCTTCCATATCTCTGGGTCTATTTTGTTCATCAGTGTATTTTGTTCATTAGATTCCACATAAAAGTGAGCTCATGTGATATTTGTTTTTCTCTGCCAGGCTTATTTCACTCAGCATAATACTTTCCAGGTCCCTCCATGCTGTCTCAAAGGGGAAAAAAAAAGAGAAGGATTTCTTATGCTTACTACTTTTCTTGGTGAAATGACTAAACATTCATTTTGGAGAGCATTGCTAAAACCTCCAGTGACATGGAATATGGCCAGAGAGCTTCTAATAAGGGTTTTGCCTTAACTATAGTAAGTAGAAATCCACACACATAAACCCTAAATTACTAGAGTTAGCAGAAACTAATACTGCAATTTAAAAATTAAATTCAAAGTATCACATTTTTAAAAAGTTATAACCCGGTTTTATTAATTTAATATCCATATTGTTAAAAAAGCCTTCCTTTTTCCCTGATAAAATCTAAAACCCCAAAGGTAAACAGAGCTGAACTGTCTAGGAATGCCATGGGCAAAATATGTATTACAAGCATGAATTGGTAATTAAAATTAAGGAGGGGGTCCACTGGGTTTGATCTCAGGGATAAATGAAAACCAATGCTTAAGTTTTAGCATAATTTTAATTCTCATAAATAATTTAAAGCTCTTATTACATGAAAATAAAACAACTATGATTTTAACACAGAAAAATGAAAAGTTAAATAGGATAGCTCCAATTATGGAAATAAGCCAATTAAATCTCCTATCTTACTAGGACCCAGTGATGTTTGTTATCTAAGACTAATTTTATTAATGAGACTGTTAAAACATAATTGAAATTATCACAATATATTCTTTGATTATTTAATTGAATTATTTTATCTTATGGTTTAATGAAATGTACACCAATGAACTGTAAAATTGTATCACTCTGTACTACAAAAAGACATACCTACAAATTGGTGCTAGAACATCTGTATGTAATAAAATGGTTCAACTCAATCTGCTTTGCATGCTGCATACATTTGATTTTATCATTAAAATGTCAAAATGGATTTTTCCATATTCAGATGCATGAATGATTAATCATGGAAAACAGGAGGGTCTTTGTTCATTAGATTAAATTATAGATATAGAAAAAATTTCCATTGAAAGGAATTAGCTGTAAAAGTTCTATCTTGGTAATTTTCTTAAAAAATGCATTCAGATAATTACAAAAATTAACTTGCTTAAAATATTGCCTTTTTATAGTGTTAAATAAGGTTTTCTGGATCATTATTTTTGGTCAAGTAAATTAATTCAGTCAGCCTCCTTTTTCAATCAGTCTCCTACAAGAGATCCTAGAGATCATGTGATTTAATGCGAATACTTTACTTTGTACATTGTAGTTCAGCTTCTCAGGAAACTCATCAAGGTTGTAGGCTGTTGGGTTCAGTGAGCTTAATACTCCTCTGGTATTCGTGCATCTTACTATGTAGAAGTGTGCTTTCTTGTACCACAAGTTCTGCCTTCGTGTGCCTTCAATGCAAGATTGCCACTTTTGGTGGCCATTCTGCTATGGAACTGGCAATCACTCAGGCATCAGTCTTACCTGATGAAGGGAGGGCTTGAAGAGAAGTGGTCATTTCCTCTACAATGAAGGCGATGCTTTTTTACAAGCTAAGTCTTTTTGGGGGCAAGGGAGACTGAGTGGAGAGTATTTCAGAGGTGTTTTGGAGTCTAGGATACTTAGAGTTTCCTAAAACCCATCAATAGCCTATTTGAGGTTAGATCATGCTCTATGGATTATTATCACTCTTGTTTGACAAAAATTTCCATGCCCCTATCTTTTTTTCTTCAACTTGACTTCTTGTAAGAGAAACTTTAGTCCTCTTACCAAAATAATTATACTAGAAACTCATCACTGGAGTTTCCAGAAATATATTCAGTAAACACTCATGTTTAATTTCCTCAAAAATGCTGTCCATAAAGCCCTGCATGATGTGGCCCCTGTGTACATGTCTGATTCACTTTATATAACTCCCCTTATATTCTATGGTTCAGAAATCCTGTACAACTGATAGTTCACAATTATGCCACACTTTCTCATGTCTTAACAAATCTTATATTCTATGACTATATCTTCCTACCAATTTGTCCACATGGCAAAATCCTAATTCATTCAAGGAACTCAGTGGCTGACTTTTCTGCTAAATTGTCTCTGAATTCCCTAGCACTCTTAAGTGACCTTTCTTTTATGTTCTACAATAGATACATGATTTAATTTTCAAATTTTTATTGTTTTTATTAGCTGTTAAAAATATGTCACTTTTTTAGATTTGAGGTTTTCAAAGTTGGAGGAAGGGATTGAGTTTTAATATTATCTTTAGCCTGAGCAAATTATGTGCACTCTCATACATACCCAATAGTATTTTGTTGAATGAAGGAATGAATATATAAAAGTAGAAACTTGCCAATATATTTTATCTCAAAAAAGAAGTGTCATCATCTTTCATAGGCATATGTCATTGTAGTCAATCTTAACAACAGATCCATTATCTTTGGTTTTGTGAGTGTGTGCATGTTATTTTATCCCTATTTTCATCATGGCAATGCATCCCACCACTTATTTATTATTTATTTTATTATTTATTTATTTATTTATTTATTTATTTATTTATACTTTAAGTCCTCACTTGAGGATATTTTTCCATGTTTTTCAGAGAGAGTGGAAAGGGGAGAGAGAGGAACGTTGATGTGAGAGAGACACATTGACTGGTGTCTTCTGCACATGCCCAGGCTGGGGCCGGGAACTGAGCCTGCAACCAAAGTATGTGCTCATGGCCTGAATCAAACCTGGGGCCCTTGAGTCCATGGGCTGACGCTCTAACCACTGAGCTAAACTGGCTAGGGCTTACCACATATTTCGATGTATTATTACATATGTTCTTAATAACACACTGGATTATTTGTGCCAACTTTGAAATTTGAAAATATTTTCCAAAAAGTTTTCTATTATTATTGTTATTTTTATATGCAAAAAGAAAAAAAGAGAGAGACGAGAATATCCAAGTACTGTGGGACAATGTCAATATGTGCAATATAAAAAAACAAAATCAGAAAAAGTGAACAGAAGGGATATCTGAAATAATAATGGCCAGGAATTTTTCACGATTAGTAACAGACATAAAATCATAGAGGCAGGGAATACAGAGAACACCAAGCAGAATAAAAATAAAAACAAGTACTAATAAACCTATCAATCAAACAAACAAAAACACCTATACCCGGGCAGATCATATTCAAACTGCAGAAAACCAAAGACAAAGAAACTCTTGAAGGAAATTAGAGGAACAAGGATCAGAATTACACTGTGCTCTAGTCAGAAACCATGCCAGAAAGAAAACATTCAATAAAATACTTATAGTATTAAAAAATTGTTTACCTATTTTTCTTTATCTACCAAAATTATCCGTCAAAAGTAAAGGGGAAATACTGTCTCAGACAAACCAGAACTGATGGGATTCATCAATAGCAGACCTTCCCTGCAAAAAAATATTAAAATAAGGTTTTTAGGGAAAAGGAAAATGATGTAATTTAAAATCTACATAAAGAGAGGAAGAGTGTTTTATACTGATATAAATAAATGATTGAATAATTTAATAAATGGAGAGTTGACAAGTCTTCAGTGCAGAAGAATTGCAAATAATTTGTATAGGTACTCCACCCTAAAGGAGAGGAAGATAACTCCTAATTTCTTAAGTGTGGACTATGCTTAGTGACTTCCAGCCAAAGAGTAAAGTACTGAACGTGGAGATGAGTAACTTCAAAGTGCAGAAACCTGACAAGTATTACCTCAGTGAGGTGATCAAGGTCAACATCAATAGTTATAAATCATGTTGATAGCATGTTCTTCTGATATGTGATAAAAGTGCACTTTGCCTCTGTGGCCCTCCTTCCTAAACCCCATAAAAATAGCTTACTCATGAAAACAACAGAAAATTCCAACAGAATGTCATCCTACAAAATGACTGGCCATTAATATTCCCAACTGTCAAAGTCATGAAAAACAAGAAAAATCTGTGTAAAATATCACAACCTAAGTAGCCTAAGGAGACATGAAGACTAAACATAATATGCATTCCTGGATGGGTTCCTGGAACAGAAAAAGGGCATTGGGTGAAAACAAAAGAAATTTGAATAAAGAATGGTGGACTTTTGTTAATAATGTTTCAACGTTGATTCATCGATCATAATAAATATACTGTACTAATTAATGTAAAATGTTAATAACAGAGGAAACTAGGCATGGGGTAGATGGGAACCATCTGCTCTACATCGATATTTCCTTTTCCTGCAAATATAAAGCGGTTCTAAATATAAATTCTTCTAAAATATAGAACCCAGTTCTGACCATGTCATTTTCTGCTTAAAACCTTCATTTAAAATCATAACTTGATAGGTATCAGATACTTGACAAATATTACTGACAGCAAATCCCATTGACCATGGTTGCCATGCACCCTGGTCTACACTTTCAGTAAGAAGGGGTTGCTGAGTGACTCCCAGGGTTAATTCAAACTTTGGCAGAGATGGGAAAATGCCAGTGTGAAAATATCTGAAGAAACTTGAGGTCTGTAGAAATTCTGTTGTCACCAGTCTCGGCTGAAATATCCAGCTTTCCATTAGCCTAGTAGCACTTTCATCCTCATGAAGAAGAAGACATCTATTATTTTTGGTTTCCAAATTTAATCTCCTCCGTGAGCATTTCTTAAAAGCCATTAATGGGGAAATCATATCTTAGGCAACTAACATTAAACTAATTTTACAGTTAGTGTCAACATCACATGAAAGTTACTGTCCTTATAATTTTAAAATACTAAAATCTTATGCAGGCATTTTCGTGCCCTAAATCTAAAACACATTGTGATGTTGATCTGATCACAGGTAGCTAAGGATCGGCAAGCATCTGGGAAGAGGAACAGTGCTGAGCAAGCTCTGAAAAGGGGCAGGTGTTCTCAAAGGCAAATTTTGCTCACATCTTATCTTCTCACAGGCTCGGTGAGCCATGTTCTTGACCTTAAAATAAATGCTGTCCATTATATCAGAATCTGAAAAGCAGAATTCCTTTTCCTACATCCCAAGACCTTTAATTAATTGTAACTTTAAAAATAATTTAATGCATAGGTCTTTTTCCAGACTATAGGTTCCTCATAGAAAGAAATTGTTTTAGTACTCATAGAATTTCTCATAAGGCCTAATATTGTCAGATGATAAAGAAATTAAAACAACAACAACAACTTGCAGGAATTCCTTTTTATTTTCTGCCCCTGCCCCTTCCATTCTGCTGAGGAGGAACCTAATTATTTCAGTGTCTGGGACACTTTGCTTATTAATAAATTTCCTGAAAGATGTATAATTTAACTAATAACCACCTTACCTGGCAATCTATCTAGATTCTCCATCACTATACTCTTCCTGCCTGTGTTTGCTCCCATTTGACTGCTAACTGACAACTTTAAAAACTTATGGCTAGGAGTGTCATGTGGATGTGACAGGGCACATACAAGAAGCAACAGATGAGTGCACAGATAAGTGGAGCAACAAATTGATGTTTCTCTCTCCCCCCTGCTCCCCTTCCTCTCTCTCTCTAAAAAAATCAACCAAAGTTTTCACACATTTTATTAAATTTGTCTAATAGATGTGTTAATTTTAACTAATTATTTGATACATAGATTTTCATAAAATTGTTTAATGTTTTAAAACTTGTAATACGGCTCTGCTCCTGCAAATTTGAAATTGATAGATTCAAGAATAATGTGATTAAAATACAGTATATAGCAATTTAATAGAAGAGCAAAAAAACCCCTAGTGTTTATAATTTTTTTCAATAGATGTTATTTTAAACTTACATGTGAATTATTTCTATTATTGAATTATTCCATAGTAATACCTAATATTTTAAATTTCAAGAGGATGGGTCAGTATTAGTTTCATGGTGATTGTTCATATGGTAAAATTTTTAGAAAGTGGAGGAAGCTGCGCTTTATAGTACTTTCCAAATTTAAATAAGAAGTAGAAGCATTTATAGATAAATAGATCAATAGACACCATGTTTTTATATTTTTAGAATAGTCCTAGGTGGCTGTAGCAGGGCAATTGGCTTGGTTAACTTAAATTTATTTTTATTTTTGCTTTCAAAATTTGTTGGTATAATATTAAATACAATAGCATCTGAGTCAGTGCTTTTAAGGTGGTTTAAGTGCTATTTTATAGAGCAAACTTGTAGGCCAAATTGAAACCTTACTGCACTGTTTTTAACAAGCAGTTAATTATCATTCTAATGTGTACATGTAACATTTTAAGGGCCCTATTTGCACTGTAGCTGGTTTCAGTGTATCATCGAAAACTCTGGCTGTCTCACATTTAATGAAGAAAAAAAGTAAGAAAACTAAAGGTTAAAAAATATTTATTTGAAATTGGTATCTTCTTTTTTTCATAATTATGTTGATCTGTTACTTTTCATTTTATTTGTTGCCATGTCATCTCTCATAAATAAAATGCAGTAATGAACTAAGAGGCAATAAGTAAACAAATGTATACAAACTCACAATTTCATCAAGTCAGACTTAAACTTCGAAATACTACTTTGGTTTTCAGATAAGTGTAAGTATTGCCTATTTAAGAATTTAGGTTTATTCTGACTGTTACATGTATCAATAGTTTAGTTCTTTTTTAGCAGTATTCTATGTATGGAGGGATCATTATTTGTTTTTTCTATCACCTATTGCTGAGTTTTTAGATTGTGTCCAATTTGAGACTATTAAAAATAAAACTGCTATAAACATTCATAAAGAACTGTCTGTAGATATGTGTTTTCACTTCTCTTATCTAAATACCAAGATATGGTATTACTGGATCATATTGTAAATATATATTTAACATTACAAAATTCTAGTAAACTATTTTCTGAGGTGATTGCACAATTTTACATTCATACCAGTGACATATGAAAGTTTTAACTGATCCAGTCACATCCTTATAAAACTTAATAATTGTTTTTCATTTAAATTTAGCCATTATAGTGGGTTTGTATCTAGTTGTAGTTTTAATTTGCATTTCCCTAATGACTAATTATACTGAGTATAGCATTATTTGCTTATTGGCTAGTTGCATATCTTCTTTTGTGAAGTTCCCCTTCCCCGAGAATATTTTGCATATTTGTAATGCAGTTTTTAAATTGAGACTGAATTATAAAAGGCCTTAATGATATACGCCCTTTGTCAGATACATGTATTTAAATATTTTATCTAAATCTGAGGACTGTCTTTTCATTTTTATAAAAGTGTTTTTGAAGAACAAAGGTACTTTATCTAATTAAGTTCAATTTATCAATTTTGTCTTTCTTGAACTTTGCTTTCCTTTATATCTTGTCTAAGAAATCTGTCTACTCTCTGGCCATGAAGATTTCTCCTATATTATTTTTCAATATAGTATTTTATAGATTTAATTTTATATTTGATCTAAAAACAATTTCAAGATTTTGTGTTTGTTAAAAGTCAACTCTTTTTTACAATTTACAGATAGCTAATTGTTTCAGTACTGGCTAATGAGAAGACTATTCTTTCCCCATTTAATTACCTAGTGTGTTTGTAAAAAACAAACATATTTACATGTGTCTATTATTGGACTCCACTCTGTTTCACTGACTTGTGTGTATCTCTTCATGCCCATAGTACACTGTCTTGATGACAGTGGCTACATATTAAGTTTGGAAATCAGGCAAATATCCTCCTACTTTGTTCTTTTTCAAAAAATGATTTAAACAAAAATCACTTTCAGTATTTTCATTTCTCTTATCTAAATACCAAGACATGGTATTACTGGATCATATTGTAAATATATATTTAACATTACAAAATTCTAGTAAACTATTTTCTAAGGTGATTGCACAATTTTACATTCACACCAGTGACATATGAAAGTATTTCCACATAAATTTTTGGATCAGGTTTTTTAATTTCTTCAAGAAAATAATACTAGAATTTTTATTAAGATTGCATTGAATTTACAGATCGATTTGGAAATAAATGACATCTTAATACTGAAATTCTCAATTCATAAACATGGAACATAATATCTCATTACGTTTAGGTCAGCTTTATTCTCTCAGTAATGTTTTATAATTGTAAGTGTACATATCTTGCATACATTGTGTATTGTGCTAAATAAGCTTTTAAATACTTTTTTACATTTTTGATGATATGGAAAATGGTATTTTTGTAAGACTATCTTCCAAATGTTTGTTGTTCTTTTTGGACATACAGATAAACTTATTAGCCCCAGTACCTCTTTTTGTTTTTTAAATCCTCACCTGAGGATATTTTTTCCATTGCTTTTCAGAGAGACTGGAAAGGAGAGAGAGAGGAAACATCGATGTGAGAGACGCACTGATTGGCTGTATCCCGCACATGCCCCAATCGTGGTCAGGGATCCAA
The DNA here is from genome assembly GCF_964146895.1 of Miniopterus schreibersii. NCBI lineage: Eukaryota > Metazoa > Chordata > Mammalia > Chiroptera > Miniopteridae > Miniopterus > Miniopterus schreibersii. Next base: position 134,779,645 of record NC_138102.1, read on the forward strand.
CCTGCAACCAAGGCGCCTGCCCTTAACTGGAATTGAACCAGGGGCCCTTCAGTCTGCAGGCCAAAGCCCTAACCACTGGGCCAAAGCGACCAGGGCATCCAGTAGCTGTTTTTGAGTTTCCTGGTAATATTCTATGTAAATAACTGCAAACAGAAACAATTTTGATTCTTTCTGGACAATCTGTAGAGATCTTACTCCCTTTTCTTGATTCATTGCCTTTCTAGGACTGTCAATACAATGTTGAAGAGAAATGGTCAGAGTAAGTTGTTTTGATCCTAGCAGTAAAATATTTTACCTTTCACCATTAACTATGACATTAGCTGTATGCTTTCTTTGTGGATGTTCTTCATCAAGTTGAAGAAATTTCATGCTTGTCTTGTATCTATCTATATAATCATATGATTTTTCTCCTTTATTCTGTTAATACACCACATTGATATTTCTTGAATATTAAACACATCTTGCATTCTCTCTGCTTTTTATCATCAGAACTCAAATGTCTGCCTGGTCGATGAGCTCCAGAAATTGTTCCTTTTATAACTGCTTGTTCTTTGCTGAGTCTTGTGTAGTCTCAACCAACCCTGTAGATACTTCAGCATCTAAAGACTCAGGGTATTCCCTACACAGAGTTCTTTCTTGATGTGGCTTTCTCCCCTCTAGTCTCCTACCTACAAGTTCCAGCTTTCTCAGACCCCCAAATTCTGAATTCTGTCTCCCCAGTTCAGTGGGAGGACCACACTCAGCTTGGCCTCTCCCTCAAAGAGAATCCACGTTTCCCTTCTGTCAGGGGCAGGGATCCTGCGCCTCCTGCTGACCAATGTATAAAATAGTTTGTTCATTGATTTTGATCTTTTCTTAAAGAAAGGTACCACGTCCAGAAGCCTAATTACATTTTAACATTTAAACAAACTGTTTAAATGAAAAATGCGCTTCTTTTGGGGATACTTTTTCTCATCCTATGGGAAAAAGTCCAGATTAAGAAATGAATTACTGTTAGTTCCTACTCAGATTTACCAAGTTCTATACTTCTGATTTTCAGAAAATGTAGGCAAGAAAATTTAAATATGTACAGCTGGTTTCCAAATTCTTAGATTTTTTTTTTTGAGAGTTGTTCCAAGACTGGTTTGGCTGAAACAAGACAAAAATGTACCATATCAAATGACTAGATACACCCCCGACCTCTCCAATACCTAGAATCCTAGAACTTTAACTATACTTTATAGAATGTGTATTTATTGGCCTATTTCCTTCATAATGTGTGTGTATATATCAGGCTCTGTCATTTATGCAACATGTGTTCACGCCGGTCTTTTTTTTTTTTTTTAAGAGTAGCAGACACACTTTGGGCTGCAGGTATTTATTGGAGGGAGATGAAAGTAAGATTTGTTTCTCACAAGAATATGCATGTGTTTTCTTTTTTTTTTTTTTTGTAGAAATGACTATAATTTCAATGATAGAAAAGGAAATTCTATGTTTTTACCTTTCTTTTATCAGCAAAATAGACTCCAGTTTTTACCCCTGTGAAAACATAAATAGGATAGAAATAAAATTGAATTATGCAGGCAATACTTCTTTCAAATAATATGCCACCTAAAAAGCAATATATTTTAGTAGGAAGACATAATTTAGTGAAGAAAGCACGAATCCTTTGTGAAACTGGTAAAGCTACCAATTATTTGCGATTTCCATTCAGGGAGACTCTATTGGAGCTAACATAAAAACTTCCCTAAGTGTAGTCGTTTCTAATTTTTAAGGAAACAAACAAACTATCATGTTTATTACTAGAATGTAATTTTCCATGGGAAGGTAGAAGTCATTTTATTCTTTATAAAATCACACAAGTTTATAAACATATGTGTTTAATGATATTCATTTTAACATTGTTTGGATTTGTGAAAAATTATAGAAATATAAAAAAATTATAATTTAATTAAAAAATACTAAATAACATTCGGTATAGACTCTTTAAAGAGACACTGGCATACTATATAGCAATGAAAATTGATACATCTCTCAGAACAGATATTCCAGAATAATATTAAGTAAAAAGGGGGCTGCAAAAGGATATTCGTAGTGTGATATAATTAATTTATCCGATATCGCAAAATCATGTCATAAATTGGTATATGTTGATACATATGTAATACATATGCATATTACGTATGACCAAATTAATGATAGTGTTTGTCTTTCAGGAGGATAGGGATGTGTGGATGAATATACAAGCAATCACATCTTTATCAGTTATATTTTATTTCCCAACAATTAAAATCAGTTATTCAATATACATCTTGAAATTATTGTTATGAATATGTAAATGTTTATTGTAAAATTCTTTACTTTCCAGTTTTTTAAAATATGTTGCTATAACCACTAACTAAATATTTTTAAATAAGTGAATATTTGTTACTCATAAATTAACTTATTTTCTTTAAAACTGGTTTACATTAAAATTTGGGATTGCCATATTTACCACTTTCTGAAATACCTTTTAATACATCAAAATTGTTGATAGTTATTATAATTGTTGTTTCTGTTGGACTACTATGAGATAAATTTCTATGACAACATATTTGAGATTATATGTAATACATACTAAAATTGTTAATTATACTGGTGAAAAGAAATTTTGAAATGGAGACTCATCAATGTACCAGGAGATGTATGTATTTTGAGAAATATTTTAAATTAAAACAAGAAAAAATCACTCCACATAACTTGAAATGTAGTTTCCAAAAGAGATACTTACAATTACAACTTACTAATAATTTCCAATAATCAGTTTGACAGCAAAGACTTATTTCTTTGTGCCATGATTTAATACCTATATCTATAATATATCATTATTTCATTCTCCCAAAATCCCACAAAACATTCCCAATCGATAGCCACATTGGGAAACTGAAGCAAGAATATTTTAAATAATTAGCTGAGAGTGACAAGCTAACGTATAGTAGAACCAGTATTTTAACTAAGTTTCTTTAAAATTGATATCATACTCTCAGACACCATACTTTATTGCCTATCAAAACACATCCAAACAAATAAAAAACATGTACTCAAATTTGTTCAAAGTGAAACAACTTGTTCATTTAAAGTCTTCCACGTTTCCTCCTCCAGTCACATTCCTCTCCCAAACTCAGAAGAAAAATACTTCCATTAACTTTGTGGTAATCATTCATTTGATTTTCTTTATGGTATTATGTAGTTGTTTGTATCCCTAAACCTTATATAACTTAGTTTTATTTGACATTTCTACGAATTAAGCCATTCCTTATTTATCTTTCTATGACTTGTTTATTTAAGGTTCAATTTTATGTTCATCTATGATGATACATAAATATTCAATTAACTTTCACTGAACAAAAATTATATATTTTTATTTTTAAAATGTTGCAAATGTTAAGAATATTTTTACACACATTTCTGTTTGCAGGCACCTTTTTAAAAATAGAGTATTTATCCAGAAATGAAATTGCTAGTTGTAGGATATGGATATTTCAACTTTAAAAGATAATGCCAAACTATTTTATACAGTAGTAGAATCATTTTTACCCAAAACACAATTTGTTTTCATCTTATAGCTGGTCTCCATCAAAATCATAAATGTGAAAAAATTATTCAAGTGCCTTATCCACTGACTTATGTGATTCATGATCTGTCACTTTAGTTAAACTATAATTTATTTTTTCTATAATACATGTATAATCTGAATGTTGATAACCTCTGAATTACCTTTTATTCCAGGTTTCTCATTGCCCTGTAATGCTCATTATTTATTTACATCAATGCATGGGATGACTAAGTAATGTTCTTTCTTTTTTAAAAAAATATGTTTTTATTGATTTCAGAGAGAGAAAGGGAGAGGGTGAGAGAGATGGAAACATCAGTGATAGGATCATCTATTGGCTGCCTCCTGCACGCCCCCTACTGGGGATCGAGCCTGCAACCCGAGCCTGGGCCCGACTGAGAAGGAATCCCATGGTGATCTCTTGGATCCTAGGTCTACGCTCAACCACTGAGCCAGGCCGACTGGGTAGAATAAGTGATTTTCTATACAGAATAACTTCAGGTATACAAGAAATATCCTAGTGTTCCTTAGATTCCCTCTATTCCAATGGTGGGTGTCTAAAACTATGCAATCATACTTATTTTCTGTAACTGAAACTTAATATTAGAACAAAACCCAAAGATGCTGAGTGAAATATACAATTAGCTTTAAGAGGACAAAGTTGTGAGTGCGTGACTTGGGAGATGTAAGCAGCAGAAAACTTGTGCCCACGGAAGGGAAACTGACAATAACTTAAAGATAAGTTTGGGGGGCTGAACATGGACTTGGCTTATTTTTATGCTCAATATTTGTTCTGAAGTTGAGGGTATTAAAAATCAGTATTTATTCCTGTATTTTATTGTATACCTTGTCTTATTGCTAACATTTTATGTTTTTTCCATATTCTCTCCATTGTTAGTCTGTCCAGGAAGCAACTGAACACATAATCTCTCAAAATGTCAAAATTACCAAAAACGAGTTCCTGTTATTAATTTTCATATATGCAACAATTTGACTGAAATAAATATAGCTTGCAATGCTTTAAACCAAAATGATGACTTAAATGTGAATAGCTTAGGAACAGAAGCTGACAACGGAAAAGCATTCTTTCAAGGGAGAAGAGACTTGCCCACTTTTCTAAAATGATATAAAAATACTTTTTTATTATTTATCTCATAAAATAAACATAATTGCATGTGAATATTCTTATAAATGATCATGCTTGGTTTCTTATAAGAACATGGTACTCATTCTTATCATTGCTTCTAGAATGAATGTAATTTCTTTTTGTTTTTTTTTTTGTTTGCCTTTCAGGTTTTCTTTATACCATTGATTTTACGCAATTTCATTATACATTTCATTGTAATGTGCTTTGGCATTATTTTATGTCTTCATTCTGCTTGAGGTTCATTGAGCTTCATGGACCGTTGGACCTATACTTTTTACGAAGAAAATCTTTGACTATTAGGTCTTCACATTTTTATGATTCAGTCTCCCTATCCACTTACTCGGACACTTCAATTACATCCATATTCAGCTGCTTGACACTGTTCCATGGACCTTGGTATTGTGCATTTTATTCAACATCTTTTCTCTTTATGTTCAATTTATGTTATTTCCACTTCCCTCTCATCAAGTTTACTCATCTTTTCATCTGAAGAATCTAATCTGCTAGTAGGTGCATCCAGTAGATTTGACTATAATTTTTCATCTCTGGGATTTTTGAACCTTCACTATAGCTTCTGTTTGTCTGTCTACACTCCTGGTAGTTTGCTCATTATGTTCAAGTTTTCCATTAAATGTCTGAATATATTCTTAACAGGTGATTTAAAAAATTGAATAATTCTAATATCTTTGGCATTTCTAGTCTCTTTCCATTTATTGTTGTTTTTATCCTAGTTATGGGACACACTTTATGCTTCCTCCATTGTCTAATAATGTTTGGACATTGTGGATGCTTTATTTTTTAAGATTTTGCATACTTGCTAAATTAGAACATTAAATTTATTTACTTGCAGATCAGTTTGATCCTCTAAAGGCAGAGTAGTCTTTATCTTAGGTATAAAAGAGCCCTAGTCTCAAAGCATTGCCTTTCTGGGGCATATACAGATTTCTCGGCATGCCAAAGATATCTCTCTACACGCATTAGCTGAAAATCAAATATCTCACAACTACATGTTTGGGTTACAGGTTTCCAATAGTATGGTTTTTTTGTGGCAAACATTTATGTGGTAAATTGTTCTTGGTTTGGCCTCTGGGAGCCTTGCCTTGAACAAGAGCAACTTAGTATATATTGGGAGACTCAAGGGAATCCCTGTAAAATTCCTGGAACTATTTTTTAAGAAATCTACTCTCTCTCTGGCACTTTATTCATAAATCCCAGCTGATTCAACAGCCTCAAACTCTAATATTGTTCTCATGATAAAGCCATCATGCTTTAGACTTGCCTTCCTTGCACCTCTGTCCGGATCGAACTTTGACCAAAAGCCAGCACAATTGTCTAACTCACTGTCAAAAACTGTGATGAGTCAGATTCACCCTACTTGGAAGCTAATCAGTTAACCTGCCATAGTTTCATGATTCCCAGTGGAAGATACTAGGCTCCTAGGTCAATGACAATAGACTTTACTATCCATGGTACAGTAGAACATTCCATAATGAACATTCCATGTTTTATGGATTAGGTGGGGTTTGTAAGCAAATCTGCACAACTTTTGCCCGGAAGAGAAATACTCTCTCTGTTCCAAAGCTGTTTGTTATACAAATGTGTATGAAAAGGACTGGGACAAAGCTGTCAGTATTTCTGTTGACAATATGTGCCGAAATGTGAGGCACTCATGGAAGGCTGACTCCCAACACTTGTCTTATTTGTTCTACTTCTATTATGGATCATCACCCTGTGCTGCTTCTTGTTCAAAATCTGAAAAGAGCTATTTCATAACTTATAACTGATTTACTGTTAAAGGTATTTTCACAGGGAAAACTAGTCAGGTGACAGTCACATCAAAGAAGAAGTTCCATTTAATACTGTTTTGAGGTTAGCAATTAAAATTAATGTAAAATGCAGTTCAGATAACGATACATCTTTTGTAAAATATGACATGTTTTAAGATATCCCCAAGTATAGTCTTCTTGAATAAATTAAATAATTTAAATCTATTTTTTAATTTGTTATTTTATAAAAAATGTATGTATATTTATGTATATATACACTTATACTATGTTTTGTTAGATATATGCTAATTGTGGTTAGAGTTAGGAAATCTGTTATAGACCTATTAAAATTCTAATTTAAAAAAATCTCTCTTCTTTTACAGAACGCTTTAAGCCTGGAATATCCTTCCTTACTTTTTCTACCCAGTTCACACCTATTTGTCCTTTAAGTTCAAACTTAAATGTGACTTTGTTGATACAACACACAATTTTGAGTCTTTAGTCTCAGCCAGAATATAAGATTTCTAGGTGAATCTCATAGACACTAAAATTCAAGATTCACTGATATTTATGATAAAGAACATCTCTTGGATGCTAATAAGCAATACTGCATATTAGAGGCAAAACAAAGAATGATTTGGAGAGAATATTAAAGGCAGTGAAATAAGATTGAAGGCAAGAGCTGATAAGGAACTGCAGCGATGGGAATTAGGTCAGTAGTCCTGGGAATGTAGCTGGAGGTGAGTGACAATGTGAATCAATATTTAAGAAAGGAGAATCAGCTGGGCTTAGGTGTTGCTTAGATGTAGAAAATAAATGAGAGAAAGGACTAGGGGGTGACTGTTTGTGAGGTTTTACTGGTTCCCCAGGCAGAATACTATTTTGTGCAGCCATAAACTTTCCCCAACATATATTACAAAATAACATTTTAGCCTATTTTACGTTTTCCTCTTCCCACTTAATTTTAAGACGGTGATAATCCCGGGTTCACGCTGCTGCAGCCTCCAGAGCATGCAGTGCTGTAATGAACAGACCAGGGACGACCGGTTAAACATCACCTCCCTCTGCATTCCCAGTGTGCGCCCACGCCGAGCGCGGAACTGATATGGGCGCCGCTGAGTTCTCACCAATAGAATGGAGCGATCAGCTTTTGTTCTATTGTCTTCATTTACAGCTTCCGAAAACCCAGCCCTATAACTTTTCCTCTTTTTCCCTTTTGTCCCTCAATCTTCACTTCTCAGCATTTACCCTGTTAATGTCCTCAGGATAAAAGGCCCAAATTGCTTTAATCCTGCTCCCAATAAAACATAAATCTTATTTGCATCCCTTGCCCTGGTGGTGGAGATTCTCACTGCTGCCTATTGGACATTTCTACAAGCCTAATATAGCAGAGATGGGATCATGAGGGACAGGCTAGCAAGAAAGTTCTGAAGATGCCAGGCTGCTAAACAAAATTCCTGGGATGCTATTTCCTTAGACATTACATGACTTCTACTCTTAAAACCACCCTATTTCCCATACCCTCTTGCCCACAAACAATTAAGAAACAATATGTCTTGGCCACAAAGATTTTGGCCAAGTGATCAGTTTTCCCTCACATCTTGCGTGTAACGTAAAGGCCAAACTAGGGCCTAATGCTAGTGACTGTCAGACTACTACTTTAAACCATAAACTACTTATCTGAATTAAGTAAAATATGAAAGTCCAAAGTGAAAAATATAAAAGAGGTGTATGCAGAACAACACTTGGAATATTATTGAAAACAGTGACCTCAATCATTACCCACTCATGTCAGCCACCCGCACTTCATTGTAAAGAGGGTATCTAGGCGGCTTTCCTGCACGCTTAGAGGAAAGACTAGACGTGCCCGCACTCTATTGCCCGGCGCCCTCCAGGGCATTTTTTTTTTTTCAAGAAAGATGGAACAGAAGCAACGTTAGAGCAGGGAGGCTTTTCTGAACCCTACACTCAGCAGGTTCATTGACCACAGGGCCCAGGCACCAATGTTCTGAGTCAAAAATTATCTGTGCTTAGCAGAAAAAACAAATGAGTATTAGGTTCTTTTCAGTTTTAAAAATAATACTATTGCCCGGCCGGGCGTGGCTCAGTGGTTGAGAGTCGACCTAGGATCCAGGTGATCAGGGTTCGATTCCCGGTCAGGGCACATGCCCCGGTTGTGGGCTCGATCAATGACTCTCTCATCATTGATGTTTCTATTTCTCTCTCTCCCTCTCCTTTCCTCTCTCTGAAATCAATAAAGATATATTTTTAAAAAAATAAAAAAATAAAAATAATACTATTAAAAATTGCATTAGAATGTAAAATAAACATAATTGCCCATACAGATGTTATGTCTTGTCTTAAAACTAAAAGACCATTTTACTCTACAGCATTAGAACATCAAGAGGAAAAAAAACAAACAAACACTTGAGGATGACTAACAAATAACAAAAAACAAAGGAACAAAGAACAAAAGTAGTACTAAACGTTCAGGAGAATAAAGGTTTGTCCATAGCTGTATAGCATGGGTAGCTCACTTTACTTTTCCAAACCTCAGTCTCCTCAATGCTTCAGTGAAGGGGTTATCCAGATAATTCCTTAGTTTTCTCCAAAAGCACTAAAAAGCTGTGACACTGCCTGACTAGATCATTTTCAGCTAGGAATAAATTCAGATTAAGGCACGATTTTAGCTGCAATTTCATTTTAACTTCACTTAATAAAATTTTGACAATCTTTCATGCGTTATCCTAATTGACAGTCTTATTCTGAGTTAAAGTACTTTCCTTAAGTAAAATATGACAGAGAGAAATGGAATAATTAATCAATTTAATTTGATATATTATATTAATTTTAAACTATAACCTGTTTCCATCTACTCCTTTCTACTGTCACTTAAGTTCATTTTCTAAGAATAGACACTATGCTGTGTAGCCACATTGCTTTATAAACAACCTTAACAAAGCTTTCAAAATATGTTGCTTTGATTCACACACAGAGCTTGCTTTACACATATGTTCCTTTATTTTACGATGAAGTGTCAAATTCAAGGGCTCCCTTGAGAAATGTAAATAAATATTATTAGGGAAAGTACTACTTAATCATTATGAATATCCTTTCCTTTTATGCCTACTTAGATATCAGCAATATTTCAAGCATTTGTCATTTTTAACTTGAATAAGCATATAGTCCTGGAAGACAAAGAATAAAAAATGTTCTTATAAAGCTGAAGCAAGCTGTTAAAAATATACATGGTTCACAAAAAGAGATAAAGTAATTTGCAGTTTTATTGATTAACATGCAGATTTACTGCAATTTTAGTTTATCTAAAATTACCCAGAAAAATAATAAACTGATATCACTTACACTCTGATAAGAAATATTATTTTGAAAATGTCAATAATCATACCACCTATAAAGCTTATTACCATGAGAAATAGTGTAAAGGACTTAAAGGAAAGAAAAGACACATAAACAGGTGGCTAAGCTTGGAGAGTGATACAGAGAAAAAAACAAAATTGGAGTCTATAGTGCATGGGGTTTAGGAAAAAGGAAAACCCTGAATATAAGAAACGTGGTTAATATTGAGGATAGATAGCATTCATAATCTAGATGGTCAGACTGTCTGTGGTAGACTATCCATATAAATAAAACAATATGACCCAATGACTCTATTAAAAGGCTAAATATAAAAAAATATTTTACAAGATATAGCTCTGGGCACACAATGTATATTTGCAACTTCATAAGTAGCTAAAATTATTTAAATAAAATCAGCAATGTACTTTTCTTCCCCATTTGCTATAAAAACAAGCAAAAAACAAAACAACCCCCCCGCCAAAAGATCCCAAATAAACCAATAAAAAAATTCAAAATAACACTGAATAAGAAGGGTTCATACTAATTGTTATGGGGTTAGTTTTAGAAAACAGAAAATATGGAACAAAAGAGAAATAGATTTCCACATAAAACATTTTAATTTTTATGGAAAAAGTAGTTAAAATTATCTTAACTGGTCAACTGGAGAGGTGCTATTTCTATTGCTGTTTATTAAATGACTAAAGAGTATTAATATAGTGAACACACTTGTGTTAGTTTAGATAATTCCACAATAATAAATTATCTCCCCCAAATCCCAGTGGCTTAAACCAACAAAGATTTATTTCTTGCTTACATAACATGTCCCTGGTAGGTCCATGGGCCCTCTGATACACAGAGTGATTCAGATGTGCAGGAAAGGACAGCTTTGTTACCTTGAAAAGGCACCATCTGAAATATGTGGCCTCTGCGGCTGCCGGAGGCTCTTATATTACTAGCACACACTTTGGCCCAGAAGGACACACTATTTTTACACACATTTCATTGATCAGAACCAGTTATTGAATGCTCCATAAATAAAAAGAAGCAAGTATAATCTTCCCACATGCTCAGGAAAGAACAATGGGTATAGGAGCATATTAAGGTCCCTATTATGATGCACAGGCTGACATTAGTTAACAGTAGGGTAAAAGAGTATCCAATCCCAACAGCTGTGTTTGAAGCCTGACTAATTAAAAAAATAGGAATCCAATTTGTTTTGGATTGTGATTTACAACATAGCCACTTTTTAAGTACACTACGAAATATACGAATACATTATTTTTTAAATGCACAAAAGTTTCATCTTCTATAACTAAAAACCTCATTAAATTGAGGAACACTGAATCTCACCAGGTTTTTCTCAACTTGGAACATTGTAATAGGAATGTTTTTAGATATGACTAATGCTTTATACTTACATAAAATTACTCTTTCTTATTTTAATAATTTGTCTAATGTCATTTTGGATGGAAATAATTTATGATGCTTGACAACAAAATAAAATCTTATGGTGAATATTTAAGTTAAATATAATTTATTAGAGACAGCTACAACAAAAACAAGAGATTTTAATTAAACCAGGAACTTGGGTAATAGGTCTCAGATATTGCAAAAAACGGACTCAGAGCAACCAACACAAATGTTGTTAAGCAAATTAAACAGATTTTAAACCACTGTCTCTCAATAAACTCAGTATGAGCTGGACATTAGATATATTTTTCAATGTTATATTAATGAAGAAAATAAACCAAATATTTTCTTAAACTTGCCTAGGCAAAAATAAATTTAATAACTAACATAATTTAACATATTTCTATTCTTTACTTTCTTCCTAATTCATAAACACAATTTTGATCAGAAAATACTTAAAACTACATTTTATACAGACTTTGAATAATTATTAATTCCAATGGGTTAAATTTGCAAAGAAAGAAACATCAATTGAGCTATTAGCTGTTAAAGTATGTATACATTTTGGGGGATACTATATGATACTATATATATGTGTGTGTATATGTATATACACATACATGTATATATACACACACACAGAGTGGAACAAAAGTAGGTTTATAGTTATGAGTATACAAAATGCAGAGTTATTCTTGTATTATTATTGGTTAATTATTGTATTATTTTCCATATGGACAACTGTAAACCTACTTTTGCCACATCCTGTACATACTATAAAAAAAGCCTCTGAAAATAAAAAGACAGAAATAGCCTAATGTTCCTGTGAAACATATATTTTCAGATTAAAATTTTAGTTTTGATGTTTATAAGAAAATTGTTTTAACTTGCTTCCTCTAATCTAAATTGTAAGGTTACAGTTCATACTGTCATAGAGTCTCCTGTCTGTGTTAAGGGATTTTCTTAGATGAATGCATTTGTGTGGATATATAAACTCCATTTTTTCAACCTGATATTTTTGTCACCAGATGAGCTGTGTCCACTTTTCTTTCCCTTTTTCTGGAGGATCTGAGCAGAAAGCATGTTGCTGCTATTTGTGGATGGCTGGGTTTTCACAGGAGTTCTTGTCGTCCATGTTCTAATTGCAGGATTTGGAAATTCTACTGGACATAAGTTCTGGAAGGGGCCAAATAAGTTTAGGAAGTTTATTACTGACACATTATTGATATTTATTAATTTACTGTTTACTCCCCGTTTAGAATGTAAGCTTCTTGAGAACTGAGACTTAACCTGAGTCACTGTTGTATATTTGAATGAGTTTATTGACAGCCATATCTCCAAAGATTTATGAGGTTGTGACCTCCGGATTACATATATTGTGATGGTCAATTTTATGGTGTCCAGACAGTTGATCAAACATTATTCTAAGTGTGCTGTAAGGGTACTTCTAGATGAGATTAACAATTGAATGAGCAGACTGAGCAAAGTAGATAGCCCCCCCTAATGTGAATAGATCTCATTCAATCAGTGGAAGACGTGGCTAGAACAAAAAGCCTTAGTGAGAGGAGACTTCTATTTGGCAGCTTTAAATAGGAGATGGGTCTTTTCCTGCTTTTGGACTAGAAATGAAAAGCTGGCTTTTCTTGGGTTCTGAGACTGCTGGCTTAAAGAATGAAATTCACACTATTGACTCTCCTGGGTCTCTGGTTTGTCAACTGTAGATTTTGAGATTTCTCAGCCTCCATAATTGCATGAGCCAATCCCTTACAATAAATCTCTTTACATATATATTGGTTCTGTTTCTCTGGAAAATCATCATTAATACATCTATATGTCACTTTGTTAAAAAAAAATAATAAAGACAGGCTAGGGACTCTGACAAACAAAAGAACCAATACCCATCCAAAGGGCACAGGCACACTCAATCCCGTCTGATTCTAGACCAGTAGGAGTGTAGAACAGTTAAGAGCACATTTTAAGATAATCTCCAGCTCTGATTTTTATGCAAAATATCCTTATCTTACATGTTTGCTAAGATTTTTAAAAACTTTGTGCCAAACGCAGATTTAGCATATGGATCATAGGTTTATGATCTTTGAAATTATTTGTTTCGAGTTAAAGTCTAATTTTTATATTCAGTTTCTTCTCCATGATTCAAGAAGATTGGGTCCTTCTGGAAGATTTCCCTTATTGCCTACCATAAGTGTCAAGGAAAGCTTGAAAAATAAGCTCTGATGTGATTATTGGCTGCTATGGCAACATAGAAAAGTCTAATGTGGCAGAAAAGCAAAAGGATTAAATGTCCATAATTGATCATAATATATCACATCTGAGGGACCAGGGACAGCCTAGGAGGAGATCATGAAGTGTCCCCAGTGTACTGGAAGCCTCTTTTTGTACTCTGGGAATATATTTATGAGAGGTCATCAGAAACAGTATCCCCAGGGTGCAAAGTTCTTTTTTACTTAGAGGTCTAAAGTTCACATATCAGAATTTTGAAAAAACGGTTAGAGTTTACAAGAGGCTAGTTAAAGCAGATAGGTCATAGAAAAGTAAACTCCTCATGGAGTTATTTGCATTTAACACGTAGGGAAGGTTAGTTTCTAACACATTCAGATGTTATCTGAGATACTACTAAAATAGAGAAAAGAAAAGAGAAAGAGGTGAGTCAAAGGCAGGCATTTTAATCCATTATTATTTAAATTAAAAATGTGCCCTCTCATTCACTTTCATGTGCCTTTTCTTTGAGCAATTGACCTGACTCAGTATTGTTAGGCTCTGAAAAAAAGGGGTGTCAAGGTTTCCTCTCATTTCCTCCTTTCAGCATTCAAAAGTTGCTGCTTCTGATCCCTCCATTGTTGGGCAAAGGGAAGAGGGAAAATTAAAGAAAATAGAACAATATTACAGGGAAAGTGCTCTTAGCCCTCTCATCAGGGATTTCTGTGCATCACACATTCAGATATTGGTTCTTTTGTATGTATTTTAATGATGAGTTTTCCATCATAAAATCTCCCATTTACTCTTCCCTTTTCTGGCTGGTTATTTATAAGTCCTCATCAGGACCTGACATCTTCTAAGGAAACTTCCACAATCTCTTCTAATAGGATAAATCACAACTCATTAAATCATTGCAAAACAAGACTAAATTTCCTGGAGAGTCCCCCAATAACACCACAAGGTCATAAATCAGCATGTAATTGTAAAATGAATGATGAAATTTAAGTATAAAGGGAAAGTAACTGATATATTTTAAAACACAAATACTATAAATACTGACAACTAATATACCATTAACATTTTATATAACATATGATATTTTGTTTGGGGTTTATTTTTTATTTAGCTGATTTTGTCAAAATTAGTGACTGAGAAATAGATATGAAATTATAACATCAGTTAAGCAAAAAAGTTTTATACCTGCATTGTAGTATGATATCCTACTAAACCATGCTTTTCCACAGAAATACTTGAAAGCTGCTAAGAGGCCAAATATAACTGTGATTATGGTAATAGTAAACCATAGTCACAAGTCCAATATATAATTAATTTGCTAATTAAAAGAATGCTCAACAATTGTTGATAGTGATTGAAACTCATGATTTTAAAAAATCAATTATATTCTAACACTCAGGAAAATAGTTGCAAAGAAGAATGGTGTCATAAATTAAGCTGATGTATATATATATAAAATGAATAAAAATTCTGGGTCCAGAAAAATTAGGCCCAAATTAGATTTTTTCCAGCTCTGCCAAGATAAAGCATATTTGGTTCCTGGGTAATAAAAATGACCATCATTTTGCACCACCTTAACCGTTTCTTGGAAAACTTGCTCTGAAGCTATATATACCTTTATTTTTTTAATCTTTATTGTTGAAAGTATTACAGGTGTCCCCTTTTTTCACCCATTGACCCCCTCCATCCTGCTCTCACCCCTGCCCTCGGCCTTCCCCACACTATTGTCTGTCCATGGGTTATGCATATATGCATATAAGTTCTTTGGTTGATCTCTCCACCTCCCCTTCCCTCTGATATTAGTCAGTCTGTTCCATGCTTCAGTGTCTCTGGATCTATTTTGTTCATTAGATTCCACATATAAGTGAGATCATGCAACACTTGTCTTTCTCTGCGTGGCTTATTTCACTTAGCATAATATTCTCCAGGTCCCTCCATGCTGTCTCAAAGGGTAAGAGATCCTTTTGTATAGCTGCATCGTATTCCATTGTGTAAATGTCCCACAGTTTTTTAATCCACTTGTCTACTGATGGGCACTTGGGCTGTTTCCAAATCTTAACTATTGTAAATAGCACTGCTGTGGACATAGGGGTGCATGTATTCTTTCTGATTGGTGCTTCAGGTGAAGCTGTATATATCTTTGAATAAAGATATTAGATTTTTTCCCCTAGGAAAAAAAATTTATGAACAGAACTTGAATCTTTCAAACTCTGATGAACATTGGAGTCATAAAGTCACATGGCCTTGAGACAAATGTCTACCTCATAACAATCCCAAACAATATGTAAGAGGAACTTATGGAAAACCAAAGACTTGTACCTTGTGGAAGAAGGTAGTTGGTCTACAGAAAGGAGAATGGAAAAGCCTCAGAAAAGAGAAGGAGACTGAGAGACTTCTTGTTGTATGAATTCCTAGTTTCTGTGAATTCCCAATGTGATTTTTAAATAGGTTTCATATTCTTAAATTGTGTCACTTTTCTTGTTTTTAAATATGTTTTTATTGATTTTTAGAGAGAGGGAGAGAGAGAAACATTGATCTGAGAGCAAAACATCCATCAACTGCCTCCTGCACACCCCCTACTGGGGATCGAGCCCACAACCTGGGCGTGTGCCTTCACCTGGAATCAAACCAGCAACCAATGGAACAAAACGCAACCACCTGAGCCACACTGGCTACAGCTGTGTCCCTTTTATTAAGTAAATTTGAGTATATTTCTTGCAGGTACTATATTCTGTGATATCTCAAAAGATAATGAAAAGAGGAGATTGAAAATTAAGGAATTAGAGAAGCAGGCTTCATAGATTTTATGTAAAGAAATAATAAAACGAATTCTATAAGTCTATTCTTACAAAGTCCCATACAAAAGGACTTTTCCTTCAGTACCACTGAGGTTGGCTCCTTTGAAGAGATTCTGGTAACTGAGCACTCTGAACTTAATGAATACATGCATAATCATTTGAAATAAAATGTTATTCTGAAATCATTAAAAAGTTTGAATATTCTCTACTCTGATGCATATTCTAAGAATATTCCATAAAGCTATACATTTTTTGAAAGAAAAAAATTATCTTTTTAACTTGACCTTCTAATGTGCTATATTTTGTTTATTTAACTGAGTTAAAACTTATTTGTAGAATGAAGTAAACTTTAAAATACTCGCTATTTTAGTCCTATATGAAACGCTCATGGGACATGTTAAAATTTTCTAATGAAACCTACACATTTGTTCTATCTGTATGTTATCAGTCATTTCACGTAATTATGTGATGTAATGCAATGTGACTGGTGAAATCTCTCAGGAGAGGATGTAACTGACAACCTAAATTGATGTTTTATGAAAATGTATTCTGGATATGCCTGAAAAGATGTCTTTGATTTGGCATCAGTCATTACATGCTATCTTTGTAACTTATGACTTAGAAGGTTAAAATGTTCAAATATATCTCTAAAGAAGGCAGATCTCAAAATAACAGGAGTGGTTTAATTCTTTCCTGGTGATCCCATCTTGATTCTTATTAAAATTTTTTTCTTCCTATAGAGGAAAATGTTCCTTTATAAAACCAATCATTTGAATTCACCTGTTCTTAGTGAATTCTTAGCACTTATCACTCCTTTTCTTTTTCCTCCTACTACTTATATGGTAATCTAGAGATTCTATATCTCAAACCTATAAAAATAAATTAATATCCTAATTGATCTTCTGATTCCAGCACATTTCCTCTCATAAATTCCATATAAAAATATATATACATTCAGTAATACCTTGATTATGCCTTCCACCTCAAAACCTACAGAGAGATTATCTTCATAAGTTTCCATGAATAAGAATAATTGAAACAATCTTCTTGAGAAGACATGCCCATGACCCAGCAGATGGCAAGGATGGGTGCAGGGATGTAGCTATGTATATTCTGAAACTAAATGAAGCCATGATTATATAATAGTCAGGCATCTGCTGTTTCAGGAAGGAAGATAGCACTGAACAAAGGGATTTTTCTTTCTCTCTTGAGAATTTCCATGGAGGTGGATAGGAAAGCATGGGCCTGCATATGAGGTTGGGAATTGAGAGAGCTGGATTGCTCTATATGTTAGATTTAGAAGAAGTTAAAGTTCAAAAAACAGCTCTGGAGGGGAGGCATGAGGCTAGGTCTGAGAAACAAGGCAGGAGACTGTAATCTGATACACAAAAACAGAAGACAAAGATATAAAAATTAAAAGCAGGCATAAATAACATTTTTATAAACTCATACATGTTTTTGAGAAGTGGTTCATTTTATTTCACTGTGGAGCATCACAACGTGTAGTGTCCATTGTATGACTTTAACACAGATTGTTCACCCATTCCGTTGCTGATGGACCTTTGCTTTGTTTCCAATTTAAAATTACTATAGTAAAATTGCTATGAATATTCTTATACAAATCTTTGCATGGGCATTAATACTCACAATTCTAAAAAATATATCTTGGAATAGACTGATAAGTGTTAGGAATATGCTTAGCAATTTAACTCCCACTAACAAAGTAAGAGCGTTGCATCTGCTTCACATCAACGCTTAGTAATGCCGCTTTTCAAACGGAGCCAGTCTGGGGGCTGCATTTCTCACATGAATAATGATGTGGAATGGTTTTTGTTTGGTTTCTGGCCCTTTTGAAACCCACATTTGTAAAGTGCCTCTTAGTCTTTTGTCTATTTTTAATGAGTTGACTGTATTTTTTTCAAAAAATTAATATTTTAGATTTTTCACATATTTTGGATATGAGTTCTTTTTCAGCTATATAGACTGCTAGTATCTTCTCAAAGCCTGTAATTTACATTTATCTTAACTGTCTTAATGGTGACTTTTGATGAACAATTGTGCTTAATTTTATTGAAGGCAAATTAATCATATTTCTTTTGTTATTGATTTTTGTGTCTTGTTTAAAAACTGTTTGTCTATATCAAACACAGGAAGGTACCCTCATGCATATTTATTTAAAAATTTTTCATTTTACCTCTTAGAATTGGAACTATGAGTCAGATCCCACCCAGCCAAGGCCAGATCAAATTGGTTTTATAAGTAGGCGATATACAATTAGTCCAGCATCAATTTGGGGAAAGTTCTAGGTCTTTTGAATTTCCATATAAAACTAAAGCCAGGTGGTCAATTTATACACACATGCACACAATACACACGCAAATGTTAAATTTTGATGGGTATTGCATAGAATCAATAGAGCTATTTGGGTAGAAATAATACCTTAAATATATTGACTTCTTTAAAGAAAAAAAATGATAGATTTCTGTTTTTGGGTAGGTCAAAACTGATTTTTCATGTTAATGTTTTATTGTCAGTGTAGAAGTTTGCACACCTTTCATTATACTTATCGTAAGATATTAAATATTTTTACTCTATTATACATTATGATTTTAAGATTAACTTCCTAATTTTAGTTGTTAATTTACAGAAGTACATTTTAAAATATTGACCTTATATCCAGAAACACAGCAAAATTTACTTATGATTTCTAAGTGTTTTTTAAATAGATTTAATCTTTACTGTTGAAAGGATTACAGATGTCCCCTTCACTCCCACCTCCCCCCATTGTCTCCCTCCACCTGCTCCCACCCCGACCATGATCTCACTTATATGCGTAATCTAATGAACAAAATAAACTAATGAACAAAATAGATCCAGAGACATTGAAACATGCAACAGACGGACGTATTTCTAAGCATTTTTGATTCTCTTGGATTTTCCACATACACAGTCGTACCATCTACAAATATGAGATGGGAATTTTTGCATAGTAGAGAAATCATTTATTTTTTTTTACTTTAGAAAATCACATTAAATAACACTTGAAGTGTAACTTAATTTTCATTCCTAGAATAAATGTGGCTTTGTCATGGTACAATTTTCTTTTTATATATCTCTGTATTCTGTTACTTAACAGTTTATTGATGATATTTGTGTCAAGGCTAATGAGAGGTGTATGGCTTATTTTCCTCTCTTTTAATGTCTATTTAAGGTTTGAATATCAAATTTATGCTGGTCTTGTAATTGTTCTCACTTTTCATATTCTTTGGAAAACTGCAAAATTTTATTAATTTTTTTCTTTAGTATTTGAATGAATTCGTCACTGAAGCCTCATGGCCTGGGATTTTCTTTTTGTGAAGGCTTATAATATGAATCATTGTTTTAGCAGATATATGATTATTTATAGATTCTAGTTCTTCATGTGACAGTCTGTTAAAATATGTTTCTAGTTGACTTTTTCCATTTTACCTAAACTTTCAACTGCTGTTTCTTTTTTGTATATTTGGGATTGTTAGAGCCTTATGAATTTTGATTAGTTGTCAAAGAATTAACATGGGTTTGTTGATTGTTTTACTTTAAATTGATTAATTCCTCGCCCTGGCTGGGTGGGTCATTGGCTGCATCATCCCCTACACCAAAAACTGTTGCAGGTTCGATTCCCAGCTGGGGCACATATTGCGTGGGGGAAGGGGGTTACTGATGGATGGTTCTCTTTCACATTGATGTTTCTCTCTCTCTCCCTTCCTTTCTTTAAAATCAATAAAAATGTATCCCCAGGTGAGAATTACAAAAAAAAATAAAATTCATTCCTTTATTTGTTGTTATTATTATTGTACTTATGGCCTTCCATTTCTTTCGGCTTTAATTTTATTTTTCTAGCTCTCTGAATTGGAAGCTTAGAGTGTTCATCTTAGATAATTTTTTTTGACTAATATATGCATTTAAAGCTTTGAATTCCCACTTAGCACTACTTCAACTATGGTTTACAAGTTTTGACATATTGTACTTTTATTATTTTTCAGCTATTGTTCAGTATTTTCTAATATCTATTCTGATTCTTTTCTTCAAAATATGGATTATATAGAAGAATGTTGCTTAATTATCAAACATTTTCTAGCAATTTTTCTGTAAATTAGTTCCAGTTAAACTTCCCAGTGGTAAGAGAACAAACATTATATAAATTCAATTTTTGAAAATTGTCAAAATTTTCCTTATGGCCAGTATATGATCTAGTTTGGAAAGTGCCCCATGTGCATTTGAAAAGAGATTTCTCTATTCTAGATGTATGTGAACCTCAGTATATTTTCAGCCTTGTGCACACTCTGAAACCTCTGGTTGGTATTCCACACTTGGAGTGGCTATTCTCTGCTAAGCCTCAGAATTTCACCCTGTGTGTATAAGAATAGGAGCTAGCAAAGAAACTATCAGAATTCTTACACAGATTTGTGGGCTTACTTTTCTACAAATCCCCCTTCTTTGGATCCTCACCCAGAGACTGTCCAAAGCTTCAAGGCAGCTCTGACCTCTAATCTCTGTTCCCGGAATCCAGAATGACAGCTGTGATTTGAAATCCCTGCTCTTGTTCGTAGTTCCTGTTCCATGATTCTCTGCAAAACGCTCTGTATTAACATAAGGAATCACTGACTTGGTTACTTTTTGTCCTTTGCTTAATTATTGTCTAAATTTTGGGAGCAGTTGTTTCTATGTTATGATTATCTTTTGTAATTAATAACAGTAGGAACATCAGTATGATTCCAGCTATTCCACGTTGGTCATAACTGAAAAGATTTGCAAATTTTAAGGTTGGAAAATGTGAGTAAGTTTATGCTTATAGGAATTGTCCAGCAGAATCATAAATGTTAAAGATGCTGGAGGAAATGAAAGTTTGAATAAATGAGAAATATTGTATAGGTGAAGGGATTGGCCTTAGCTATGGGAAAGGATAATTCAAACAAAGTAAATGGACTAAAAGTTTATAGATGTTGTGGTGAGAGGTTCAGTGAAATAAGCTGCAATGTCACCAGTTTATGCGATGATGGGCACGTAAGTACTGAAGTCTGATGAAAGAGCTAAACTGTGGAATAATTAACTAGGAAAGTGGGAATGTGAATGCCTAAATTCAGTTGCAGTCTAATTGCCAGCTACTTAAGGGTGCAAATGAGGTTTTTGATCACGAATTTAAGATGAAAGCAATCTCACCTAGGTTTACCTATGTAGGTACATATGAGGAGAGAGTAAAATCTTCGGTTTACCCAGGATTGTGATTTAACCTAGTAAGTCCTATGAAGCTGGCAAGGACTTGAGAGAGCTGTATGCAATGAGGTGATTATGACAATTTTCCTTGTGATGTGTGGTGGGTAAAGAGTGAATAAAGCAGGCCATATACAGTGAAAGCCAGAAAGGACCTAAGGGTTGAAGAAGGTCCAGATTTAAGGATTGTTTGAGTTGGGCTATTAGAGTAAATGAGCTGGAAAGTAGGAGGTAATGATCAGAATATGGAACTTTAAATTGATATAGTATACACTCTGCATTCCCTTGCAATCCTGACATTGCCTACAGCACACTGTATATGCGGTTGAGCTAAACATTGTTGTATATGTGTGTGCTTATGCATGTGTGTGTGTATGGATGCGCACACAAAAACTGAAGGGCAAAATTTTAAAGTCGGGCAGATGTGGTGAAGAGAAAGAAAAGCCTAAATGTAACAGCATAAAATTGCCTGATCAAACTAATTGAACCAAAGCAAGATTTATAAGACATATGTGATTATAAGAACATATGCCTCTTGGGAATTTAAGAAATCCTGTAAAAGCCCATGCAATTTTCAATATGCTTTAATAAAAGTGTAAGGACAGCTTATTTCTCTCTCAAAGATAAACAATTCAGCTGATATCTGGGGTATATTTAGAATTTGCAACTGATTCATCAAAATGAGTCACAATATTTTTGAGCAATGCAACCCAGATAACAATACACAACTATAATTACAATAGCAATTGCATTAACTGTAAAATAATGTTTTCCAAAAATTCAATGAGAAGGTAGCTTAGCTACAGCTAATACTCTGCATGCCTTCACTTAACCAGAACATAAAGTCAGTGTTCAATAATATTGGGGAAAGTCGTCATCTTAAACAGTTTTGCCAGATTTTATTGAATATATAGTCAAACTTTCATCATTTCTTGGGATAATTCATGGTGGTTTTGAGTGTGCAAAATAATCTTTTGATAGGGTCAAAGCAACACGATATTCCAAACAACTGTGTGCAAAGCTAAGGGAAAAGCAGACATTCTAACTATCACACTGAAAATTAAAACATTATAGTACTCAGCCATCTAAATGAAGACTCCTGGACCTATACATATGTGAATAATATTTAGGAAAATAATTTTTTTAAAACAGATAGATTTAGATAGGAACTTAACCAGAAAATAATTAGATGTTTTATTTTTAAAAAGTTATTCAAATTTTTTTTTTTAAATAGAATACCTTGATGGGTTTTAATTTATAAATATTCAATTATTCAATTGATTTCAGTTAATGGGAAAATACAACTCTAGTTTTTTATGTTAAAATTGC
Source organism: Miniopterus schreibersii (assembly GCF_964146895.1). NCBI lineage: Eukaryota > Metazoa > Chordata > Mammalia > Chiroptera > Miniopteridae > Miniopterus > Miniopterus schreibersii. The sequence goes on from NC_138102.1 coordinate 134,802,505, forward strand.
ATTAGAGCTGATCTTTATTTTTAGTGACTAAAAGAATCTCAAAAATATATAATTTTTAATTTAAAAACCTGTTTCAAAATGGAAAATATGAATGAGATTATTATAGCTGTATAAGTTCTGAGAATTACAAAAACAAATTATATATGGTGAGGATAAGTCAAGTACATATGTCAGAAAAATAATTTTTGAAAATTGTGACTTATAATACAATATTGTTAAATTAAACAGCCCAATTATCTAATGAACAGCAGATTAAACAATATATTTAAAACATCCAGCAACATTGTTTTACCCCAAAATGCTTTTCACTGTGAAAATGTTGATTAGTATAAAGATAATATATAGATAAGTAAATGTTTCAAATAAAGAAATAAATGATGCATCTTAAATGTCAAATTTTAATAGTTTGATGAGGAAAAGATTTAGCCATGGCTAATGTAAATGACTAAGCCTTTAAAAATGACAAATGAGGAAAATACAACAGGAAACTTTCATTTAGAGCTAAAACATTACTGCTTTCAAATAGCCAGAGGTGAGGATGACGCTGTAGTAGATATGTTCCTAGAATTTATGAGAATTGGCTCTTTTCTGCCTCAATTATCTTATGGGCAATTTGCTGTGCATAATTCTGCTATGCTACCACAAATATTTAGATTCTTCTTTAACATCTCAAAATCACACTTACAGGTATATGTGTGTTTACATTAAGAAGATTAAATTTATAGTGGCTATAAAATGATTTAGAAGACTTTGGGGATAAGGTCCATACAAACACAAAGCATTATGAACAATTATAAGCCTAATTTTGCTTTCATCTCATATTTGTTCTCCCTAGAGATAGTCAATTTAGAAAATTGAACAGATTCATATATCGACAAATAGATGGCTGATTTTGCTTTACAAAAAAAGTTTTTTGTGCTTTGTTTCAATTTGATAATCCAGCATCAATAATTGTGAAATGCTGTGAAATTTTATCTTGAAGGTCATATACCAAGCTTTTATGAAATTAAACCAATTGTTCAAATGGAGAAAAGTAGGTTTGTGAACAAATAGCTTTGTCTTCCTGCAAACCTCATGAGGATTCATTCATGCTGACTCCTTATCTTAACATGTAACACAATCGCCAATTAGTGTCAAACTTACTGGAGCCATCACATTGCCAACTGCATTAACCTCATGTACTGGTTCAAGGAAAATGCAATTATTATTTTTCTAAACTAATCACTAATTTCAAAGTCATTATTAACTAATTTAATCTCTAAATTGGCATAACCTATCAAGCTACATGTCAAATTTATTGCTGAAGGTAAAGGAAGAATACTCTCTTACATGTGTTACCAAAGCAAGTGGGAGATAGGATTTTCTTAAATTCAGTTTGCAGAGAAACCATGCTTTTAACCTTGTGCAGGTCAGAATCATTGGAAGGAGAAAAAAAAAAAGACATTATTCATGTTACAGAAGACTACGGGTAATTTTTCTACTTCCCTGGCATTTTAATGACCAACAATGAGTGAGCCCCTTAAGTACCTCATTCATTGTCTTAAATATGAAAATGTTTTAGAGATTAGAGAGGAAATTGTTTGAATTAATTAACTGAACTGGCACTCAAGGGATCTAGTACAAGATTTTCAGACAAAAGCTGGGAATTTACAATAATGACATTTCTTTCGTGGTTAGAAAATATAGCACCTGTGGGATTTGGAAGCACTCTTAACATTTTAGCTGATGTCTGTTGAGGTCTTAAGAACCCTCTGTAACCATTTATTTTATTCATTGGAGACTTCTGTCAATTACATTATAAAAGGCAACACATTAAAATAGCCATGAGGTCCACAAATTTCATCATATAAGTGGAATCGGGTAACTGGAATAATGAAAATTCAGAAAGCAAATAGAAGCTATTAAAATAATAGCATCATTTAAAAAAATTCTTTTTGCAGGAAAGGTAATGTGTAGAAAGATAAAACAGAACAGTGTTGTACATGGTTAGCTTAATCACTTTTTTATTTCTCTTGTGGGTTATCAGTTACAAATGAGACTACTCTGTGCTTAAGAATCATCCAGAACAAGTGGCGGCCTAGGTAACTGGGGTACCCGCTGCCTCCTACAACCACATCAAAATCACAACTAAAATACAGAACAACCATCATTCAGGACCTCCTGAAATCTAGCTGAACAGAAGCCCTACAACCAGGGAACTGAAGAACCACTGAGACTGGTAGGAGGAGCGGAGACAGGAGGTGGGTGGGGACTGAATCATGGAGACCCAGCCACAGTCCCACACCCAGCTGCTGAGGTTTAAAAACCCTGAGGGACATCTCAGCAGTGGAGGTTTCCCAGGGGAGCAAGTGGTCCCAGCCCTACATCAGGCCCCCAGCCCAGGGTTCCAGGGCCAGGAAGAGACGTCCCCACAACTTCAGACTGTAAAACCCAGTGGAGATTGTGGCTGAGGAATGCGGAGGTTACAGGAGTCCCAGGCAGCTCCCTTCTAGACAGAAGAGCTGGCAGAGGCCATTGCTCCTTTGAGGAGCCCTCACCCCATAGAGCCCTCAGGCAGGCACCTTCTCTGAATCTCCATCTACCTGACTCACACCTTTGGCCTTGCCCTGGTGATTCCCAGAGGCCCCGCTCCTCCCTACCTGCAGGCTCATCTAAGCTAATTCTAGTGGTTTTTCTATACAAGTGTCCTCTCGAGCCTCATGCTTAGGACTTTCCTAAAATCTCTCAAACAAATAGCAACTGGCCTCAGGGTGCCCCATAACTCTCGATAAGTGGCCCCAGGCCTGGCACTAGTGGCAGCCTGCATTGGCTCAGAGCTTGGCCTCTCCTGGACACCTGTAAGCCCAGAAATAATAGCAGCCATCTGCAGATTGCTGTGTAGCTCATGCTGGGTGACCTGGGCAAGGCACTGGCACAGGCTGACTTTGCACCTCCCGGGAGCCCCCAGAGACAGTGTACCTGGTGGTCAGCTTCAGCCACACTGGATTAAAACCCTACCACATCCATGAATGACACATTCAAGGAGCAGACTCAGTAAACACCAAAGCTCCACTGAAGTAAATCTTGATCCATAGAGGTGTCTCCAGCATACTAGCTCTTCAGCTATAGCTTATGCTGGTCCTCATAGCTGATTGGCCTAGGGATCAATTCCTCCCAGTGATGCCAATAGCAACTAAGGCTCAACTACAACAGGACTGTGCACATAGCCCACAGAGGGGAGCACCTAGAAGGCCCAGCTCAGGTGACTGGGGAGGCTGAGCCACTGGACCCTACAGAACACCTGCTACACAAAGCCACTCTACAAATTCCAGGAGACATAGCAGCTCTACCTAATACATAGAAACAAACACCAGGAAGCAGCCAAAATGCGAAGGCAATGAAACATGTCACAAAGGAAAGAACAGAAGAAATCTCTAGAAGAGGAATTAAATGAAATAGATCCAAGCAAGCTAACAGATACAGAGTTCAGAATTTTGGTTATAAGGATCTCAAGGATATTAGTAAGAGTATTATGAAAATAACTGAGAAAATTGATGACATAATAAAGTATCAGTTTGAAATGAAGGCTACAGGAACTGAAATGAAGAATAATTTATAGGGAATCAACAGTAGAGTAGAGAATGCTGAGAATCAAATCAGCAATTTGGAACATGAAAAAACAAAAAACACCCAACCAGAAGAGCAAAAAGAAAAAAGAATCCAGAAATATGAAGATAGCATAAGGAGCCTCTGGGACAACTTCAAGAGGCCCAACATTCGTATTATTGGGGTGCCAGAAGGAAAGAGAGCAAGAAATTGAAAACCTATCTGAAAAAAATAATTACAGAAAACTTCCCCTACCTGGGGAAAGAAATAGACTTACAAGTCCAGGAAGCAGAGAGAGTACCAAACAAGAGGAACCCAAAGAGGCCCATAGCAAGAAACATCATAATTAAAATGCCAAAGGTTAAAGACAATGAAAGAATCTTAAAAGCAGCAAGAGAAAAGCAATTAGTTACCTACAAGGGAGAACCCATATGACTGTCAGCTGATTTCTCAACAGAAACTTTGCAGGCCAGAAAGGAGTGGCAAGAAATATTCAAAGTGATGAAAAGCAAGAACCTACAACCAAGATTACTCTACCCAGCAAAGCTATCATTGAGAACTAAAGGTCAGATAAAAATCTTCATAGATAAGAAACAGCTAAAGGAGTTCATCACCACCATATCAGTATTACATGAATGTTGAAGGGTCTTCTTTAAGAAGCTAATGAACAAAACAATGTGACAAACAAAATAGACCCAGAGACATTGAAACATGCAACAGACTATTGTATCTCAGAGGGAAGAAGGAAGGGGGTAGGGGTGGGAAGAGATTAACCAAAGAAGTTATATGCATATATGCATAACCCATGGACACAGACAATAATGGAGTGAAGACCTGGGGAGGAGATGGGAGTGAGGTGGAGGGGGTCAATAGGAGGAAAAAAATGGGACACCTGTAATACTTTCAACAATAAAGATTAAAAAAAAAGAATTATCCATATGGTGATTCTTCCTATTGGCATGTCAATGGAATTTGAAAAAGCATTTGGTTTAACCATGGATTACATAAACACCCAAAAATGTAAACTTTAAGGTGAGACTAACGTGTATTTACTGATTTGTTTATCTAGCTATCTATAATTATTTCCCCATCCTTACATTCAACCATTTATTTATCGATTCATGTATGCATCCATGCGTCCATCCATCCATCCAACCATTCACCAACACATCCATCCTCTAGATTTATCAATTTATACCATATAAAAGCACATCTGATACCTGTAACCTTTTTAACAAATGAACCATTTAAAAATGCTAAGTATTAAAGCAGAGTTTGCCTTATTGGACCCAAGCTGGTAAGCAATACTCAAGCAATTGTAGGTGTCATTCCCTACTCTATAATGATAACTTTATCTTTTTTTACATTCAAAAATCTGAAGTTCAAAGATTGATATGCTCCAAAAATCAACTTTGTTCCAACTACAATAGCTTATGAAAATATATTTTACATAAATTCTACATATTTAAAGTCTAAATTTGATGAGTATTGACAGGTGTACATACCAATGGAAATATCACCACAATCAAGAAAATTCATCACCCGGGTTTCCTCATGAGCCTTAGTAATTCCTGAATCCTTCCTTCCCTACAATCTTACTCTACCCCATCCTTAGGCAACTTTGTTTTTTTTCTCTATATAGATTATTTTACATTTTCTAGAAATTTATTTAAATAGAATCATACAGTTTGGCAGGGCATGGCTCAGCTGTTGAGCGTCGACCTAGGATCCAGGCGATCAGGGTTCGATTCCTGGTCAGGGCACATGCCCAGGTTGTGGGCTCGATCAATGACTCTCTCTCGTCATTGATGTTTCTATCTCCCTCTCCCTCTCCTTTCCTCTCTCTGAAATCAATAAAGATATATTTTTAAAAAATCAGTTTCTTATATTGAATTCTCTTCCATTTTTTACTTATTTTTCTTTGTATCAACATCAGACTATTTAACTCTTGTAGCTTTATAATACATCTTGATTCCACAGTAACTGCACCATTCATTATACATTTGCACAGGAAAGGTCCAGTAGTTTCAATTTCTCCACATTCTTGTCAATACATGTTATTATCCACTTAAAATTATTATTATAGTATTTCCAGTAGGTTTAAAGTAGTATCTCTTTGGGAGATACTACTTCAGTTGCATTTCCTTAATGATTATCTTTTTTTTATATACCTGTTGGCACTTGTGTATCTTCTTTGGAGAAATGTTTATTCAGTCTTTTGAACATTTTAAAATTGGACTGTTTGTCTTTTTGTTATTAAGTTGTAAGCACTTTTCATATATTTTTGATATTTGACCCCTATCCAGATATGTGTCCTGACTGGCATGATTTATCCCATTCTGTAGTTTGTAGTGCCTGTCCTTTGCTGCACGTAAGTTTTTTACTTTGATGCAGTCCAATTTGCCTATTCTTTTTTTTTTTTTTACTCATGCTTTTGTGTTGTATCTAAGAATTAACAAATCCAAGATTTTATAAACCTCTACTCTAAGCTTGCTGGAGTGGATTTTCTTCTCCCTGTTTTTGTTTTTTTTTTTCCTATTTTTTTCTACCAAACAGCATGGCTGATTCAGCAAGCTCTGTAATCCATAATATGCTTTTCTATATCTGTGTCAATGACCGGATTGGTATACTATTTTTGGAAGGAAGCAATTATGATATAGAATCCTAAGGCTGAAGCCAACAGAAAACTAAAAATAATATACATTTCATTATTTAGTATAATAAATTTAAAATGCCCATTTCCTGTAATCCAGAAATGTCACTTTTAGAGACTCTGGTAAGAACATAAAAATCCCAGTCCATACAGATATATAATGGCATTTATTGAAGCAATCTTCGTGGTAGGGGAAAAAAATGAAGACTGACTGAGTGGTGGTATAGTGGAATAAAGTACACTAAAAAATAAAGAGGTATAATTTTCAAAGAGAACTTATAGAATTATATGTACTGAAATAGAGCTATGTCAAGAATTGTTAACAAGTTAAGAAAAAAACAATTTGAGCAACTATTCTCAAAGTTGTGAAAGCCCATCTAAAGTGGAAAATCTTTCTATGTCAAAAACTTCTATGTCAAAACATAATAAAAAATTGGATAAGCCATAAAATCTCATTTTAAAATAATTTAGTTGAACTAACAAAGCAAAGCTTCCTAAAAAACAAAGCAAAGCTTCCTAAAAATCAAAGCAAAGAGTGAAGTCAAAATCAAAGAAGTTAAGGAAAAGCTGTCAAAGGGATGTGACAGTCTTAGTAAAGAAAAACTGGGATTTCTGATACTGTATATATTGTGAGAGTCATCAGAAACTAAAAATAGCCAGAGTGGGTTTCTAGGAACCTCAGATAATGTAATTATTAAACAGAATCTATAAAATAACTATGATAAAGTACATAAAATCTTGAAGAAAAATGAGCCCTGTGCTCTTTCTACCATACCACACTGTGTCTCGCATTCATACAGGACTTGTTCTATACCCATTCAATTTCTCAATGAAATAAAAAGGCACAGTTCATGCACTGTTGTTATCAGAAAACAAAGGTAAAAATTCAGATGAACAAAAAATGAGTTTGCCACAGAGTGATAAATAATTGAAGATTCACTTCAAGGAGAAAACATATGGGCCCAGGATGGAACGTAAAACAAGAGGAAATGTTGGGATGAAAGATACATAAATACGTCAGTCAGTCAGTAAGCAAAATATGTAATATGATGTTAGCTGGTGATAAATACTGTGGAGGAAAATAGAGTAGGACAGGAAGATATCAAAGGAGTATTTTGCAATTTTAAGTAAAATGAACAGGTAATGTCTCACTTTGAAGGTAATGTATGAGGAAAGACAAAAATAAATAAGGAATGAAGAAAAGAGGTGGATAATTGAGGTAAGAATTTCCAAAAAGAGAGGGTTGGGCGGATAGAATCCCTAAAGCAAGGGTATCTAGTGTGTCCTTGCATCTGCCAGGCAGCCAGAAGGCCTGAGTAAACTGGGAGAGGAATACTGGGAAATGAGGAGAGAGAATGAGAAACACATCAGATCTTATATGATCTTATAGACCAAAGCAAAGATTCACTTTTTCTTAAGACTAGAATGGGCAGAGGTTTTTTCTGTTTGTTTTGTTTTTTTAATTTATCTTTATTGTTGAACGTATTACAAATGTCCTCCTTCCCCTCCCCTTTGATCCACTGCACAGTGTACCCCTCCCCAGGCCTTCACCCCACTATTGTCTGTGTCCATGGGTTTTGCATATATGCATATAAATTCTTATGTTAATCTCTCCCCACCCACCCAAGTCTTCCCTCTGAGATTCATCAGTCTGTTCCATGCTTCTATGTCTCTGGATCTATTTTGTTCATCAGTTTATTTTGTTCACTAGATTACACATATGAGTGAGATCACAGGACGCTTGTCTTTCTCCGACTGGCTTATTTTGTTTAGCATAATACTCTCCAGGTCCCACCATGCTGTCCCAAAGGGTAAGGGATCGTTCTTTTTTACAGCTGCATAATACTCCATGGTGTAAATGTCCGAGAACATGCTTGATATGATTCCAATCTTCTTGAATTTGTAGAGACTTGTTTTGTGTTTTAATATGTGCTCTATCTTATTCAGCTTTGAGAATATGCTATGGACGGCAAGGACTGAGCAGCAGACCAGCTAAGGAGACCTGTCCTACGCGGGCAGGAAGTGATGGGGGCTGGGAAGAGGTGGTTACAGCCAGAGAGGTGAGAAGAGGTTACATACATACTGGATATATTTTCTAAGTAGCAATGCCAGTATTTGTTGAGAAAGTATATGACGTGTGTCAGATGGTCCCAAGAGTTTGGCCCTGGAAAACAGAAAAGACGACACTGACACTAACTCAGATGGAGAAACCTGCAAGAAGAGCAGTTTTGGAAATAAATATCAGAACCTCAGTTTTGGGCATTTTAGTATTGAAATGTCTTTAGACACAAGTAGAGATTTGGAGCAAGCAAAATGATAATTAGACAAGTCATCAAAAAGAAAGCCCAATTAAAATATCAATGAGACAGTATTTCCAATACAGAGAATTGGAAAAAACAAAACAAAAATAAAAACAAAAAAACTGAGAATTCCAAGAATTATCAAGAATGTACAAGAAAGGGGGATTGTTATTTTTTACTTATTTGGAATATAAATTGTTACAACGCTTTCAGTAGAAATTTGGCAGAATCCAGAAGTTGCAGAAACTTGTTCTTCATGATGTAAGATTTCACTTTCTGGATGAAATATTTTGAAATTATATAAAAATTAAACAGGGACAGCCTTGTAAAGAATCAAGTTTTAAAATATAAAAATAATTAAACCTCTCTTAATTCTATTGAATTAGTTGATAGTATTTTTATGGAGAAAAGTAAAATCTGTTTTTAAGTATATTTATCTGAACAAAGAAATGTTTGAGAAGATGCACATGACATATTCATTACTAGAATTATGGTATTGTATATAGTAAGACATTGGATTTTTATCTGTCACTGCATTAATTGAAAAGCTGTTAATCATTAGGAACATTTAGGATCAAAAGATAGATTTTAAAATGATGCCTTTGCAACATAATTGTTTTTAAATATCTTTAGTTTTACATTTATTTGCTCCCCTTGATAAGAATTGATGCAAGCAATGAAATAGATTACAAGCAAACAGTATTAAATATTGCTTGTAAGTCTACTAAGTTTATTTCATGTGACTAGCAAACTTCACATCCAAAAATATGTTAGTTACTAGAAATGGGATGGCTTATTATTTATTCAACATGGTTAGGTGCAAAAAATGATGGTTATATACTTAGAGACCTATCAAGAGTTGTTTGTCTTTTTCCCAATGAAATCAAATTTAGATTTTAGTGAATAAGGCTCATTGGGCACACAGGTTCTAAGGGATGGTTTTGGAAAGAATCCTTTCTATTTGATAACTTATCAGAACTAAACTAGTTTTAAGGAGACTAATGCAACAATATTATATTTTAAAATTTAAAAAGGCATCATTTCTTTCTCTTTTACTTTACCTTGACCTGAGTAAAGCATTCCACAGGGAGAGTCTATAGAGATTCACCGTGTATTAAAAGGCAGATTTTTGGTCCAGAGCGCTTACAATTGAATAAAACATCATAGCCTGAGTGATATCCGCGGAAGGAAGGACGAGGCAGGACAGCTGCACCGTGGACTCTGGGCGAGCCTGCGGCCGGCGGCAGATGCACGCCAGGTAAGGCTGCGGGACTGAAGTTCAATGGGATGGCCTATTTTTAGCTTTGCTTGTTTTTTCTCTCATTTTAAAAAGACGCGACTGAGCTTTGTGTTCATGTTTCCATAAAGTGATGGCTAAATAGCACCAGCTAGAGCCAAACACAGAGAAGGCAAGCGTCCTTCTATGTTTCTGCCAGCAACCCTCTGCCATTCCCATCTTGGACCTATTTTGAATAAATCTTGCCAAATATTTAGAACCGTGCCAGGTGACACAGAGGCTCTTTTATGAACCGATGACCTCTCAGACTCAGGATTACACCCATGAATAATTAGACTTCTATGGCAACGTCCCTCCAGTACTAACGGGAGTGAAAAGAAATACTGTCATATCAAGGAATTAGCAAACTAGAAAAATTAAAATGTCACTCAGTTCAATTTCACTCTAATTTATATTTTAAAGACCACATGAAAGAAAATATCACGCTAGTGTCAAAATTATTTGGCTATATTTTTTTGCTCTGTAAATAGTCATTCTGGTTTCTTATAAGTAAGAAATCAGAATGCTTATTCTCCATCATGAAATTATTGTAAATTATCTTCTTAATCATGATCTCTTTTTCCCAATTGATCGGTGTTACCGAATTAGATTCTTTGATCAAAGCTTTTTTCTAAATGTGTTTCCTCAATCATGAACTAATTTATAAATGTCTGTAATTGATTTTTAAAGCCATCCATCAATAACATAGTTCACATTTAAATATTATATAGTAATTTTTTAAAGAATGGTAACATTTATTTAAACACATTGGAATATTTTTTCTCCAACCCTATAGTTAAAATGCACCATCATTTTGATGGCAAGTTTTGTTTTTATTACACGTATGGAATCTTTTTCTTTTATACTGTTTTTATTCCCTTGTAAATTCTTATGTGTGAATCTCAGAGTGCAGATTAACCTGAGAGTTTGCCTCAGTAGCATTTCAATGAGTGACTATACTTTGTCACACGGCTATGCAACAAGGTTATGACCACTAATAACTTATGATCATTGTATTTCAGGGGAAAGATAATCTGACTAGAGAGATAAACATGTAGGTGAGTGGTCAAAATATCCACTGCTTCAATGAACAATGAGGGACCATAAAATAAGATGTGTGGCAGGGTAGCTGAGTATTACACTGTGGAATACTACGCAGCTGTAAAAAAAAAGGATCTCTTACCCTTTGGGACAGCATGGAAGGACCTGCAGAGTATTATGCTAAGCAAAATAAGCCAGTTGGAGAAAGACAAGTATCACATGATCTCACTCATATGTGGAATCTAATGAACAAAATAAACTGATGAACAAAATAGATCCAGAGACATAGAAACATGGAACAGACTGAAGGATCTCAGAGGGAAGGCGGGGGTGGGAAAGATTAACCAAAGAACTTATATGCATAAATGCATACCCATGAACACAGACAACACTGTGGTGAAGGCCTGAGAGAGGGGCTGGGGTGGTAGAGGAGGTCAATGAGGAAAAAATAGGGACATCTCTAATACTTTCAACAACAAAGATAAATTTAAAAAATAAATTAAATTGAATTAAAAATGAAAAAAACACACGGTAAGCACAAGATGTGAGTTGGTTCTGTGTAATACAACATACTGTTTTACAGCAAGCTTTATTATAAATAGAAAGAGTACACTCTAAAATAGCAATAAAATATAGTATAGTAAATACATATACTAGTAACTGGCATTTAATATTATTATCAAATATTATGTACTGTACATAACTCTATGTACTATACAGTACTTTTTAGTGTGTTTTTTTTTTTAAATTATTTGAGAGAGAGAGGAAGGGAGAGAGAGGTAGGGATAGAGAGGTAGAAATGTCTATAAGAGAGAAACATCAATCAGCTGCCTCCTGCATGCCTTCTACTGGGAATTGAGCCTGCAACACAGGCATGTGCCCTGACCGGGAATCGAACCGGGGACCTCTCGGTTCATGGATCGACTCTCAACCACTGATCCTCACTGGCCGGGCATATACAGTACTTTTATACAACTGGCAGCACAGTAGGCTTGTTTACACCAGCATCACCACAAACATGTGAGTAATGCATTGTACTGTGATGTATGAAGGATACAATGTCAGTCGGTGATAGGAATTTTTCAGCTACATTACAATCTCATGAAAACACGGTCCTATGTGGGGTCCCTCATTGGCAGGAACATGGTCATGTGGCACATGACTGCTATTTAATTTTGGAAGTAATCAACATTCTTTTCATATCTGCCTTATATTGACAATTATAATTTTCTCGCCTTTTATTCATAGGTAAATTTCAAAGTATAATTTGTTAGACATTTACAGAAATAAGAATATATTTGTCAAATGACTAAATGAAAATAAGAAGAAGAAAAAAAGGGAGCACTTCAGAAAAGAACTTCACTGTCAACGCCTAGCCATGTGCTTTCACTGCTTGCAAAGTCCTCCTGCAGAGGAGCTCTGAGTGTGCGTGAAACGAAGGTGCGGGAGTTGCTCTGGCAGGGAGCTTCTCCTCTGATTGGCTGTGACCTTCTCTAGCCTGTGGGCTGGCAGAGCAGCGGGATAACCTCTTTATTCTCTATAGATTTCAAATAATTCCTCCAAGAAAGATAAGTTTCTATTAGTTTTTCATAGCTGGTAGGGCTACTGTTTTAAATCTCAAGTTGTAAAATAAAGATAGTGAATTGAGAGAAAATACAAACTCACAATCTCTTGGAGAGTCGGTTCTATATAAAGACAAATGCGAATTTTTACATCTTTAAGGGGATGCTCTCCTATTTTTCTATCTTTTCAAAACCTGTACCATAAAGGGTATTATAAAATGATCCTTTACACAGACATTCATGTTTGCCTACAACTCTTTGCTTTCCCTACTCACCATATATTACAGAACTTCTAAACAGTTAAAAAATGCACAGATGTATATAAATATGGAAATTAACAAATTCCTGTTTCATTCATTTTATCTATTGGTTCTCATAAAGCAAACTCTGAATTAAGAAAATTGTTTTATACATTCTTGCATCTGAATCATATTAAGTCCAAATGATTAGACTAAACTTGCTCACAGGCTCATGATGAGTAATCTGGAATGCTTGGAATGGAGCAAGATTTCCAGAAAATTAGGCGATTTAATATCATTGAAATTGTTGTTTATGATATTTAGGCACTCGCTTTTTAAGATATTAGTTAATCCTGCTCTTCAATCCAAAAAGGAGATTGACATTATGTTTCAAAACACATTAAGAGTTTTGAAATATTTAAAAACTTTGGAGATATTTATGGATAAATGATTTCTTAGTTGGATCCTAAGATATAAGTATCAAATCAATATAAATATGAGTATTTTATATCTGCTCTGACCTTCCAGATGGCCTAAATGCCTAGCTATCCACCTGTGACTTGATAGAAAAACAGTGTCTTACAATTAGAAGTAGTGACTCTTGCTTTTTGATCCTGGGTACACTGCTTGCATTTTTTTAATCCTGCTTTCCTTACTCCACAGTAATGTCAAAATAATGACCTCACACAAGTGTTGCTAGGGTTGAGTCATAAAAGATACGTAAAAGGAAAACTTTGAATAGCTAGTACATAGAAGACAATGAACATATTTTGTCATATGGCTTTGAATGAGTGCTTTATCTTGTTTTCAAATTTTTCTTTACTATCACAGAAGATATTAGCTAATATAACTAAAATATTACTTTATCTAGGGTACTTTTTAAATTAAGGTTTTTTTTAAAAAAAAATTGTATTGACTTTTGTAGAGAGAGGAAGGGAGAGGGAGAGAGAGAAACATCAATGTGAGAGCAAAACATTGATCGGCTGCCTCCAACATGCCCCCCACTGGGGATTGAGCCCACAACCCGGGCATGTGCCCCGATCTGGAATTGAACCAGCAGCCTTTCAGTGCGCAGGATGACACTCAATCAGCTGAGCCGCAATGGCCAGGGCTACCCAGGGTACATTTATACTCTTAGAATTATCTCTGATGAAACAGGAAAACTGTATAACATGCTTAGCTTTGAATCTATATTACAACCTAAATAAATTTGAACACTAATTTATCGATTGAAATAAATTAGAAAAGGAATTTATTGATTGAAATATTTTTTGAGCACCTGCCCTATATTAACCCTTCTAGACACTGCAACTGCAAAGCCCACAGGTACAGGTTTAACTTACATTTAGAAGCGAAAATTGTATAGTAAATAATCAAATGAATTATAATAATTTCAGAGAGTGTTAGGCACTATGTGATGTGATGAGTCATAGGGACTAATGAACTAGATAGAAACTAGAAATGATGGGATAACTATTTTGATATTTTGATTCAAGCAATCTTAGAAGGCATCTCTGATGAAGTGACATTTGAACTGAGACTTTAATGGTGATATCAGGATCTGTGGCATTACTATTATTACTATTTTTATTTTTTAATCCTCACCAGAGGATATTTTTTCCCATTGCTTTTAGAGAGAGTGGAAGGGGGAGAGAGGGAAAGAGAGAGGGAGAGAAAGAGAGAGAGAGAGAGGGAGAGAGAGAGAGAGAGACAGAGAGAGAAACATTGATTGGTTGCCTCCTGCATGCGCCTTGACCTGGGCGGCTGGGGATGGAACCTGCAACCGAGGTAGGAGCAATTCACCAGAAACAAACCTGAGGCCCTTCAGTCCTTGGGCCGATGCTCTAACCACTGAGCAACCCACCTAGGGCTACATCTTTTAAAAAATTTTTTATCACAGATGGTTATTCATTGAAACAGAATAGACTGAAAATTTTATACTGAAAATTTTATACTGAAAATTTTGGTGCCTTTAAAGCACCAAAATTATTGGTAAGTCATATTTTGGAATAAGACATATTTTGTGACAAGAGGATGTTCTGGCAAAGTGGCCATTACCTTCCTGCTCAGGTGATTTAGTTCAGATCTCCACAGCTATGTTTTTTTAAAAAATATATCTTTATTGATTTCAGAGAGAGGAAAGGAGAGGAAGAGAGAGAGAAACATCAATGATGAGAGAGTCATTGATCGAGCCCCCAACCGGGCATGTGCCCTGACCGGGAATCGAACCCCGATCGCCTGGATCCTAGGTCGACACTCAAGCGCTGAGCCCCGCCCGGCCGGGCTCCACAACTATGTTTTAATGACCTTGGTTCTCTAATTGCAGATCTTTGGAACAAGGATTTTTGTTGTTTCTTTTGGATTATAATATATACTTTGTATAGTTTTTCTCTCAAGAAACTCTTACAGAACTGGGAAGTTTTCAAAAAGGAATTATCCTCTGGGCACAGAGCAAAGTTATTTGTGCGTCCAGCACTATCTGTGCCTCGCATCACATTATTAAGCACCTGATTTTTTTCCTTAAAAAAAAGTGTACTCTGTACTTTTCAAAATAACCATTCCAGTTGTGCTGGGCTGTAATATTTATAATTTTGATGGCTTAACTGTTTAATGTGGTATGTGCCATATGAAAATAATAGGCGAAACTCCTGTTTGGCATCAGTACAAGTTCAAATAGCGAACTACTAATGGTGAAGCATTGTCACCTGCAGATCCTTCCTTGCCCATAGATGCAAACACTCATGATAAAGCATTCTGTTTACTAGCCTTGGCAAGGGTGCATTAGCTATCCAGTTGTCATTTTATGGGGGTTTTTTGTTTTTCTTTTTTACTATAACACATAATTCAACAGCATATTGTGAAGCCAGGACAATCCATTTACAGTTTTAAGACTAGGACTTAGAGTAATAATTTTAAAAGTTGTTATTGGTTGAAAAAGTTGATTTTCCAAACGTGCCTCATAAATATATAAATGCTCAGGTTAACTTAATTTTTAAAATTAATTTTTAATTTTTAAGTAATTTCTTTTACAGTCATCACTTCACTGTTGCCCTGCACAGAGGTACTAATAAAACAATAAATGAACCCAAATATGATTATACTGTTTCCATCATAATCTAACTTATTCATACATGGTCCAAAATATTTTTACATATTTAATTCAAAAGCTGCAAAATTGCTCAGTAATCATTCTCTGTCTTTCCCCCTTTCCTCATCCTTCTATTCAATGTCTTTTCTCTGCTTTACATCTGATATTCAAATGCTTCCTATTGATCTTCACTAATTGGTGGCCTAGCATTTATATAATTTAAAACACAATTGAACAAACAAAAGAAATCTAAATGAGCAGAAACATGCTATGAGGCGCCCCACGCACCTGGACAGTTTTACTTCCCCTCTTATGATTTTTACTATAATAATACTTATGTACTATATATACATGCATTATACATGTATATATAGTACATATTGGAGTTAATATATTTTAATAATGTATTCAAGAATATATATGTGTGTGTATACATATACACACACATATATAAAGAATATGTATGTGTACACACACACACACACACACATATATATCAGTACTTTTAACATGTTATTGGAACTGATTGGAAGTGATAAAATAATTCCTTATAGCAATAATTCCACATTCTGAAATCACATACATAAACTACAGAGAAAAAGTGGTGATGAATAGTGTAATACGTTTTTACTCAGATAGGCAACTGTGAAAACTCTTGGCATGAGTGAGAGGAGAGTATATTTCATGATGGCACCTTTTATTATCTGCTGCCTGTTAATCCTTTGTTGTATGCCATAAGCAGTCTTGTCCCACACTCTTTTCTACTGGGATTGTGTGTCTTTATGTTTAAGACTTTCTTCCCCCTTCGCTTTTAATCTTTGTGCCTGCAAATACTCAGTTTACTTTTAGTATAGTCTTAATTGACTCTCTAGAAAAGTTTCTTCCAGCAACTCTATGCCCTAAAATATTTGCAGCTACACCTCGAGTTAGTAAATTACCTTCTCTTACCATCAGTTTCCTCACCTGAGTGATAGAAATAGCATACTTAAATAGGGCTGAGGGTTACAGACAATTCATATAAAGCTGCAGAATAAAGAGCCACACAGTAAATTGTCACTATTCCAATTATTAAAAGAAGCAAAGGGTGTGGAAAATGGAAGTTGAGTTTTACATAAGTGACTTTGTGGCAAGTTAATTTGCATTGTAAATGAAGAGGGTTTTTAGTATGCAGATTATGAAGTAAACATCTGTAGTTTCTTAGGTTGCACCAAAGACAAACTATTTCAGGATAAAGAATTTCTGCCGTTCAAAGATGAGTTTTAAAACATTTAAATATTGACATTAGTTCAGTAGCACTAGATGGAAGAATTCCTCTGGAGACATCAGTGGTCTTTCATTTTCCCCCAGAGTCTAAGCTTTAAATATTTAAATGCAGGGAAAGGATTTAAAATTTGAAGAAGAAAAAAAAATTTTTTTAATGATGTGCACCACCTGTTTATTTTTGTATTATTGCTTATTGTAAATTCCCTAAACATGAAGACACTTGGTTTTCATTTCTGGATCTTTTATCTGGTGACTTATAAAAGTCATGTCCAAGACATCTCTATAGCAGACTTAATTTTCCTCTGTGGCACAGGATCTATGCACATATACATATATACATACATTAATCTAATAAAGCAAACATATCAGGCTGACTAGGTAAGGCAAGCAATGGCTGGCAAGTAGGCTCAAAGCCTTGTTAAAACAGGTGTTCCAGAGGGTGAGAGATTAATTCTATGGAATTTCAAGTACCTGATACTTCAGAGAAATTTTAGGTGTTCAGTGGTGAGCAGTATGCCAAAATATCCATCCTCAGTAAAAAATAAAATAAAAAATAAACAAAAAACACACATTGCTTCATCTCATCTCCTCATCACAGAAAAATCGCAACAGTGTCCTATACAATTCTTTGGATTCCTAAGACAACAGAGTCCATGCTTAGGAATGTATCGGCTGAAAAAGGTGGCCATATGTCAGAAGGGGCTAGAATAGGAAAAAAACTCTGCAACAGCCAGCAGTACAACGAACCCTATCACTTGGAACATATTATTTGCAGACCCTGTTGTGTCGGAGGTGACAGAGGTAGGAAAGCATGAAGTATGAATTCAGTGGCAGGCCCACTGGGACAATTATAATGAAGTCCTCTGGGACTTGAGAATCCATAGGGGGAAAACCATTCCAACTGCTAAACACTGACCATAAATCTACTCCAATCTCTTGTTGACATTTACAAGCAGCGGTCATTTGAGGCACTTGCTAGGGCTGAGCAGTGGTCAAGGCTGGGGTAGGGGGTGGACAGACCAAGTGATAGAAACAGAGACCAGTTCATTCCCCGCACCAAGTAACACATGCCATCCACTCCCTTTTCCGTGGCCGCTCATAGCCGCTGCCTAGCATGTTGAAGGAAAATGAATAAAAGGCGTTCCAGGGGAACGGTGTTGCCGTCTGCTTCTCTAGATACCATTTCCTGACATCCTAACTCGGGTCTTTCTGTTGACCTGGTGGAGTTAACCAGAATAATGCAAATTAATGCATAAATTGTAATATACCTGTATGATAGGATATTAATCTACAAATAAAATTAAATATAATTATATAATTATACACATTGAACTAGATAAATCTCAGAAGCAATATTAAACAAACAAGTCACAAAGGAGAACTTAATTTGATATTCACTTATAAAAAAATTAAAATTGGAAAAACTATACTATTTGTAGATTATTCGGGAAAGCTTTTAAAAGTAAAGACAGAGATTATCACAGAAGTCATGATGGTCATTAACTCTAGAGGCAGAGTGATGGGACCGAGTGCAGGTGTTCCCTTCATAAATGTCCTTTGACTATATATATACGTACATATTATCCACTCTCTGCCAATTATTTCTCAATAAAATTACATTAGATAATGACAGTTTTATAGACACTATGTTCTCAGCCATGTAAAGAATGCTTAAAAAGTAATATTGAAGGAAAGTAGGATTAATAAAAAAAAGGTTTTAATACACAATTTTTCCAGAGTTCATAATATGAAAATAAGCTCACCAAATTATTTTTGTTGGGAAAATATCCAAAACTATATATTATATACAAATGATACATTTAAGAAACAAAGGGTGTAACTACAAGCATAGTCTTAACAATAGCAGAAGTTCAAAGCAATTGATAGAGCAGCTGGGGATTTTCCTCCTCTTTTTGACAAAAAAAATATTACACACCTTTTTTCTTGTCGCTGTTATGTTATTTAATAATAAGCATATTCAATTTACTTCTTAGGAAGCTGACTGTATCCATTCATAATCCTAGCAATCACAAACTGAAATTCTGTAACCCTCAGTGGTATCAGCCATGGTCTCGGCGAGGTTTACGTGATTATTTCCCCGGGCAGGGAGCTGAAATTTGGGCCCTCAGGGAATTGGATCATTTGATGTGCCAATTGTGCAATTTTGAGTTAAACCCCTCTGAGACCAGTACAGGGAAAATTTTCACTGTGGATAAAATGAGTTGATGGGCTCCCTGGAGGTGAGAGGATATAGGAAGGGAAGCTTATGGTTTTTAAAAAGTGTAATAAAAACAAACTTTCCCCATTACCTAGTTTTGCTAGAAACTATTTTCTATTGACCATCACACTTAACTTCTGAATCAGGTAGAGAAATTAAAGTCTACTCTCCCTTAATTCTTTCAACAAATTCATGTCCCTTAATTAGAATGGAATGCTGGTTTAAAAAAACCAAAATAAGCATGTTTATTGGGCCACCAGATGAAGAAGAAAATAAAATACATGAACTGTTGATCCCACGTTTCTTCTTGTGCCTGCACCTGAAGAAGGCTGACTCAGCATTCTCCCTAATAAAGGGGTTCTGATCCCTTAAAACTGGGTCAAGGTTACAATGGCCTCAGCATGAGCTCCATGGTGAATTAAAAGGAGCCGCAGCTGGAAACTATCAGTCAATGCTGCCCTGTCTTTATCAACAAAAATCTATGATTCTTTTATTGCTAAATATAAAATATGACTATGCCTCTCCCTGATATATTTTAATTTCCAACTTCAACCTTATCAAGATATTTTTTAGGGTTTTTGTTGTTGCTATTGTTATTGTGTCTTGTTTCCTCCATGAAAATTCATAAATATTTTAATAATCCACACTCTAACATATGTTAGAGCTCATATTTCATCACTGTTTTAATATGCTATATTTTCAGTGCATATTGTTAATTTTGCTTGTCATCTGCTTTATTTTCATCATTTCTTATAAATTTTTATAAACTTAAATTACTTTTTAAAAAATGCTTTATTGAGATTATTCTAAAAAATACTGTAAGAATGCTGTTTTCTGAATATTTGTGTATCCAAAATGTATTTACCCTCTTTTAAAAGATGCCATAGCTATATGATTTATTTTTAAATTACCAATCATTTCTTTCAATAGTTCAATATTAATTCACAGATTTTTCTTATACTCAATATTGCATATGAAAAGAACTGGTGATACCCTAATTCTCTTTCCTAAGTATTTTTGGTTGTGTCCTTTTAGTAGTTTTGGCTTTTATTTTTCTTAATACTCTAAGTCTTTTGTTAAGAAAACACAATAGCTCACCTATGTGATACTTGTATGCACAGAGTATTATAAGGACTTTACATAAAAATCAATTCATTTAATTTTTTAAAAAACCTCTATCAACTAGATACAGCATTTGATATTTTATAGATGAAAACACTGACATACTGAGACATTAAGGACTTTTCCAAAGCTCACTGGTAACGGCGGAGCAGAAGGTTAAACCTGTTGGGGGGGGTGCAGCGTGGTTTTCCTTGGCCTAGCCATACTCAGCAGCTGAGCTGTGTTTCTTGATCTTCCTTCGTAAATGGCTTGTGTTCACTTTTTGCCTAATGCTCATTTCTCCCCTCTGGCCTGTCTTCCCCTTGTTCACAACTGTCTTCCATACCCATAATATTCATCACCTAGAGTCACAGTGCAGCACTATCATGGGTTTTTTCCAGTGACTTGCTATAGTTTTTGTGCCTCCAGTGGGATAAGGGAAGCACGTAGTACTTAGGTTTATGCATTTCTCCCAGAATCCCCCCATCACTCACCAGTCTTCACATAGACTTTGTACACAACAGCTTTGAATTCCCTAAAATTTGCATAACGCTTTATGACTTAACTTAGTTTTCAGGAACATTTTACTTTTACTGTATGCTGGCTATAAAGACTAAGCCCCAAGCATTGTATCACACTTTTAAGAATATAGTTTTCCCACTAAAATAAAGGTATTAATTTTGTAAAAAGTTACTGCAAATCATGGTTATATAAATCAAGGCAACAGAAAAAGCACAATCTCAAAATATTGTCTGGTTCTAGATGCATAATATGTCCTATTTGCCCCTGGTGTAATTTTTAGTTTAACAAGGAAAGAAAAATGTGATTTCTCTTCAGGTATGTGGCTTGCTGATTATCTATCAGTCCCAGGTGCTTCATATATGGGGAGAGCAGAGTAGAAAAAAATGCATCAGAGTTTTAATATAATTTTTGAAGATGGAGTTGTACACCTGGACAAAAATAATAGAGACATTCCAAAAGAAGGAAGAGCAAAAGCAAGGCACTAACATGTGAAAGAACATCACAGTTCTAGACTTGAGGTGTGTAGAGTTGCATCCAACTAAGCTGCGCCATTGTCTCCTTTTCCATGCAGGATGCATCCTGTGACAGGAACCGGATGAAACACATGGTTTACTCACGTCGGGGCATTCCAGCTTCCTGACAGACCAGATATTTTAAGTGAGAATTTTATAAAAATAAATTATTTTTGATAATGAATGAAGTCTATTGAATGGAAACTATTTACTTTAAGTATAAAGATCCATGCACCAGTTTTTAATACTAAATACTGTGACTATGTTATGAAGTTTTCATTTCTTCTTACTTACTGGTGAATTAAATCACCTAACCCCAAGGCCAAAATATAGTTTTTTAACACAATCATGGAGATGTGAACTAAAAATTGTTAATATGATTCCTATGTTTCATTAGAATTCCTTTATTCTAAGATTTTATACTTTTGTGCCTCCTTTTTATCAGAGTTCACATTCTTAATTTGTCCCAATGCACTAGTTCAAAGTTGAATTTAATACACTCTACTGTACATTGTTAAGTAGTGCCTCTATCTCTAAAATCTTAAAATTTAGATTGCTTCTTTTATTAGTTACTTTGGGAATTGAGTTCTTTGTGTGGCGATGTGGTCAGTGAACACCAAAGTGGGAATAATTTAACTTGTACCACAAGTTACTCCATATAAGCACAGAGCCTAAGCAAGTACCTCCGTGATTCCAATAAATGTTCCTGGTCATCAATGACTAGCTTGTTTCTCTATATAAATATAAGAGTGCTAGTGGCTGAAGCTCTATGAATTCTATATGAACTCTGTCTATATGGGACTAAATGTCTCTCTATATTATAAGATTTATTTATAAATAAATGTCTACCCACTTTCATGGTAATATTCTGCTTTTGTTTGGGGGAAAAAGTTACTTTTGTCTTGGAATACATATTGAAAGGATTCATTGGACAGAAACACAGAAGCCTTGATACTTTCTATACAACTCTATTAAATAACCAGTTTATCTATAAAAACTCTGGCATTTTTCTCTCTCATTTGAGTTCATTCCTACTTATTCAGTATTAGCACTGTCTTGGAAATACACGTTTTTAAACTGGGACAATATTGCTTCTTCCTGTTTATGGAATGTGCAACTTGACACTGCAGTGAATGGTCAATATCAGTGCACCACAGTGCGGTAGTAATATCCAAACTGCAACATGACTATAGCAATTAGATTAAATGTCTAACTTGTGAATTAACAAAAATTAATGCAAGTCTTTTAAATGCAATGCAATTACTAATGTTCATACTACAGTAGTTAAAAAAAATAGTTTAGCTGTTGACCCCTCAGAAGAAAAGGTACTGGATAAATGAACTTAGGATATCTTCAAATAGAGAGAAGTAACTATTTTCAGGGGCATCAAAATAGAGAGAGAACAATAATAACCAAAAGACTATGTGCCAATTATGAGATTATAATTTATCTTATAGTAGAATAAGTGTGTTCATACTTAGGCAATTATCAGTTAGTTTATCTATTGTATGTTGAATGTTCTTTAAAATAGAATGTGAGATTTCTGTCTGCCCCCTGCCAGATATTTTTATTACAAGATTGAAAGAACACTAGGCACTCAAGCTGCTTTGATTGAGGGTTTCACATGATAGCTTAGTTCAATTTTTATTGAATTTCTTACCCTTGTGTTTCAGAATATTTATTTCCTTATCTCGTTATCATTTGTCCTTTATAATGGAATTTATGAATTTATCTAAATGTCGGTGCTCTGTAAGTACCTATCCTGCTATTTTTGTCTATAATTCCTGTATGTCAAGGGTGCCTAGAAAATGTTATTGTTGCACAGTAAAGTCTTACATTTTAGAATTATACCTTCAATTCAGAGTTAGAGAGCTTTTTCCCCCGTTCTGGCAGGGTAGCTGATTCAGGATGTCTGATGGAAAATTATAGCCATTCATCAACGAAGGCGAGGGAGTCATCTTTTATCGTAAAACCTTAGGCTTCTGGATGATTGTAAACTATCCCAGACAGAATTACTCCCATTGCACTCCTCGGGGGCTTCTTGCTTCTCAGAAAAGAAAAACAGAGATAGTAAAGTTTGTTTGTTTCTTAAGCACTCTCTATCTGGAGACCCCAAATATGCCCTTGCTTCAGATTTCTTCAGGGTTTTAAATCCTTCTACCCCTGAAGCATTAAATTGTGGGATTCAAATCAGTATGACTTGTAATGTGGTCTAGTCTATTGTTGAATCTGCTGTGTGGTTTAACCCGGGAATGTCATTCGTTTATGAATAGGTGTGGTGGCTTGCTACTGGGAGACTAAAGAGGCAAAAAAGAAGGTTTTCATTTTGCTTTTATTTTTATATAATTTTTTTCTTTTCTCAGTAGGCGCACTCATACAGCAATTTATCTGCTTAGCTCCCCAAGAACCGCAATAAACCACGCCGTTTCCCCCACTTGCAGCGCAGAGATAGTCTCCATTTTTCATAGGAACTCTGTCTGACAGCCCATCCCTCTTACCCCTTTAATTGGGCTGGTACAGTGGAAAGGAGAGCAAACAGTTTTGCTCCAAATGATTGTTCTTTTTCACCATATTTCCCTTCCTCACCACATCTATTTCTGTTCTCCAAATCTGAAAGTCTAGGATTTTAGCACTAGTAGAAAAAAATTAACTGTGCCATCATAATTCAAGGAATAATGACTTAATATTAAATAATAGTAACTTATAACTAATTTAAAAAATTATACCTGAAAAGGGTGTCTCTTCTTTAAAGCAGTGTTTGAAAATTTGGTGTAAAAAATCTAATTTTATTTCAGGTTAGAAAATGTCCAAAATCAAGAGCCAATAATTTTACTATAAACTAAAGGAATATAATTTTACTGATAATAACAATGTTATCATATGTAATATAAGGTAATTTAAATTTCAATAGTTAAAAGGTTCTTCCACTCCTGTCCTCTAGAGCCATCATGGAATAAAATTCAGTAAAACCAGACTGAGAGGGTAGAAAAGCAAAGAGTAACTGCTGTATATGTATCTGGCCAAGAAAACAAACTTAAGCTGATCCTCAACACAATGGTCCTCAGAAATTCAATTAAGATAAATAGCATTTATGGATGTCATTTGTCAACAGATAACCATTGACACGCTTTTTCAGATATTAGAAAACTTTCCACTGTGTATTTGGCTTGCGCCACACATATCAATTCGAGATTTGTTCTTCCTCATAGGCATTTTTCAGACAAGAAATTTCTTTCTAAACACTTATTCAATAAACATATATTGAACACATCTTATGTTCCACTCAACCAAGAGCAAAATAGACACCAATACCTATCCTCAGAGAGTTACATTCTAGGAGATGTAATAGCTATATTTTTTCATGTGCAAAGACAATTGTAAAAAGTAATGAGTTTATTGTTTCACATTGACTATGGAAAACAGAATATGATACATAGTTTTGACATTTATCCTAGTTCTAAATGTTTCTCATTCCCATTTCTCTTTATTCTTTATCGCCAATTTTAAGCACAATTATGTAGAAATGCTTCTTGTATTCTTATGGATGGTTTTAAATTATTTCTGAAACAAAGGGAAATAAAAGATACAGAATCCGTGTGAGCAATATCATGTCCCTAATTTGAGAACCAAACTAAATCAAACCTACTGAAAATTTATATTCCTCATTATTTTAGGCATTGATACTTTCACAAACTACATAAATATATCTTTATATCAAAGAGGCAGGATGAATTATGATAGGAAGCTCTATTACTGTAGAAGTCAAGAGAACTGGGGTTGATTTATTTCTTTTATTGGTTTGATATGTAATCATGTAAAAAGCATGACCACTACAGGTCACAAATTATAAAGACCTATTTTACCAAAAAGAATATACACATTTTACATAACTTTTTAGTTTATTGTTGATACATGCTAAGTAATTCACTATTTTGCTCTCCTATACGTGTCAAAGTTTTTCCAAGTTCCCTACACACCACGTTAACTTAATTGTATATTAACTAACTTAATTTTATTGTTAACTGAAAGTAATGGTATATGATAGATAGTATTATTTTCCTCATTTGATAGATAAGGAAACTGAGGTTAAGGGAAGCAAAGTCACTTGAGCAAGTGTCACAATAGTGACTGTTCTTAAATTTAAATATAGACAAACATCACAGCTGAAAAAATCACCACACAGCTCCAATATTCATTCTTCATGGACTGGAAATAAAAAGAACATTTGCATTATATATTCAAATGGAGATATACACTTTAAAAATATGTTTAATATAATAGGTGACAAGTGGGGCATAAAAATGTTTAGTCCAAATGAAATTTAGAGCAAGAAGAAAAACTCTCTTTGAATATTGACTAAAGGGGCTTCAAGGAATTAGGGGATACAGAATGAGTCTTCTTAGAAAGTTGAGAGATTATTAAGGAAGCAATATTGTACAATCATAGATTTTAGAATTGAAAGGTCTTTGAGAGACTAGCTGTGGTAGGCAGAATAATGGCCCTCCAAGGATGCCAAGACCATTATCCCTGGAAGCGGTGAATATATTGTATTACTTTGCAAAAGGGACTTTGGAAATATGGTTAAGTATTTCGACCTTGAGATGGGGATATTTTCCCAGATTACCCAAGTGAGCCCATTCTAATCTCATAATCCTATTTTAAGGAAGAACCTTTCATATCTAGAGTCAAAGAAAGTATCAGAGAAGTGATGAAACAGGACACAGGAGAAATTCAAGCTTGTGAGGGATTTGGCGAGCTTTTGATAGCTTTGAAGATGGTGGAGTGGGGGACACGAGCCAAGGAATCTGGTGGACAAGAGAGAATGGTCTTCAATTGACAGCCAACAAGGAAACAGAGACCTTAGTTTGACAATAGCAAAGAACTGAAACCTGTCAATAATCTGAATGAGCAAGGAAACAAATCCTCTCTTAGAGATTCCAGAAAGAAATGTAACCATCTTACATCCTTGGTATCTCCCCATGTCTGACTTCCAACCTACAGAATTATAAAATAAGTCTGCGTCATTTTAAGCTCCTTAGTTTGTGGTAATTTATTATGGCAGCAATACAAAATAGATACACTATCTGAAGAAAATCCCAACACAAGGGTGGGTAAATTATCTGTCTCTTCTATGTGTAGGGGATTGTGTCTTAGATATGTCAAGTGAGAATTTTATACACAACACAGCTGTAGCATGGTTACTGCATTTGAAAAATTCCAGAGTAGCAAGTACTTATTCTGGTTTTTAAGATCATTTGGGAAAGAGACTTCAAATCTCCATTAATAATACCATCTAGCGAATAAAACTCTTCTTTGAAAAAGCTTAAGTCTTAGAAAGAAGTATTTCAACTTTATATGATTAAATTTTTCATAAAATTATAGAATGTTTGAGCTGGAGGCATTTGATGATAATCACAATCAGTTCTGTAAGTT
Source organism: Miniopterus schreibersii (assembly GCF_964146895.1). Classification (NCBI taxonomy): domain Eukaryota; kingdom Metazoa; phylum Chordata; class Mammalia; order Chiroptera; family Miniopteridae; genus Miniopterus; species Miniopterus schreibersii. The sequence goes on from NC_138102.1 coordinate 134,829,298, forward strand.
CAGAGGTGAGGATGTGCTGCCGTGAAAATCGTGTATGTAAACATTAGTATTCCAATTTAGGAAATAGGTTTTCACACTCAAAACCTACTTTTCCTTAGCATCCATATTTACTTATGTTTTATCATCAGGTAATATGGAAGACTCAACCCCAGCCTCATAACTGGCTTCTCAGCCCTAATCTATAACAAGACCGTAGACTCAAATACTAAAGAAAAGTGTGAACTGAATTCTACCTTAGAAAGCTATTGTAATGATTTATTGTGAACATAATTCATTATATTATCACTAAGATGGAAACAACAATCTGTATTACAAAGGCTGTATGGCTTGCACCTCTTATACCGTATTTTAGAAAGCTTAAGCCCAAATTGTGACAGGTAAGTATAAAAGGAATTGATTTAAGCTCCCTTAAAAATGCAAATGCATTCATAACTTCAAGTCTGCATATATATTTTACCACTGACTTGGATTTTCTATACAGTTTTAATTTTCTTTCAAACTTCTTTTTCATGAGTTTTCATACTTACATAAAGAGTTCAGTTTTTTCATTAGAGACACAAATGCATCCTCAGGAAACTTACATTTTTAATTGAATTTTTTGTGTTTTTGCTATTGAGCTACCGGAGTTACTTTTATATTTTGGATATTAGCCCCTTTTCATATATATGGTTTGCAAATATTTTCTCCCATTTTGCAGGCTGCCTTTTCAGTGTTGATTGGTTCCTTAACTGTACAGAAGCTTTCCAGGTTGATGTAGTTCCACTTGTCTGTTTTTGCCTTTGATGTCTGTGTTTTTGGTGTCATATCCATGAAATCATTGCCAAGACCAATCTCAAGAAGATTTTCCTCTGTTTCCATCCAGGAGTTTTACAGTTTGAATTGCTTACGTCTAAGTCTTTAATCCATTTTGATTTTATTTTTGTATATGGCATAAGGTAGTCTTGTAATTTCATTTTTGTGTGTGTTGATATCCAGTTCTCCCAACATCATTTCTTGAAGAGACTATCCTTTCCCCATTTTGTATAGGAAGAAAATACCTCAACACGATGAAAGCAATATATAGTAAATTCACAGCTAACATAATAGTGAAAATCTAAATGCTTTTCCTCCAAGAAAAGGAACAAACCAAGTAGAACCCTCTTACCACTTCTATTCAAAGTAATACTTGAAATCCTTGCCACAGCAATTATATTTTTTAAAAAAGAAATAGAAGAGTCCAAATCAGAAAGCACAAAGTAAAACTGTATGTGTTTGCAGATGATGTGATCTAATATTTAGAAAACCCTACAGAATACACCCCCAAAAGTACACCTGTTAGCTCAGATAAACCAATTCATGAAGTTTCAGGATCTAAAATCAACATACAAAGATAAGTTGTGTTTCTTTACACTAAAACCAAACTGTAAGTTGAGAAAATTAAGAAGACAATTTCATATAAAATAGCATGAAAAAGAATAAAACACTTAGGTTAAACTTAACCAAAGAGGCGCATCTATTTAAAACAGCAAAATTATCAACAAAGATGTGAAAAACATGGCACTGAAAAGAGGACATTTGTTTACGTATGAGAGCTGAAACAAGAAGGCAGAACCTTGCTCTGTGTGACCTTCGTGGGGAATGTGCCCGTCAGGAGACTCCAACTTTGTGATGCTGTGCACACATCTGCAAATGGGCATTTAAACTAGATGTATAAACTTTGAGGTTACAGATAAATTTTAGTTAGTAGGCAAATCAGCAAATACAGAATATGAAAATCATGAGCATTGACGATACATTTTGCCTTCATGCCACAGCATAACTTGTACATAAAAAGTTTTTAATAGGTTATCAAATACTATTTGAACTACATAGAATTTGTACTCTAAGTCACTTAGGTGCAAAATGCTTAAATGGGTGACTTACCTCTTCTTTTTTGGGACTTCCAGCATGATCCCTCTTTTTTTTTTTTTTTTTTTTTTAATTATATCTTTATTGATTTCAGAGAAAGGAAGGGAGAGGGAGAGAGAGAGATAGAAACATCAAGGATGAGAGAGTCATTGATCGGCTGCCTCCTACAGGCCCCCCACTGGGGATGGAGCCCACAACCGGGGCATGTGCCCTGATCGGGAATTGAACCCCGATCTTCTGGATCCTAGGTTGATGCTCAACTGCTGAGCCACGCCCGGCCGGGCAGCATGATCTGTCCTGATCTCCTTACATCAGGATGCCATCCTGTACTTTCCCAAAACAGAACTCTGCAAAACCAAAATGCTTCAGAATCTCCAAAGAGAGTTCAAAAGAAAAGAATGTTAGGCAGCCTAGTCATCGGCGGAGAGGATATTTAAAGAAGAGGACTTGACAGCTCTGAAATCAGAAACATTAGAGTGGATTGGAAAATCATGCTTGAGCACTGTGTAGAAGTGGAGCGGGAGATTTGATTAAGTTCCCACAAATGAGCAGCAATGTTTTTAGAGTGCACTGTTTCTTTAGTTGATTCCCTTATTTTCTTTTTCTTTTTTACTCATGATATGGGACCCACAAAATTCATTCTTTATTGAATACATACTGAACATAACAATATTTCTATTAACCAGAATGAAAAGTCAGAACAAGATTTAATTATTATTTGAAAATCTTCCCACACAGATCTTACAAGTAAATATTTTTAGAATATTCTGTTCCTGTACCTTTTTTGAAATAAAATAGTGTGCTTACCTTGAAAAATAGCCCTTCATAAATATGAGATGAAACAATATGTAATTGTAAACAAATATAAAGTCAAGTGTTTAGTGTATATGATCCTTAATGGCTATGGAGATGTGTTCAATTTGTTTTTATTGAACATACATACTACGCAAATTATTTCCTTGGATTTAATTATTAATACATTTTGCATGCATAATGCAGAGTAAATAAGCTCCTCAAACTTTCATTTCCACCTGTAGACATGTTTTTTAAAGAACACAGTAACTGCCGACAAAATGCTGCTGTTTACATTTTTAAATAAAATTTTAAATATTTCAATCCAAGTTATGTACAACACAAGTTCACTTCAATCTGATGTTTTGGAGCCATATTTTAAAATGTGATGCAATTTGAAGCAAATTTAATAAAGCAGGATTTTCTCTAACTGTAGAATGTCAGAAAATTGCTCAGAGTTGCCCATAAAACAGCTGGCAGGCCTGACAAATAATTTTTTTTCAGGTAGTTCAATATATTTCTAAAAACAAACCAAAACAAAGAAAAGTAACAGCCACATCATAATGCTCTCTATTGATTTAATTACATAAAAATATTTACTAGCACACCTAAAACATAATAATGAATTGAAGCCATGAATATTTAATATGAATCCTAAATTACGAACCCAGTATTCACATTGTTTCTTTTTTTTTTTTTTAAATATACAATGAACTGTTGGTCTATTCTCTCATCTCACTGACCTACTTCTTAAAACATGACTAATTAACATGTCATAAGTATAATCTAATTTTTTATCTTAGATCCTGCTGCTACCTACAACTGAGCATGGGTTGAATAGTCCTAGCAATTGAAGGTCATGATTTTATAGTCAAACATTTTCTTGGAAGGAATTAGTTCACATGTAAATTTTCATGCAAAGTTTGCTACATGAGTCTGGTTCTCATTGTTTTTTGTGTGTTTTTTTTTTTATATATATATCTTTATTGATTTCATAAAGAGGAAAAAAGAGGGACAGAGAGATAGAACCATCAATGATGAGAGAGTCATTGATCGGCTGCTTCCTACAGGCCCCCCACTGGGGATGGAGCCCACAAACCCAGGCATGTGCCCTGACCGGGAATTGAACCCCTATCGCCTGGATCCTAGGTCGAAGCTCAACCACTGAGCCACGCCTGGCCAGGCTTGTTCTCATTCTTAAGTGTTCATATTACAAAAACTACAACTTACTATATGGCTATGAATGACATAAATCATGAATAATTGTATTATTTTAATACTAAAGTTATAAAAAGTCCGGTATAAGTTGAAATAATGTTCTAAGAATGACCTATTGACACCCTTTCTAACTAAAAAAAGACCTTATAAGTTCCATCAATCAAGTGTTATAAGCAATTGCTGAACCATTACATTTGTATATTATTTTCTTAAGTACTTAAGTATGCTGTTTTGTGTGTGAGTATAGTAGTACCATAAGATAATGGATTTGAAATACACTTATTTTCATTAAATAGTAATGCCTGGCTGGTGTGGCTCAGTGTACTGAGTGTCATCCTATGCACCAAGAGGTAGCTGGTTTGTTTCCCTGTCAGGACATGCCTGGGTTGTGGGCTCCATCCCCAGGAGGGGGCATGCAGGAGGCACCCAATTGGTGGTTCTCTCTCATCCATGTTTCTATCTCTCTCTCCCTCTCTCTTCTTCTCTCTCTAAAATCAATAAAAACATAAAAAAGTCATATAAAATATATGTGTTTGTAAGTAGGCAGGAGTAATTTTAAATGAGGGCAAGGGACACTGAGATTACTTTACAGCCTTTGTCTTGGTCATTGACATTTATGTGTATAGCAGTGTAGTACAAGCAAATGTGATATTCTACTAGTATTTAAGAGAAAGAAAAGCATGAAGGATAGTTCGTATTGCCCGAGGAATCTTGTAAAAGTTTCCAATTGCAAAAACCTGGAAAAGAGTGTGATGATGTGATATTTGATATACCAAAATTTGAGAAATAGTAATAATATTTATAGGCTGGATATAAGTTCTTTGTGAAGTAAAACAACTCTGAAAAATACAAGACCATTTCAAAACTAATTTAATCTCAGAAAATAAATTTTCCACCAGCAAAATTTGTCTAAATCAGCTGTCTACTAGTTTAAAAGCAAGTCCATCACCATACAAACCTTAGGAAAAGGCATGTAAAGTGATAAATCAGATATGTAAACAACAGTAGGCTTTAAAAGTATAGTTACAGAAGGCAATACGAAAGTTTTGTTTTATATATATATATGTTATATATATATGAAAGCAAAAGTATTAGTTATAATTAATAAGGAAATATTACAGCGCAGTACTAATTTGAGATTCTAAAATCTCCGGTAAAATGAATTAGTTTTTACAGGTATTGCAGAGTTAAAACTTTTATTTTTTAAATTACAACTTCAGATCAGTAGTTTTAGGCAATCTATTTTGAGTTTAGTTTTCAAAATCTATTTTGGTTTTTGAAAATCAAAGCTCTCACTTGTTAGGATGGCTATTATTTTTAAGAAACGATAATAATTGTTGATGAGGACAGAGAAATTGGCACACTTGTACACTGTTAGTGGGAATGTAAAGTGTGCAGCTACCATGTAAAACAATATGGAAGTTCCTCAAAAATTTAAAACAGAACTACCATGTAACCTAACAATTTCACTTCTGGGTATATCCAAAAGAACCGAAATTGGGATTTTTAAAAAAATCCATATTTTCTCCATTGTTTTTCAGAGAGAGTGGGAGAAAGAGAGAAACGTCCATGTGACCTGGATCCAGCAACAAACCAGGGATACTTCAGTCCAGGGCCGACGCTCTAACCACTGAGCCAAACCCGCAAGGGCTGAAATCAGGATCCCGAAGAGATATCTGCACCCCCATGTTCACTGCAGCATTACTCATAATTGCTAGGACATGGAAGTAACCTAAATGCCCATTTGCTGATGAATGGATAAAGAGATTGTGATATGCATACTATGAAATATATTCAGCTTTTAAGAAGATGCAAGCCCAGTCATTTTCAACATGGGTGAACCTGGGGAACATCATTCTAAGTGAAATAAGACAATCACAGAAGGACAAATACTACATGCCTCTACTTATATGCAGTACCTAAAATAATCAGACTCATAGGAACAGAGTAGAAAGGTGGTTACCAGGGGCTGGGGAAAGGGGTAAATGGAAAGTTGTTGATCAATAGGTTTAAAGTTCCACTCATCCAAGATGAGTAAGTACTAGAGATTTGCTACAACATAGTGACAATATTTAACAACAATGTATTGTACACTTAAACTTTGTTAGAGGGTGGATCTCATGTTAAGTAATCTTACCACAAAAACAAAAACAAAACCCCCCACCATATCTGCAAAACAAATGTACCACACATTTCCCAAAAGTTTTTGTAGAAATATTTTGATTACTAATTGCAGTATTATAGTTTTCAAAGTTTTCACTTTCTTGATCCATTGAAATCTGAACAGTTGTATGAGATGATTAACATGAGCTAAGACATGAGATTTTACTAGGCCTTGTAAATTTTATTAGGGAAGCACTTCTGGAGAAGGGGTTGCCTTGGCACTTTCAATTTCATCTTCATTTTCAGCATCTACAAAAACCAAAACCTTCACCTTGCTGTTCCGTCTTCAGCCTGAAACAAATCTCAGGTCTCATCTTACATCTGTTTTTATTTTACCTACAGAGCGAACAAAAATGGTCACTACATATGCCTTTGATTTTTCATAAAAGTCACTTTATATCTGCATTAAGTCATGTAACATAGCATGCAGCTAATCAATTTTTTTTTCCTAATACCCTTGGAAATGTTTCTTTCCTATGCAGTTGAGAAACTCACACTATAAGACTGACTGTCATGAATTTATAATATAGATTAACATTGCATATTCTAATAACCTAGTAGTTCTGAATTGTTCCATATTTTACTTTACATACATAGTGTAGTTTACAAAAGTCTGAGATGGTATCCTGTACTGATAGAGCAGATACACACAAGCATGGTTTAAAAGACATGAAAATTCCCATAAACAGTAAACAATCCTTTTAGTTAAAAATAGAATTCTAAGTTTTGTTTTTTCTATTTAGAGAAGTAAATGATGCAAAAATATTGTTTCCTTGGGGCCAGGTGGTCTCACTTTGTTTGTGTTCTGTTTGTGAGTTTGTGTGTACAATTTTATGCCCAGGGCAGCCGGATATGTGAAGAAAATGTTCCCTTTGAAATTACATAGTTTTGTATGCAACAACTACATGGAAGATCATTATAAATACATTAAATCAATGTTGCAAAGCACTCTAGAGCAAAACGATGAATTTTGTTTTAAACTTAAAAATATGTTACAAACAGCCCCAGCCAGGTGGATTGGTTGGGTGGGGCTTTATCCCATACACCAAAAAAGGGTTGCGGGTTCCTTTCCAGGTGGGGGAAGCCTGGATGAGCACAGATCCATGTTTCTCTCACATCCATGTCTCTCTCTTCCTCTCCCTCTCTCTCTCTCTTTCTGTCTCTCTGTCTTTCTCCCCCTTCCTCCCTCTCTAAAAAAATCAATGTACATATCCTCAGGTGAGGGTTAAAAAAAAAGTTACAGTTCTATAAATTTATCAATGTTAAAATTTCACTAGTAGCTCTACCTAGTTAGTTATCTCCCAATTTTCTGAATTTTCTAGGTAATATGTGATTATCAATATCTCAGCCTCTGGAGTCAAGGAAAATGTCTGGATTATCATATTTATACTCTCCAATTCTACTTCTCATTCCAAGCGTGATTAGTTATAATTTTGTATTCTGTCTAATTAGAATTTAGAATTTTCTCAACAGAAAACAGAGAGAAATCAGAGAGAGAAGCAAGCTAAAATCAAGAACACTAAAATCATTGCTATACACCACAAGACTGAAATCATGTGATATTTAACATAACAACATTGAAATATTAATCTTTAGAGGATAGAAACCAGGATAGCTATATTATTTTACTTTGATATTAAAAGATAAAATCTATTAAATTAGAGAGGAAGTGATTTACACAAATAATTAAAATTAAAGAAAAAAATTGCTGACTGGAAAATTATGTTATTTCTCAACATTACTGAAAACATCCTTTACATCAATGAATCTGAAATCCAAAAGCATCTACTTGACATATTTTGGGTTGAAATCGCCTGGGGAAATTATTTGCTCTGGGAAGAACACCACCCCCTTCTGAAGGAATCAGATTATGATGCTCATACAACCATCATTATCATTATCATCAACCTCATTTTTATAACTATATTTGTGGTTATTAGAGCTTTATATTTATGTATATCATACCACATTATTTTCAAAGTTCAGTTAAAAATACTATGTTATATATTTTATTAAACTAAAACTGAGTTTTGGGTGGGGGATATAAAATATAGATACATAAATACATATATAGATACATAGATCAAATATTGTATATTAATAGAAAAGGTCAATAAAAGATTAAAACTGTAAAAATTTATATCTAAAATATTAATATAAAAGGCAAATGATCCAAATCTACCATAAAGAGCTGGAGAAAGTTTTTGGTTTAAATTAAAAGTAACTCAAAATAATTTTTCCCCAAATCTAAAGTGGTACATCTTAAGAATCATTTTATCAAGCATTTCTCAAAAAGATTTAAAAAAAAAAGTTTCTCTGAGAGTAGTTCAGATACTGCATTAAAAAAAACTTAAAGTTAGAAATCTCAAATACTCACTTTTATTTCTCTGAAAATTTGTGTTTGAATGAGGCAATTTTGTGTTTTTACAATCTTTGTACAAGGTAGAACTAGAAAATCAAAGCAAAAAGTAACTGCTTGTCTTTCTCTCAGAGAAATTTTAGCAATTTACCCTACAGATTTCAAGTAGCTGCCTACATGTCCTAGATGATACGAACAGATATGTATCAGTCTGTACATATGTATATGTGAATACATGTGTGTCCATGCACAAATGTATGTAAATATGTACCTATACATAATTTCATATACAGTATTTATTTACTGATTTTTACTTTAGAACATTACTAGAATGTGCTAGGCATGAAAAAATATATTATGTGTTTAAAATTTCTTTCATGGTAGATATAGAAATAGTTGACAAAATAGAATTTTGGGCTTAGCTGGGAAAGTCTGACTCTAAAGTCTTGCAGGAAAAATGAAAAGCTTAGATTTTCTTAAATGCGTGCAACCCAGCTAATTGTTTAAGAATGGGTCTTCTTAGTCGAAGCTAACTGACTTCCTATGAAGTAATAATGTTTGAAAAGCCTGCAAATTATTACTAAGAGATCAACACTTTTTCCCAAAGATTATAATGTGTGGAAAATTGGTTGGTAATCAGTCTGATGGAGCTTTTGACTTAAGGTTGGTGGTACAGGCTGCCCTGATTAATATTCTGCTATTTTTGTTCTTTAAAAATAGTTTATGCTCAAACATTCATTTTTGAATGACTATGACAATTTAATTAAAGTTTAAACTCTAGCTGTTGAAGATCATACATAATCCAATTACTTTACTTTTGATTCAATTAATTTAATAGCCAACCGCTTGCGATAATTACTGTTAATTCCCTTATTTTTTTTTTCTTAGCTATTTATCAATGATATCTGAGATACTTAGAGGAAATCATATTGGGACATAATTAACAGCAGTCCCACATGGATTTAATGACTAAATAATATTTAATTACCATGAATTCTCTATCTCTACAGTAGTTAGAAAACGGGATAGCAGTCATATAGTTAAGAGACTTGCATTTAGTCTAACTTCAAAGATTTGGGATCTCTTGATTTAACAGCACAACTAGCCCAACTTCAAAACCAGTGAAAATGTAATTAAAATACCATGTCAAGATGAGGATGATGTAGTAGCACCTAACACTTCAAATACAAATGGACAGGCAAATTCGGCAGGGAGAACCAAGGAAAGAGCTTTCCTCACTCAAGGCGTATTTTGAAATTTTATCTATTATGTACTATATATGAAAAAGAGATATTTCCCTTTGTTACCACATTTTATATTTAATGAAATTCATAATTTTCCAGTTCTATAAGTATGAATGTCAATTTTTAAAGTTACATTATGTACTGATAATCACTGTCAAAAATGTTGATTCATTTCTTCCCAGCCCCCCATGTACATGTTTATTATGATTTAAAAGAACTGAGGTTATGCAGTATTTACAATTCTACCTTGCTTTTTCTCATTGTCAAAAATATTTATGTCACTGAATATTCTTCCACAATATTATTTTAATAGCTACATGATATTTTACTTTATGGGTGATTTATTTCACCAATCTTCTACTTTTGAACATTCAATTGTTTCAAAAATGTATACATAAAAATAACTCTTCCTCTGCATATTTTGTGGGGGGTTTTTTGTTGTTGATATTTTTTCTTGAAAGTAAGATTATTGTGTCAAAGATTGTGTTTTAATATTTTTAACATATATTAAAAATACCCTTTGGAAATATTATACCAATTTATATGCCCTTAGCACAATATGAAAGGCCAGAGCTCTAAACACTAGTTATCAATTTTATGTCTAACAGTAATTTCTGATATTATACCACACAGTATTAGAATTAATACAAGATTATTGTATTTGCTGTATCCCTAAAGCCTGCGTGTTTGTATAACAGAAACACTGAATTACATCTTTGCATTAACTCATTATGGGAAATATTTCTTAATAAATCATAGGCTGTTATATTATGGTGGGAAAAACATTGAGTTCTCAGCCTTTCTATTATTATATTTAAAATTTTTTTTATTGATTTCAGAGAAGAAGGGAGAGATAGAGAGAAAATCCGTGAGAAACATTGATAGGCTGCCTCTTGCACGCCCCCTACTGGGGATTGAACCCCCAACCTGAACATGTGCCCTGATGGGGAATAGAATTGGCGCCTTCATGGTGCTTGGGACAATGTTCAACCAATTGAGACCCAAATCTTGATGGCTTACAAAAGAACAGATGTTTAATTCTGCCTATTCCCTTTTCAATATCCACTTCTCTCCAAAACTAGGCTAAGAGAGCAACTCATATGTGTAATGTTGCCAGGCTCCTGACAGAGGGAAGAGACATGATGGTATCATTCAATAACTGTCAAAGCTTCTGCTTAGCTTCTCCACATGACACTTGCCCAAACAGTCATGCTCAAGGGAATCACATATCTCAGCCCAGTATCCATGAGAAGGTAAATAGAATTCTCCCATAGAGAGTTTCCAGAAAGAAGAAACAATAACTATTTTGACAATACTGTAATCTAGCACATACAGTTCATGGAATATAATAAAAATGTATTTACTATTTTTTACTACATTGACTAGACCATTTAAATAAATGGAGTTTTGATCCAGTGGTTTATAGTATATCAAACAGCCCAAATGAATAGAACTGTTACTTAACAGGGCCCTGCTGCAGTTTCTTCTGTGAATTGTGAATCTAAATTAGGAGTTTCCACAAAAATATATTGCAATTATATTTCACTGAAAAAAGAAGTGAGAATCAAATGAACTATGTCATTGTATGAAATGCCTGTTTTGACTGAAATAGTTTTGTAAAGTAATTAACCAAACTTAGACCCATATTTACATAATTTATACATAAAAATAACTCTTCCTCTGAATATTTTTTGGGGGGAGGGGGGTGTTGCTATTTTTTTCTTGAAAGTAGGATTACTGTGTCAAAGATTGTGTTTTAGTATTTTTAACATATATTAAAAATTACCCTTTGGAAATATTGTACCAATTTACATTCACTTAGCACTGTATGAAAGGCACACACACACAGACACACCCTACAGATATACACATACATATGTATGTATTATATATGTTATAGACACTTAAATGCCCTAGTACTAATACATCTGACTACCTAAGTAAGATAAATCTCATTTGAGCCAATGAGCCCTTTAATCCTCTTAAGTCTTAGTAGTAAGTAAATAATGAGGAATAAGTACCTAATTTCTGCTGGAAGAAACTTAGAAGAGGAAAGTAAGAGGTAGCCCTACTTCTAATGTTCAGAGGTAAGGGTGTAAAAAAAAAGAATTACAAGAGAACTAAGCACCATAAATTGGGCCTGAGGTGGTTGTCTCACTACATTCTAGTTTTCAGAAGATGTTCTGATGCCAAATACAATTTCCTCAGCTCTCCCTAGGTAGAAGCCTTGATGGAATTTCTACCCAGCTGAGTCAGGATACATAAACATAATTATTTCTTTTCACCTATCACCACCCTAAACAAATCTAATAAGGTTAATATTCAGCACACAGATGTAGCATTGATTTTCTCTCACATGGGCTCTGAGACACAGATTTTCACATAATGATCATGTTCCTAAGAAGAATAGTCTATGCCTAATTGTGCTGACAAATTCTAACACATGATAAACCACCCAAGAGGAAGAGGCTGACAACCAGAAGACTGAGAAGCTATATCATGTAGAATAAAGAAATGCACAACCTAGAGGCATATGTGAAATCTAGCCAGTGTAGCTGTTATTTTACTAATAAAATAATTTGACTGATCTGTCTAGACATTGTGTCAGAGTAACTTCCCTAAGCTTTCCAGGAAGATAAATTCCATTTCTGGGTGAGAATATGTGAGTTCCTTTTATGTTAGACTCAAGGCTTAGAGTGGTTGGTCAGTACCAGGTTTAGACTAACTGGTTGACTAATGATATAACTTAGATTCTACCTTGACAGTCACTGCTCTCTTATGCCATTTAATCCTAACATCTATAATTTTTTTTCTAGACTACCAACACCCTTAGCTTCAGAATCCTATGTTGTCTACATCTTGATAACCTTGAAAAGTGGATTCTTTGGAGACAGTTTCCTAAACTTACTAAAATTCTTTCTTTGAAAGAAAATCTCAATCCATGTTAATGTCACCATCATAGATAAATGAACTGATGCCTCCTCATCTACATCATTATTTATGAAATCTACTTCCTCAAAATTTATATTAGGTCTATCAAGAAACATTTACCTAAAATATTAGCATTTATCATTGTTCTTAATTTTTAATAATATGTTCTGTTATTTTGGGATATCTACATGCAACACTAACCTTAATCACCCTCTGGCTCTTGGCAGAAGTAGCACCATCACCACCCTTCTTCCTAAGTGGCTTCCAATATTCAATATGTCGTGCAGAATCAGTATAAATTAATAGTGCTTACGGACCATTTTTTTTGGATTATTAAAGGTAAGATTTTAGCACCGAACACACTATTATTTATTTTTTATTATATTGTTTCTAAAGATTCAAATTTGGGCATGGCATATGTCTTAGTCTTTTCTGGCTGCTATACCAAAATACCACAGACTATGTGGCTTGTAAAACAATAGGAAATTATTTCTCACAGCTCCTGAGGCTAAGTCAAGTTCAGGGTGACAGCATGGTCTGATGAGGGACATCTTCCACTTTGCAGACTTCTGGTTGTATCTTCACATGGTTAAAGAGCTAAGGGATCTCTCTAGAGTATCTTTTTAATAAGAGCACTAGTCCCTTTCATGATGGCTTTCCCTCATGACCGAATCACCTCCCAAAGGCCCTACCTCCTGATATCAGCACACTGGGCATTAAAATTTCAACATGTGAATTTTGGAGAAACACATTCAGATTATAGTAGTGGATATAGTCATTATATAAGATCAAACTTTTCTTCATTTAACGAAAGAATTCACTTTGCTGAGCACTTTGTTCTTAGTATTAAAAAAGATAATGTTCTTTTTAATACTAAAAACAAACATCTGAAGAAGAAAAGTGTTATTGTTATCCACATTTTTTAGACAAAGTAATAAAATTTCAGATAGGGTTAAATAAATTACAGGTTCACACAGTTGGTAGATAGCAGAACTGGGAGATACAAATAGATCGGTCCAATGCCAGAAACTACTTTTCATGACTAGATAATTTTACTTTTTGTGCATTTTAGGGCTATTTATTTATTTATTATTTTTTAAAATCCTCACCTGAGGACATGGTTATTGTTTTTAGAGAGAGGAAGGGGAGGGAGGGAGAGAGAGAAACATCAGTGAGAGAGAGAAACATCTAGGTTGAACTTGCAACCTAGATATGTGCCGTGACCGGGAATCGAACCAGCAACCTTTTGTTATATGGGACAACACTCCAACCGAATCACATCCTCCAGAGTCATTTTAGGGGTTTTTCATACACAACACTCAATCAATTTTTCCATCCTCAGTGTGTCCCAATGACCTAAACATAGTTTTGGAATTATTATTTAACTTATTACTTTCTGGGATCAATTACCCCCAATATGTTGTCTGACCATTGAACACAATTTTATCAAATATTAACAGATTCACCAAGTTATTTGCAAAGGTGTATGCAAATTTATCTGGATTAAAATAAAGGGCTGATGGACAAAAAGCTATTCCAGCCCATGGACACAGACAACAGTGTGGTGGAGGGAGGGGAATTAGGGGATGGGTAGAGGTGGGCAAAGGGGGGTTAATGTGGGACATCTGTAATAGTGTCAACAATTTTTTTTAAAAAGCTATTCTCGGCTCAGTATAGACAATTCAAGAATTGAGATATAAGTACCATTCCCAGAAGTCCTATCACATTTTCATGTTTCAAATACACATTGATGCCGTCTTTGATAGTGCAAACATAAAGTAAAAATGCATAACACAAATGGAAATTGTAGGTTCTTTGAAAGTAAAATTGTATAAGTTTTAATTCATGATATCTACTACTAGATATGTGTCATAGGTCAATTCATTAAACATTTTTAGGCTTTGATTTTCTTCATAAAATGATAATTAAAATACCTACATTCAAAGATTTTACTAAGAATTAAAGAAAATGTATATATAAGATAGTTCAGATCTCTGTATATAATCAGAAATCCATAAGTATTAGTTTTTGTCCCATTTTAAAAAACCTGATGAACCAAAATGTGATTTTTTTAAATTGAAACACTCAGAGAAGATGACCAAGTACAATGCCCTAGTGTAATTTTTTGTTTTATTTGTGTCAAACTTCCTCTTACATTTTGAAAGCATTAAATATATTAATTCAATGTCGGTGAAAGGCAATTTCTTTGAAATTATCATTTTTCCCTTGGATAGTGAGTCCAGGCAAGGATCATGAAGCTTTGGATTTTAATAACTTCTACCTATAATTAAGACATTTCAAAGTAACTTTAAAGTTTGAAGTAATTATAACAAAATTTCCAAACTTACTACATGTTTATCTGCCCCAAACAATTGTATTAAGAAAAATGATTATATATTTATTATGTACAATTTCGTCTCAAAAAATTCCCTAACAAACACTTTATTTTATAGTTATCAGGTCCTACTCTAAGGTACATATGGTCAGTTGAGATGTCAGAATTATCTGGTAAAAAATAAAATAGCAATGGGCTTTCTGAAAAGAGAAAATCAAACTGCTAATTTCAGAGCGCTAAAGTAAAAAAAGCCTAATATTGATGTAGTGATCATGGCAGGGAAATGAGGTGGCAAAGTATCATAAGTGTATTAATTTTTGTCTACATTGGGTGCCACTCCCTCAGGGAGAATTCTTTGTATTTGTCGCAATGACTTCTGACTTCATAAAATAGCTTGCTTTGTGCAGCGACATAAGAATGGAAGTGATATGTATCTTGAGCAGAAGATTTAAAAGCCAGCTCATGTTTCATCACATTTTAGGTTTCCTCTGCAGTGACAACCAATAAAGTTCCAGAAAGAGGCTATTTACTTAGCCTAGGTCCTGAAGGAAAAGTTATATGGAACAGATCCTAACCCAACCAATGACAGACATATGGCAGGAAATAAGTATTTGTTGTTGTAGTCTTTAATATTTTACTGTTCAATTTGGAACAATCTCTCCTACTCTGACAGAGGGATGTGAAAGCAATTAGCATTGATATAAACTTAGTATAAAATATGAAACAGTTTTAAAGAATTGAAATTTAGATACTATTAAATATTTATCAGAGATTTCCACTAAAGTAGATCAAGATGTATAATAGAAAAGCTTGGGGGGCATCTGTTTAAATAAATAAATAATACTATATATTTCGGTTGTGAATTTTTAATAAGCATTTCTAAAGTACCTGAGCCTAATGGAAATTATTATTTCAAATAGTATCAATGCAACCCTTACAATCATGCACAACTTAATGAACCATTTACTGTGGGATATTTCAATGATTGGTTCATCAGCATTTGGTATGAATTAGCAAAACATTGAATAAACCAGGACTAGATGTATTACAGATAAACTATATTTTTATTGATTATTCCCTATAATACTTACATCTTTATAAACAACAAATAAACTTGAGTATTAATCTTAGTTTTCCAACTGGTTCTCAGTTGTATAATTTTGTGAAATTTATTTCATTACCTACCTCAATTTCCTTTCTAAAAATTTATCCAATAAAATTTGTGAATACCTGTAAGCTTTTGGCATTGTACTAGGTTCTGGATAATAAATACTAAATAAATGAAACTCTTGTGTTGGCCTCAGAGGGCTTAAATTGTAGCAGAAGTGATTGACAACAAACAAGTAAATGAATAAATATATAATTGTATAAAGTAACAGTAAGTAAGTAATAATACAAAGACTGATAAGGTGACCCTCCTTAGATGAGGTGTCAGGGTAGAAATTTATAAATAAATGACTTTTAAGTCAAGACCTGAAAGCTGAGGGGTATAAAAAGAAAAGTGTCAGGAAGAAAATAACATTTGAGAAGCCCCACAGGAGGAAAAGAGCTTGAAACATTCTAGAAAAAGAAAAAAGACCTAGATGGCCTGTGTATAGAAAAATATGATACCTGAGAGTTAAAATCCTCATAAACTATGACAAGGAATTTGATTTTAGTCTAAGTGCAATGATGTGCCATTAAAAGATGCTAAACTCCTAAACAAAGAAGAAATTAAAGGAGAAATTTAAAAAAAAATTTTGAGACAAACAAAACTAGAAACACAACATACCAAAACTTAGAAGAGCAAAAGCAGTTCTAAGGAGGAAGTTCACAGACATAAATGCCTACAGTAAGAAGCAAGAAATATCCCAAATAAACAACTTAAATCTACACATTAAGGAACTAGAAAAAGAACAAACTTCTCTCAAAGTTAGCAGAAGACAAGAAACAATAAAGTTAAGAGCAGAAATAAATAAAATAGAGAACAGAAAAACAATAGAAAATATTAACCAAATGAAGAGCATTTTCTCTGAAAAGATGAACAAAATTGGCAAACCTTTAGCTAAAATAACGTAGGAAAAAAGAGAAAAGGACCCCAATATATTAAATTATAGGTGAAAAAGGAGACATTACAACTGGTAACACAAAATTTCAAAAGATCATCAGAAGCTGCTATGAACAACTATACACCGGAAAACCGGACAACTTAGAAGAAATGAAAAAAATTCTTAGAAACATACAACTCTCTCAATAAATAAATGCCTAGAACCAGATGGCTTGGCTGGTGAATTGTACCAAACATTTAGAGAAGAATTAATGCAGCCCGGCCGGGCGTGGCTCAGTGGTTGAGTGTCGACCTAGGATCCAGTTGATTGGGGTTCGATTCCCAGTCAGGGCACATGCCCGGGCTGTGGGCTTGATCAATGACTCTCTCATCATTGATGTTTCTATCTCTCTCTCTCCCTCTCCTTTCTTCTCTCTGAAGTCAATAAAGATATATTTAAAAAAAAAAAAAAAAAAGAATTAATGCAAATCCTTCTCAAACTCTCCCAAAAAAATCAAAAAGGATGGAACATGCCTTAATTCATTTTACAAGGCCAGAATTATCCTAATACCAAAACCAGAAAACAATACCATTAGGAAAGAAAAGTATAAGCCAATATCCCTGAAAAATATAAATTCAAATATTCTCAATAAATACTTGCAAACCAAATTCAGGAGCACATTAAAAAGATCATTCACCATAATCAAGTAGAATTTATTCCTGGGATGTAAGAATGGTTCAACATGTGTAAATCAATCAGCGAGATACATCACATTAACAGAACAAAAGTAATGAATCATATGGTCATATCAATAAATGCAGAAAAAGGCATTGTACAAAATTCAACATCCATTCATAGCTCTTAACATATTAGTCATAAAAGGAACATATCTCAACATAATAAAGATCATATATGACAAGCCCACAGCTAACATCATACTCAATGGTGAAAGAGTGAAAACTTTTCCTCTAAGACTAAGTTGAATGTAAAAACCTCAATTTTTAAATACTGATTACATGTTGAAATAATATTTTGAATATATTGGAGAAAATAAAATGTATTATTAAAAATTCAAAAAATTCAAAAAAACAAGACAAGGGTGTCCACTCTCACCACTCCTATTCAACATAGTATTAGAAGTCCTAGCTAGAGCAATCAGTCAAGGGGAAAAAGAGTATTAGAACTGGAAAGAAAAATATAAAATATTTTCTATTTGCAGATAATATGATTTTACATAGAGAAAATCCTAAAGACCCAAACAAATAAATATTAGATCTAATTAACAAATTCAGTAAATATGCAGGATACAAAATTAACATACAAAAACCAATAGCATTTCTGTACACTAACAATGAGTTTTCTGGAAAAAAATTAATTCCATTTTCAATAGTATAAAAAACAATAAGATACTTAGGAATAAATTTAACTAAGGAGATGAAAGAGTTCTACTCTGAAAATTACATGATATTGATGAAAGAAACTAGAAAAGATACAAATAAATGAGAAGATAACCTGTGTTCATAGATTGAAAGAATTAATGCTGTTAAAATGTCAATATGACCAAAAGCCAGCTATAAATTTAATGGAACCCCTATCAAGATTCCAATGACAGTTTTACAGAAGTTAAAAACACACTCCTAAAATTTATATGGAACCATGAAAGAACCCCCAAACCAAACAAATCTGATGAAGAAGAACAAAGGATAAGGCATCACACTACCTGATTTTAAGCTCTACTATAAAACTATAGTCATCAAAACAGTATGGTACTCACATAATAACAGACAAATAGACTAATGGAACAGAACTGAGAGCCCAGAAATAAATGTAAGCATATACAGTCAGCTAATATTTGACAGGGGAGCCAAGAATACTCAATGTAGAAAAAATAGTCTCTTTAATAGATGGTGCTGAGATAATTGGATATGCACATGTAAAATAATGAAACTGGATAAAACAAATTAAAGACTTAAATGTAAGACTATAGGAATAAAGCTCTTTGACATGCGTCTTGGTAATGATTTTTTGGATATGACATCTAAAGCACAAGCAACAATATCAAAAATAAGTGGGACATCATCAAACTCAAAACCTTCTGCACAGCCAAAAGAAACCATCAACAAAATAAAAGGACAGCCTGCAGAGTGGGAAAAATATTTGTAAGCCATATATCGTATTAGCAGTTAATATCCAAATATATACAAAGAACTCATATAACTCAATAGGGAAAAACAAATGAATCAATTTAAAGATGGGCAAAGAATCTGAATAGACATTTCTCCAAAGAAGATATATGAAGGGTCAGCAGGTACATAAAAAGATCCTTAACATCACTGGTTATTAGGGAAATGTAAATTAAAACCACAATGAGATATCACCTCCTGCCTGTTAGAATGAATGGCCATCATCAAAAATATGAGAAATAACAAATGCTGGCACGAATGTGGAGAAAGGGGAACCCTTGTGCACTGTTGGTAGGATTGTCAGTTGCTTTAGCCACTATGGAAAACAGTATGAAGAATCCTCAAAAAATTAAAAATAGAGCTATTATATGATCCAGCACTTCCACTTCTGGGAATATACCCAAAGGAAATGAAACCACTAACTCAAAAAGGTATAAGTACCCTGTGTTCATTGCAGCATTATTTACAACATTCAAGACAAGAAAACAACCTGAGTGCCCATCAATGGGTGAATGGGTCAAGAAAATGTGATAAATATACATATATACAAGGAAATATTATTCATTCCCCCCGAAAAGGAGGAAATCCTAACACTTTTGACAGCATGGAGGAGCCTCGAAGGTACTATGGTAACTGAAATAAATCAGACAGAGAAAGACAAATACTGTATGATTTAATTTATATGTGGAACAAAACAAAACCAAACAAACAAAAAAACCTCATAGAAAAAGAGATCAGAATTCTTGTTGCCAGAGGTGGAGGGTTGAGGGAGGGGAAATTGAGTGAAGGTGGTAAACAGGTACAAACTTCCAGTAATAAGGAGAAAGAGTGCTAGAAATGTAATTCATGATGACAGTAGCTAACACTCTTATATGATATACTGTATAAGAAAGTTGTTAAGAGAGTAACTCTTAAGAGTTCTCATCACAAGGACAATTGTTTTTCCTTTCCTTTTTCTTTCTTTTCTTTTTATTGTATCTCTGTGAGAAGAAGGATCTTAGCTGAGCGCATTGTGGTAATAACTTCACAACCCTGTATGTGTAAATAAACCATCATGCTGTATGCCTTCAAGTTATACAGCCATGTATGACAATTATTTCTCGGTAAAACTGAAAAAAGGTGTTAAGCAGGGGGAATGTTATTATTAAAGGTATGTTTTACAAAAACTATCTTGAGTAATATATGGAAGAGTTTGATGAGAGGGACGGGTGCATTGGACAGGTTTTGCATTGTAAGGGCCAAGCACACACAATCTCAGTGGCAAACAGTAAGCATTTATTACTCACTAGCAGAACTGTGTGTCAGTTGGACAGTTGGAGTGGCTTTCCTTCTTCCTGCATATCGAGTTCAGACCTACTCCACATTTCACATATTTGGGGCATGTGTGGAAGGCCATTAGGTATATGGGGTGTGCATTTTCCACGGTAGATCAGAAGCTCCCAGAGAGGTAAATACACACTTAAGGTGTAGGCTTGGAGCCTACACCAAGTCATTTCATAATATATTTCATTAGCCAAAGAATGACAATGTCAACATTAATGGTGTGAGGAAATAAACTTTTTCTGTAGAGGAGAAGTAGGAAAATAGAGAGTTCATATGCTGGGCTTATCTAGATGAGACTAAAATTGTTCCTTGTGAATATTTACTAAACAAAAATTCAAATTCCACAAGAAAGCAAAAAGCGAACGGTAATAAATTTCCCATAATAATTCAAATGAGAGGTAATTATGGTAAAATGAACATATTTGAAAACAAGGCTGTCTTAATATTTAATAACTTACTATACTCCTGAAAATATTTATGTACATGACATTTATTTATTTTTATTTAAAGCTTTTGCAATGTGCTTAGGATCAGACCTTGGATTTAACTTTAGGATAACCTGAATTCAAGTCCAGGGTTCTTTCTGTAACTCCATGCTGGACTAGGTTATTTTACAACCAGCAGATAGTCACAAAAGAAGATAGAACAGACATACACACAGAGAAAAATGCAGCCACACAAGCTTCATTGTTCAACTTTCTCTCTCTATATATATATTATTCTAAGAAACACTGATGATTCACTGTGCTGTAAAAGCACGTATACGGGATATAATAGTGTGAGATCTGTTGTGACTACTTAGCATGTCATCACAACAGATGCATGCGTAGTCTCCACGATGATAATGATCCCAGTAGTAATACTCTGACATGGAATATACCACCTCATCCTCTATCCCAAAATGCCTTTCCTTAGAAGATGAGTCTTGGATGTCTCTGAATGTGGCAGGTAGAAAGTCCTGGTGCATTTCCAAGGTAGGTGATGCACTATTCTTGCCTCTTGAGGACTGGCCCTCTCTGTTGACATAGTAGTGACTCTCAGGGCACCCGAGTTCTGCCAGCTTAAGTTCTTTACAAGTAGTACCTGAATTTATCTTGCTCCTTTTCTAGGCAAATGCCAGGCTCAGAAATGCGCTTAATAAATATTTCTTAAATGTGAGTTAAAGAGAGAATAAGTCCTTCCGTTGATGTGAGTGTAAGCTATCGATAGACGCTTTAGAGAGAAAGAGTAGTGTGCACAGGTAGAAGGCAGAGTGTTGTAGGACAAAGGGAGCAGCTTTGCCTCAAAGTGTCTGAAGACAGTGTTGTTCTGCTTCCAACTCAGACAATAAATTCCTAATCTTTTGTACTGTCTCACTTACTGCAGATCAGTTCTTAACTTTTATACAGCTTTGGATACCAGAAAATACACTAGAAATCATTCTGCTCAGAATTTCTCTCCCATACATAATGACCAACTTGGAAAGCTTCGATATCATTGTATGCATGGGTGGATTTGAGAAATAGTGGACATGGAAGCTATGATTGTTGGAAATGATGATGTCCTGCATGCAAGGGCATAGAAAGTTATCAAAATAACATTTTACTAAGGTGAGGTAAAAATATAAGTTCTGTTATTGCTGGAAATATTGGTTTCATACATGGCTTGTTCTTTTCGGTTGGCACTTAGTCCATCAGGGATGACACAGAACATAGATGTCTTGAATGATGTCTTCTAGACCAAGAACACACTCAACTTGGATAATTTCATGGGTCTTATCAATAGTAGGAGCAGATCCTGAGTTTGTGGGTCTTAGGCTAATACAATTTTGGACACTTCTTTAAGAAAAGTAAAGCAAATCATGAATATTTAGGTTAGAAAAGCAATCACATAAAGTAAAAATATCTCAGCATTTTACATACATCAGTTTTACAAACACACATGAATATATGTGCACATTGCTAGGGTCCTTTCCAGGGCCACGCAAAGAGTCCTTTGCAAGAACGCATGAAGTTCAAGCTTCATTTGCTCATGGTAAGTCCATCTCTCTCAGCAAAGGCTGTCCATTAACAGTGTCCAAACACCCTCTCATATTCTTGGAATCAGATAAGAAGTTGGACTTAATAGAGCAAAATTTGAATTTTACAAATCTGTCTTATATTACTGAAGTTGAGAAGAATTTTCATGTGGAAATGATGTAAGAAAAGATGGAAATAGAAGACTTGCCCAGAATGTGTTTTATGCAAACATAAACTTAAACAAACAAGGGGCATGGCATTTAAGCAGTTTTGTAAATCTACCTTCCTCACGCTAATACAAGATTCCTTCTTTCAAACACTGAGTTTTTGCAGAAGCTATTGATTTGTCTATTTTATTGCCAATAAGCCCCACAGCTCCAGAATCCAGCCATGTAGTCATTTACATTTGAGAGTTAGTAAAGATGTAATTGCTTTCACATCTGATGTCAACTTATTAAATATTGCTCTTCATATTTGATGTCTTCTCCCTTCTCTTCTCTATACCCTAGAAGTCTCAGAAGGATAAATGTATATTTTACATTGATTTTGAGCAAATGGCTTTTGCCCTGGGTAGTATTGGACGGCTAGGTCACTGCAGCAATTATACAGCAGTATTCCCCAAGTGAACTTTTCATCTACTTATAATATAAAATCAATAATGTCTAAACAAGGACTCAGATGGCATTTTAATGTTTTCCAGAGAGCATTTAGATATCTGAGCTGCCTCAGAAATGGTTTCAGGATCCATTTTGAAAATGGGGACAAAAAATGTTTCAATGTGTTATTCGTACCCTGAAAATATACCTTTCTAGGTAGTTAAAAACAAATACATTTAATTGTAAGGTTCATAGTCTATGCTAATAAACTTCTAGCCAACACTCTTTATTTTCTATTAAAAACGGGAGACATGTCACTACTTTTACAAAACAATATTCTTTACACAGAGAAATACATAATTAAAAAAACTAAATTTTCCATCACTAATTTTAACTCTATTTCACTGAGATACAGTAAACTAATAGCATATTTAATTACTATTTATTTTGCATCATACATTTAAAGTTTAAAATGTCAATTTTATTCAAATTTCACTAACAAATTTTCTAACATCCTTTCTGCAAGGTCATTTATAAACCTGATTACTTGTCTCCTATGAAATGCACAAAATCAGGTTATATATTAGGTAAAAAGTGTTAGTTTATTTTTCATGACAAAAACCTTTGAAAATCATTTCCTTTACTATGTACACTCCTAATTACTTAAAGAGGAATATTTTTCCAACAGAACCTCTTAAAGCAACTTCTTTATTTCATTTCATCAGAACTACAGAATGTGAGACACCAGTGATTAATGCAGGCACCAGTTTCGTCACTGGTTGCAAATTTCCTGCATTACTCACAGAAACCTAGAATGACTAGGAAGTAAACTCAAAATCAACTCAGTATGTACTTCAAGCCAGTGACCTCTCATTGAGTAGTGTTAACTGACAGATACTATAAAAGGTACAAAACTCCTCTGAGAAGCCCTTCATTTCAGTCTGTGCAATCAAAAGACCCAATTAATGCTTCAACTCATGCAATATTTACAGATTCTGTGTAAGCAGGTCAGCTTGTTAAACTAACTTACCTCTGTCAAACACATCATTACATCACAAGCCAGTGAATAGATATAAATTGTCCAGTATTTCCCTAAGGGGTTACTAAATCAACTAAAACCCCCTCGTATCCCAAAGGAATCACTTCTCTCTTCACATAAAGATAGTATATGAAGGTTAGTACTTATTACTGCCATATCACTTTATTTAGGAGGCAGGATGAATTGTCTAAGTCCCTAATGATTTCAATTCCTAAAGCTACTCAAACTCATCATATAGTTCATTCTTTCATACTATTCTTATAGGTCATTATATTCTTAAGTAATTACACACAGACACACACACAGACACACACACATTATTTGTAGAGATCAATGATTCAGCTCTGTCCAAAACTGTGGGTTAGAAAATTTTGAAAATGCTAACATTAAAAATGTCACTTTTAAACTTGTAGCATTTCCAAAGTGCCTTATTATGATCTCAGTAAAAACTATAGGGAGTAAGAATGTCTGTGTCTGCACTCAACTGGGTAAACTGAATTAATCTTTTCACTACAAACCATCAGATCTGTTAGCATTTATTTACTATATCTCCTATTTGTAACCATGAAACTCTGATGAAATGATTTGGCTAAGGTTATACAATGAAGAGGATCTTTAGACCTTAATTTTCCTGCCCATTCAAACACATGCTTGAACTTCTGTAATTGGAGGTTTCTGTAACTATTTTTTACTTGCCTTAGGAAACAATTACCAAGATATGCTGTAACCCATCTATCCACCAACATGCATCTATTTACTAAGTATTGATCATGCCATAGTAACTGTGGGAATAAATTAATATCTGTTTATCTCGTATTCTTTCTTAACCTCTACCTCTAATCTATTATTGACTCTTTTGATATAGCTGTTTCTTGTTCTTTGCAGGGTGCCCTTGAATAGCTAGAACTATTATCTGCAATACTGTGCTTAATATAGGAAACATAGTATTTTAGAGACTTGAATAAATAGAGCATAAAAATAAAGTTACCATGTAGGAATTTCCCTAATAAGCATATAATAAAATATTTCTTGAAGAGATAAGGGTAAAAAGAAACAAAAGTTAATTTAAAACACAATAATTAAAAGTTATCATGTGAGAATGAAATTCAGAGTGGCTCAGAATCATAGAAGTATTCAGAAAGTATTGCAAAAAGAAAAAATTTGTATCAGTAAAAGATTCAACACTGTAATTTTGTACTAATTTTAAAAACTTCATAAGTAAATTTTGAATCTGTAAATGATTTCAAATAATATTCTAATTGAATAATATTTAGAAGTGGAACATGAACCCAAAATCTTGAAAAAGACTGACAGAACTCTGCCTTGGTACCTACAGAGAGTAAATTTTCTTCGTTCATGAAACATCTTTCATGCACTCCAACACTTCTCTCCTGCCAAATGATATTATACTGTAAGTAGTTGCAAAGAATATCAAAAAATCTCTGGTTTTCAAGCAATTTATTTTTCATGTCCTATGCTCTTTTAATTGTTGAGTAGAACTGGCAAACTTCCAAAGGGTTATCAACACGCTTGTTGACTAACATGTAATTGGATAACCGGTTACTTTCCACTTTAGGGCTAATATTATATGTCATCAATTATTATGCTGGAATCAAACTTGGAAAACAAGAAACATCAGTACATGGGGTGCATATTAAAATACATTACAATAAAAAAGAAAAAGAAAATCAACCCTGGATGAGCAATGCATAATGCATATAATTTACTCTAGATCTTAGTGCATTCTCATCTTCATTAAATTTGACCCTGCTAAGGACCAGTCCTTGCCAGAAGAGCTTTAAAGTAATTGGCACATGACTACTGAGAGAGAAGAGGTAGCTTACATGAGTCAGATAAAATGTGTACCACTTTTTTCGCGTATAAGGTGAGAATGCTCCTAAAATCATGTTGCGTGTGTTTCAGATTCCAGTTCAAGATGTCAACATAAGAAGATCCTGAGCTCACCTCCTCCCAGGGACAGATTGAGTCTATAGCTACATATGGAACATATTTTCTTCAGAAAACCTAAAGGCTGATTGAGTGACAACAACACACTGGGCAAAGGATAAGAGAGGAAGAGAGAAAAGCTACAAAAAAAAAAAGTAAACAATTAACAAAAGGGCAGTAAGTACATACCCACTAATAATTACTTTAAATGTAAATGGGCTAAATTCCCAAATCAAAACCCATAGAGTGATTGAACAGATTAAAAAAAAGATAGATGCAGAAAAAAAATTTGACAAAATGCAACATTTATATATAACAAAAATTCTTTAAAAAGTGACTATAGAGGAAAAGTATCTCAATGTAAAAAGGGAATATATGAAAAAAATTATAATTAACATCATGCTCAAAGGTGAAAAGCTGAAAGCCTCTCGTTTAAGATCAGGAACAAGAGAAGAACAGCCCACTCTCACCATTTTTAATCAAAATGGTATGGGAAGCCCTAGCCAGAGAAAATAAGCCAGAAAAAAAAAATCCAAATTGGAAAGAAAGAAGTAAAACTGTAATTATTTGCAGACAATGTGTTATATATAGAAAGGCCTAAAGACTATCAAAAAAATTGTTAGACTAAAATCTAAATTCAGTAAAGTTATACACACACACACACACACACACACACACACACACATACACACACATATAAAGTGACTATGATTCAACCATAGTAAAAACAAACTCTTGTCATTTGCTAGCATTGATGAACCTTCAGGGTATTATGCTAAGTGAAATAAGTCAGACAGAGAAAAATAAATACTGTGTGATATAAGAATGTGGACTCTAAAGCAAACAAACCTACAGATAAAAGGAATAACAAACAGAGTGGTGGTTGCAAGAAGTGGGGTTTAGGTTGTAAGTGGCAGAGATGGGTGAAAGGGTATCATTTTATTTAAATAATAAAATAAACATATATTTTAAACCAAAACAGATTAAATTTTAAAAAGTATCTCCTATTTTCAAGATATAAACCCATATTTTAAAAATCATTTTGTGACATGCATCACAATGTGAGTAGGGTCCACATGTCCTTGGGCGGAAGAATGCACTTAACTAGTATGGATGATTTTCTTCCTGGGAAAATTCATGAATGAGTTAAACCAAAAACCATTTACAGTTGACCATTAAATTAAAGAGTTTCTTAATTTTATTATGATCCAAGGGCTAAAGTTCTCAGCAAAATTAATCACTATCAATTTGGATAAAAAATTAACAGGCAGAAAATATTGTTCTCTATTAGATTCTTATCAATATATTATAATCGTTTGCCTTCTAAGGATGGTCCAGTAAGAAATTAAGAATTTGGGATAAAACAAAGCAAGTTTCTGCATCTGATTTATAAAGATATACATGGCTGGATTTCATCACAACACTAGGTTATATCAAGAAATATTACTGTGAGATCAAATATGCTACTGGTCTTGAAAGTATTAGAATACCATAAATTGCTTTCTATAAAGTCCACAGACAGTTTACAGATTATGAAATTATAATTTTGACTAGTCTGAGCGGGAAACTTTTCTTCCTTGAGCTCACTGTTGGATTTGGATATCAAATAGAAAAATATAATAATACAAAATCATGTAGCTACAGAATACTGACAATTTATTTCATATAGTGCAAATTATAAAGACAATAGTCTTTATATAAATAGTCTTCCCTACATAGTACTGTTTGTTCTTGCCATGTGAAATTTGGCCCTCACAGATCTTGCAGTTTGGGGATAGAGAATAAAATGAGAGAGATTGACTATGATTTTAGCACATCCACAGAACAAAGACCCGGCTATATTCCTTCTGGATTTCTTATATATTGTTTCTATACTGATAGATTACTATGATATACTTTACTTCTTGGCTCTATATGAATAAATTTATGTTCCTGGCTATCAGTTTGTGGATGCATTCTTCAGGATTTATCAGCTCCAATGGTATAAGTACAGAAATATGAGCTGAGCGCCATAAAACCTGTTATATATACCCAATGCTATTTTGTTAAAATTTTTTCTTGATAACCTTCCCTTCTACTCACACCCCAAGAATATTACTATCCTTTCTATTTCCCTTAATTCACATGAATTATGATTGTGGTGTATGACGGTCTTCAGGTATGATATTCTTTATGTCTCTCTTAATACCTGAAATCGCTCGGGGTGGGGAGCAGGCAGCATATTATCACTGATTGAGTACTTTGAGGCGCTTGGTGATGTTTTGTGGACACCTTGTATATTGACTGAAAAATCTAAAGGTGAACAGTTGTGCTACCTGGTATTGCCTAAATAATACCTAAATGCTGTATGGAATGTATTACCTAATAACATGAACATAACTCCAAGTACCTAAATAAAGTGTAAACATATTGAAAAATAATAGAGATATTTAGCTACATACAGCTGGCAGTCATATTTTAGAAATGTCTAGATGTTTGATATCTTATATACAGTTTTGAATTCCCTGTTTCCACATCTGGTGAGACTGACATAAAAAAAGGATTTGAGCCTGGCTAGGTGTGGCTCAGCAGTTGAGCATAGACCTATGATCCAGGAGATTGGGGTTCAATTCCAGGTCAGAGCACATGCCTGGGTTGCAGGCCTGATCCCCAGTCAGGGGCATGCTGTAGGCAGCTGATCAATGACGACTCTCTCATCATTTATGTTTCTATCTTTCTCCCTCTCCATTCCTCTCTCTGAAATCAATAAAGATATACTTAAAAAAAAAAAAAGGGATTTGTGATATTACTAAACTCACTCCATATGTAGGAAGCAGATATGGTTATCAAAATAAACTCAATGTTATAACATAAAAATGGAACAGAGTCTAAAGTAGTTAGTAAATGATTTACCAGTATTTTAGGTCAAATTCACAAATGAACTCATTATTAGCCATTTTATAATTTATTTTGTGTCTTATTTCCCCCCAAAATGGAAATTCTTACATAAATTAAAAATAGCTAGAAAATGCAAATTAAATATATATATATATATATATATAATATATATATATATATTTACCTCTCAGAGACCTGAATCTATGGAGTGCAATGTGTTGAGAATTTTAGAAACCTTGAAATGGGATGAAAGTATTTTGTGTATGGGACAGATGTTATTCTTTGGGAGTCAGAGAACAGACTGTGATAGTCATAATAATGGTCCCTCCAAAGATGTCTATATCCTATTTTCAAACCAATGGATATGTTATGCTACTTAGAGAAAGAAAATTAAGGTTGCTGATTTGCTGGATTTAAGACAGGATATTATCCAAAGAAGCTGTAATACATTTACACCATGGAATACTACATAGCTGTAAAGAAGAAGGATCTTGTACATTTTGAGACAGCATGGATGGACCTGGAGAGAATTATGCTAAGCGAAATAAGCCAGGCAGAGAAAGACAAATATCACATAATCTCATTTATATGTGGAATCTAAAGAACAAGATAAACTGATGAACAAATTAGATCCAGTGACATAGAAGCATGGAACAGACTGACCAATCTCAGAGGGAAGGTAGGGTGACTGAGTGGGGAGATATTAACCAAAGAATTTATAAGCTTATATACATAACCCATGGACACAGACCATAGTGTGGTGAAGGCCTGGGGTAGGGGGTGGAGGTGGGGTAGAAGGGGTCAATGGGGATAAAAAGAGGACATCTGGAATTCTTTCAACAATAAAGATAAAATTTTAAAAAAGAGACAGAATATTATCCAGAATTATTATTTTTTTATTGCTGAGAGTATTACAGATGTCCCCCATTCCCCCCCTTATTCCACTCCACAAATGTCCATAAAAGTGGTAAAGGGAGGCGAAAAAGTAATGCAATATGAGAAGGGCTATACCATGTATTATATTTTAGTCTGTTTAACATGCAACAGTTAAAAGGGACCGACATGTTTTTTGTGTGTCAATGATCTAATCTTACATTTTCTCAGTTTAAAGAGGTACTGACCACATGAATATAAATGAAGTGACCTTGCCAAATAGTCTAATAATACTGAAAAAACATGTATTTGTTCAAAAAGTGTAATATTAGTTTTTCTCCTAAACGAAATTAAAATCCTCTGCATGCTTGCTATTGTTGTGGCAACAGGTAGTTTATCATTGTGATGAGATTATCGTAATTGCCCCAGACAAGTGTTTATTGCTTTTGTGGCGTTATTTTGATACTACTCTTCTCTTTATACATGCATTTAATTATAGACTATCTGAAACCACTTTTTCTTTTAAAATGCAATAATTTTTGTTTTGTTTATTTTTTTAAATCATCACCCAAAGATATTTTTTCCCATTGCTTTTCCGAGAGAGTGGAAGTGAAGGAGTGGGGGGAGAGGGGGGAGAGAGAGAGGGAAACATTGATGTGAGAGAGATACATTGATTGGTTGCCTCCCCCCCCCCCCTGAACTGGGGCCGTAAGTTGAGCCTAAAACCAAGGTACGTGCCCTTGGCCAGAACTAAACCGGGGACCCTTCAGTCCGAGAGCCAATGCTCTAACCACTGGCTAGGGCTAAAATGAAAGAATTTTAGATTTACAGTAAGGTTGCAAAGATAATACAGAGGTTTTCTATATTATACCATTTACCCAGCTTTCCTTAATTTCAACAACTTTGGTAATTCTCTCTAAATTAAGAAATTAATATTGATACACTATAAACTAACTCAGTACAGACTTTCTTTGGATTTCACCAGCTTTCTACTGATGTTGTTTTCTGATCTAGGCGGATTTTTCTTGACAATAGTTTCTGTATTTGTCACATCTTCTCCATCCTGTGACAGCTCAATGTTTCCTTTTATTTCATAACACTTTTAAAGAAACTGTTAAGGAATTTTGTAGAATGCTTCTTAATTTGAGTTTGTCTAATATTTTCACGATTGGGCTAAGGTTATGGATTTTGGGGAAAACACCACAGAAGAGGGTGCCCTTCTTATCACATCACATCAGGGAGTGTATGATACCAACATGAGTTCTTGCTCATAATGTAAAAGTTGATCATTTGGTTTAAGTGGCGAATATCAAGTTTCTCCAAAGAAAAGTTACTATTTTCCCTCCGTTCTATATTCTTTGGAAGTGAATTACTAAATCCAGCCCATATACAAAGGAAAGGAAATTAAGTTCCACCTCTTAAAGGGAAGTATATGAAAGATTTTGTGAACATGCACTAAAGCAGAACACTATGTCAACTCATTTCCAAACAAATGCCTATATGGATTTCTGTATTTTTCCGTAGCTAAACATGAGCTCATATTGATGCCTTCATCTCTAACCCAACACTACAGGGTGTGTTAGAGCACTCTTCCTTACTGATTTGTACTTCTTTCTCTGCGTGTGAGAAAACCGGTTCTCATTATCTGCAATCCGTTTACTCATTTGTCCGAGCTTAATATACGTGCAAGTTCCTTTCACAATTGCTAAGTTACATCCCTGTGAGAAACAAAATTACCAACTAGAGTGTACAGTTTGTCTTTAACTTTTTATTATCTAGACAAAACACTATTCCAAAATGATTTTGCTCACTTTCTCCCTCGACCCCTTCATTGACGCTAGGTAATACATTTGTAAAACAGTTAACCCATTTTGCATAATCTCCATCACATCTTGACTTTACCTGATATCCTGGTTGAGTTTTTTGTTGTTGTTGAGGTATAATTGACATACGTTTATTCATTTCAGGCCTATGGCTTCATGATTTGATGTTCGTGTATACTGTGAAATCATCACCGTGATATGTCTAGTTATCATTCTTCACCAAACATATAGAAATTGTTCTCTTTATGGTAAGAAATTTTGAAACCTCTCATAGCATCACCTCAACAGACACAGAAGAACATTTGCCAAAATTCAACATCCATTTATGATTTAAAAAAAAAAACTTTCAACAAAAAGGATATAGCAGGAATGTACCTCAACATAATAAATGGTATTTATGAGAAGCCCAGAACTAACATCACACTCAAGATAAAAAGCCAAATGCTTCTCCTCTAAGATCAGGAGCAAGAGAAGGATGCCTACTGCTGGCACTTTTATTCAACATACCATTGGAAGCCCTGGCCAGAATAATTAGGAAAAAATAAAGAGATAAAAGGCATCCATATTGGAAAGAAATGAAACTTTCACTACTTGTACATAACATGATATTTTACATAAAAACCCTAAAGACTCCACCAAAAATGGTTAGAATTAATGAATGAATTCAGTAAAGCTGCAGGATACAAAATCAATATACAGAAATCTGTTGCATTTCTGTACACTAATAATGAACTATCAGAAAGAAAAAAATTTTAAATCCCAATTACTATTGTATCTAAAAGGATAAAATACATCAGAATGGATTTAACCACGAGGAGAAAGACCTGTACACTGAAAATTATCAGACATTGATTAACAAAACAAAACTGAAATAAATGGAAAGATATTCTATGCTCATTGATGAGGTGAATCAATATTGGTTAAACCAGGAAGAAACAAGAGGGCGGCGTAGGTAACAGCTGCACCTGCCGCCTCCGCAACCACAGCAAAATTACAACTAAAATACAGAAGCACCAGCACTCAGAGCCCCCTGAAACCTGGCTGCACAGAAGCCCCACAACCAGGGAGCTGAAGGAGCATCGAGACCGGGAGGAGGGGCGGAGACGTGGGCGGATCGGGGCTGAATGGCAGAGACACGGCCCAGGGGCCAAACCAGGTGCCACGGTTGAAACCCAGGAGGGAATCTCGGTGGTGGGGGTTTCCCAGAGGAGTGAGGGGTCCCACCCCACAGCAGGGCCCAGCCTAGGGCTCCAGGGCCGGGAAGAGACGTCCCCACAACTCCGGGCTGTGAAACCAGCGGGGACTGTGGCTGAGGGTCCCCGAGGCTGCGGGAGCCCCAGCAGCTCCTCTAAAGGGCCCGGCACGGACTCACTCGGACGCTCCCTCTGAGCCCAGCGCCGGGCAGCAGCCTGAAAGGACCCGGGACCCTCGGGGAGGAACTAACCTGCCTGGAATCCGGGCGAGAGGCGGAGGGGCGGCTTCCTCCCAGGCAGAAGGGCTGGCGGAGGCCATGGCTCCTTTGGCGAGTCCTCCCCGCACACGGCCGGCAGGCAGGCGCCATGTTTGAATCGCCAGCACCTGACTCCACCGTTGGCCCCGCCCCGTGATTCCCGGAGGCCCCGCCCCTCCCCACCTGCAGCTCATCCAGGCCATTTCCAGGGGCTTTTCTGTGCAAGTGGCCTCTCAAGCCTCAGGCTTAGGACTTTCCTAAAATCTCTCAAACAAGCAGCAGCGGGCCCCATACAGCTTGATAAGTGGCCCCAGGCCTGGCACTAGCGGCAGCCTGCATTGGCTCATAGCCTGGCCTCTCCTGGACACCTCCAAGCCCAGCACAAGTAGCGGCCAACTACAGTTTGCTGTGAAGCTCATGCTGGGTGGCCCTGGGCAAGGCACTGGCACAGGCTGACTTTGCACCTCCCGGGAGGCCCCAGAGACAGTGCACCTGGTGGTCAGACTCGACCACGCTGGATTACAACCCTACCACAGCCACTAGTGACACACTAAAGGGGTGCACTTGGTGAACACCAAAGCCCCACTGAAGTAAATCCTGCTCCATCAGGGTATCTCCAGCATAGCAGCTCTTTGGCTGTAGTTGCAGCTGGTCCTCACAGCTGATTGGCCTGAGGGTTAATTCCTCCCAGTGACGCCAACAGCAACCAAGGCTCAGCTACAACAGGACTGTGCACACAGCCCACAAGGGAGCACCTAGAAGGCCCAGCTCAGGTGACTGGGGAGGCTGAGCCACTGGACCCTTCAGGACACCTACTACACAAAGCCACTCTACAAATTCCAGGAGACACAGCAGCTCTTCCTAATACATAGAAACAAACACCAGGAAGCAGCCAAAATGTGGAGGCAAAGAAACATGTCACAGGGGAAAGAACAGAAGAAATCTCTAGAAGAGGAACTAAATGAAATAGATCCAAGCAAGCTAACAGATACAGAGTTCAAAATTTTGTTTATAAGGATGCTCAACCATGTTAGTAAGAGCACTATAAAAAAAACTGAGAAAATCGATGACATAATAAAGTACCAATTTGAAATGAAGGATACACAAACTGAAGTGAAGAATAATTTACAAGGAATCAACAGTAGAGTAGAGGACGCTGAGAATCAAATCAGCAATTTGGAACATGAGGAAACAAAAAACACCCAACCAGAAGAGCAAAAAGAAAAAAGAATCCGGAAATATGAAGGTAATATAAGGAGCCTCTGGGATAACCTCAAGAGGCTCAACATTTGTATTATTGGGGTGCAAGAAGGGGAAGAAAGAGAGCAAGAAATTGAAAACCTACTTGAAAAAATAATTACTGAAAACTTCCCACCTGGAGAAAGAAATAGAATTACAAGTCCAGGAAGCACAGAGGGTCCCAAACAAGAGGAACCAAATGCCAAAGGTTAAAGACAAAGAGAGAATCTTAAAAGCAGCAAGAGAAAAGCAATTAGTTACCTCAAGGGAGCACCCATACAACTGTCAGCTGATTCCTCAACAGAAACTTTGCAGGCCAGAAGGGAGTGGCAAGAAATATTCAAAGTGATGAAAAACATGGAACTACAACCAAGATTACTCTACCCAGCAAAGCTATCATTTAGAATTGAAGGCCAGATAAAGAGCTTCTCAGACAAGGAAAAGCTAAAAGAGTTCATCACCACCAAACCAGCACTACAGGAAATGTTGAAGGGTCTTCTTTAACAAGCTAATGAACAAAATAATCTGACAAACTAAATAGATCCAGAGACATTGATGCATGTAACGATCATATTTCAGAGGGAAAAGGGAAGGGGGGTAGAGGGTGGGAAGAGATTAACTAAAGAAGTTATATTCATATATGCCTAACCCATGGACACAGTCAATAATGGGGTGAAGGCCTAGAGAGGGGGTGGGAGCGAGGTGGAGGGGGTCAACTGGGGGGAAAAATGGGACACCTGTAATACTTTCAACAATAAAGATAATATATATATATATGTTAAATGTTTATACTACACAAAAAAATGTACAAATTTGATGAAATCCCTATCAAAATTCCAATATTTTTCACCGAAAAAGAATTAACAATGCTAAAATATGTAAGAGACTACAAAAGGGCCCAAACAGGCAAAGCAATCTTGAGGAGGAAGAAGAAAGCTGAGGGCATAACATTTCCTAATTTCAACAACATTACAGAGTTATAGTAATCCAAACAGTATGGTGTTTGCACAAAGACAGACATAGATCAATGTAACAGAATAAAGAGCCAATATAAAAATATACACATATATGGTCAATTAACTTATGACAAAGGATTCAAGTGTATACAATATATTTGAGGAAAGGGCAGTCTCAAGGGTGTTGGGTAAACTGGACAGCCATATGCAAAAAATAAAATAAAACTGGACAACTATCTTACACCATGCATGTAAATTAACTCATAATGCAATAAAAACTTGAACACAGACCTGAAATCATAAATCTTCTAGATGAAAACATAGGGGGTAATCTCCTATTTTGTGATTAAAATGTCATATCTAAAAGATAAAATGTGTTCCTAGAATTTTATTTTCTCCAAAATATGTAAAATATTATTTCCCACAAATGTTCTTATTCCAAAAGGGTGTGTACTCCTACTTTCCATTTTTAAGAGAGTCTGACTTTATATTGGAGCATATGTGTGGGAGCTGTTGATCCAACTTACACATGTGCAGAAATATTGTGATAGGAAGAAAGTAAAAGAATTTCAAATTTAGTGACTAGGGGAACATAATTTCTTTGGTGTGGTGCTGATATGCATTTTGGTATCAGATAATAATCTAATAATCTATTCTTCATATATGTGTAAGTTTAATGCTATTATTTAAAGGTTCATAAGCATACAAACACAATTAGGTCTATAACTGGTATTTAAAATGACAAACCTCAATCCCAAGCCACTCAATTCTTGAATAATTAAATGCATTTCATCTCCTCAGAATGACAAGGGAATCTTAGTTTTCGTCTCATTATATCTGTAACACATCTTCTTGGCATGTTATTTACTGCCTTACAGATTAGTAATCACTTGGACTCCTTCACTTAAAGTTACTGTGTCATACATAGGACACACCAGTATGCTTGAGAGAAAGACAAACTTTTTTTTCTCTCCCTTGACCATTGGACAAAATCCACAGCATAACAGGATACGTGGAACTCAAAAATTCACTTCTGGGAAAAGAGGGGCTATGTTATATTAAAGATGAATGAAGTGAGCAATTTGCACAGGCACTGTAACAATTAGATCTCTTGGATGCAGCTCTCCCCCCAGCTGCAGTACTAATTGTTGCATACAGCTGAAACAACAAAGGAAACCTATAATTTCATCCGTGGCAAATTGGTGGATACTGAACTTATCCTCCCATCATAAAATACACAAGCAAACAAACAGCCTATAAAGCTGAAAAAATATAAAAAGCAACTGCTTTCAGGCACAGGACAATAGGAAATAACAAATCCAGGAAGCGCCACATAAACACGAGCTTTCGGCCTTGGACGATCTCTGCACAGAGCGGCACAGGGAAGCAGAGCCCCAATGAGAGCAGCAGTCCAGTAACGGAGCAAAGGGGGCTGGCCGCTGGGCATCGCAGCAGCTGCGCTACAGAGAGCAAAAGTGTCTAGCTGTGCCAGCACTACCAAAATTCCATACTTTCATTATTATTTTTACTTTTTTCTAATCCCTTCACTTTTCTCATCCAGCACTCCCAACCCCCTCCCCTCTGACAGCTGTCAGTCGGTTCTCTGTATCTTTGAGTCTGTTTGTGTTTTGTTTGTTAGTTTATTTGTTCATTAGATTCCACATATAAGTGAGATCATATGGTACTTATCTTTCTCTGCCTGGCTCATTTCACTTAGCATGATACTGTCCAGGTCTATCCATGCTGTCACAAAAGGTAAGATTTCCTTCTTTTTATGGCTGAGTAGTAGTCCATTGTGCAAATGTACTGCAACATTCTCATTCATTCATCTACTGATGGGCGCTTGGGCTGCTTCAAAATCTTGGCTGTTGTGAACAACGCTGCAAAGAACACAGGGGCGCATATATTCTTTCAAATTAGTGTTCAGCTTTATTTGGATATATTCCCAGAAGTCGAATTGCTGGGAAATAAGACAGTTCCATTTAAAAATTTTAACTCCATACAGTTTTCCACAGAGGCCGCACCAGTCTGCATTCCCACCAGCAGTTAGGGAGGCTTCCCTTCTACACTTCCTCACCAACACTTGTTTGTTGATTTATTGATGGCAGCCATCCTGCCAGGTAGGAGGAGATATTTCATTGTGGTTTTATTTTGCATTTCTCTGATGATTAGTGATGTTGAGCATCTTTTCATATGTCTATTAGCTATCTGTCTATTCAGGTCCTTTGCTCATTTTTTAATTGGGTTGTTTATTTTTTGGCGTTAAGTTTTGTAAGTTCTTTATAAATTTTGGTTATTAACCCCTCATTATCATCAGATGCATCATTGGTTAATGTGTTCTCCCATTTAGTGGGTTTTCTGTTCATTTTGTTGATGGTTTCCTTTGTTTTGCAAAAGCATTTTAGTTTCATGTAGTCCCATTTGTTTATTTTTTCTTTTGTTTTCCATGTCCGAGGAGATGTATCAGAAAAAATACTGCTATGAGAAATGTTCAAGATTTTACTGCCTATGTTTTCTTCTAGGATATTTATGGTTTCAATTCTGACATTTAAATCTTTAATCCATTTTGAATTTATTCTTTTGTGTGGTGTAAGAAGGTGGCCTACTTTCATTTTTTTTTAATGTATCTGTCCAATTTTCCCAACACCATTTATTGTATAGGCTATCTTTACCCCATAATAAGTATTTTCTTCTTTTGTTAAATAGTAATTGACCATGAAGGCATGGGTTTATTTCTGGGCTCTCTATTCTGTTCCAAGTATCTGCATGCCTATTCTTATGTCAGAACCATGCTGTTTTGATCACTGTGGCCTTGTAGTATAGTTTGAGATTAGTAGCATGATTCCCCCAACTTTGTTCTTCTTTCTCAAGATTACTGTGGCTATCTGGTGTCTTTTGTGGATCCATATACATTTTTTGAATAGTTGTTCTAGTTCTGTGATTGATTTTTTAAAAAAATATATCTTTATTGATTTCAGAGAGAGGAAAGGAGGAGAGGGAGAGAGAAACATCAATGATGAGTCATTGATAGCCACCTCCTGCTTGCCCCTCATCAGGGATCGAGACTGCAACCCAGGCATGTGCCCTGACTGGGAATCGATCAGGGATCTCCTGGATCATGGTTTGATGCTCAACTGCTGGGCCAAGCCGGCCTGGCCTGTGATTGATTTTTTAATATTGAACAAGCTTTGCATATCTGGGATAAATCCCACTTGTTCTTGGTATGTAATTCTTTTTGAAACATATTTTATACAATTTGCATACATTTCATTGAGGATTTTTGCATCTATATTTATAAGAGATTTCTTATAATGTCTTTCTCTTGTTTCGGTATTATGGTAAAGCTGGCCTCACAGAATGAGTTAAAAAGTATTCCTTCTGCTTCTATCCTCTGAAAGTGATTGTAGAGAATTGGAATAATTTCTTCCTTAAATGTTTGGTAGAATTTGTCAGTGAACTCATGTGGGCCTGATGCTTCCTATTTTGGAAGGTTATTAAATACAGATTCAAATTCTTTTATGTCTATTGATCGATCAATCGATCGATCTATCTAATCTATCGTCTTATTCAGATGGCTTATTTCTTTGTAAGTTTTGACAGATTGCATCTTTCAAGGAATTTGTGTAATATAGTTGTTCATAGTATTCCTTTATTATCCTTTTAATATCCATGGGATCTGTAGTGATATCCTTTCTTTCATTTAAAATATTACTAACTCTGACCCTATTTTTTAGCCTGGTTGCAGGCATATTGATTATATTTATCCTTCCAAAGAACAAGCTTCTATTTCATTGGTTTTATCTATTGTTTTTTTCCTATTTTCAATTTCATTGATTTTTGTTCTAATTCTTATAATTTCTTTTTTTCTACTTACTTAGGATTTAATTTGCTCTTCTTTTTATAGTTTCTAAATTATGGATTTTAGATCTTTCTTCTTTTCTAAAATATGTATTCAATGCCATGTCTTTTCCTCTAAGGCTAAGCAGGGCTTTCACTGAATCACACAAATTCTAATAGGTTGTGTTTACATTTTCATTTATGTCAAAACATTTTTTAAAATTTCCCTTGATATTTCCTCTTTTACCCATGTGTTATTTGCAAGTGTGTTGTTTAATCTCTGTGTATTTTAGGGATTGTCCAGTTATCTTTCTGTTCTTAACTTCTATTGTGAGCTGAAAGCAGACATTGTATGATTTCTATTCTTTTGAGTTTGTGGAGGTGTGTTTTATGGCCCAGAATGTCCTTGAAATCATTTATTGTATTTGAATCTTGTAAACACAGAAGAAAATCACTTATTAATCTGAATTTTTTAATGATTAAACAGGGTATCAGAATCTCAGTGGTTGATCAGTATTCTTCAGTATGATTTGGCTTATCCAGGACTTGACTCCAAGTCTTCTAATTGCAGATGCTATACTGTTATCTAGATGTGAAAAATCATACTTTTGTACACCACGCCTAATCAGTTGTTTAATTACTGACACTTCCCTGGAACATAGTTCTCTTCTCTATATAATGATTATACAATATCTTAGACACCTATGCAAATCAAAATGCCCTCTCTTTATGCTGTTAGAAGGTTGTGTCTGTTAAATACAGAGGTTAAGGAATTCCTGGGAAGTTTTAGTGCTGAATTTTATAGGAAATGTTTTAATTAGTGAGAACTTCACTTCTTGGTCAGGCAGAATTATTGTAAAACGTGAGACTTCTTTCATCTGTGAGAAACTTCCATAAGCTAGTGTCAAGAAAAGAGTTTCAGGTTGATATATGGTGGCTAGAGGATCTGTCTGCTTCATTAAGTTATACTTATTTTACCTAAAATTTTTTAAACAACTCAACAGATTTAGAGAGGGGCTATTTCTACAACTTTCAGATATTTTATATTCAAATGCATAGTGCAATTCCTAGATGAATACGTGTTTGAATGATTATCATTTTAGTATTAAATTACAAATAATTTTCAATTAATAGAAGACATTATAAAACTGCCTGTTTTGATGCCTGATCAATACCTATGTGTTTATATTCATACTATATTTTGTTTTCCTAAAGTTAGCACAGTTTTAATTCAGATACCTAAAACAGTTATATATTTTCTTTACCAAATATTTGTAGTTTCCGTTTGAATTGTATTTATATAATAACCCAGTAATCATTCACTTCCACGTTGTGAATATTAAAACACATATATGTCCATAAATGGCTTAAACATAGATAATAGTGTGGGATAACTATGAATTCAAATTCCTTTTGTGTTCTACATATTAGCTTTATGGCATTGGAAACAGAAGTGAATACATGTATTGCATATTTATTATATGCTAGGCATTGTGTTAAGCACTCTATCTACACTGTATTTCATCTTAAACATAAATTTTAATCAAATATTTATATTATTGTATATTTCGTGAAGATAAAACTCAGGAATCAAATGGTTTGTCAAAACCACATAATCAGCAGTAGCCCAACTCGAGTTTTAGTTTACATCTGAGACACTCCAGAGACTGCTCTTTTTTACCACATGCAGTAGTTACATAACTTTATGAAATCTTTTGTAGAAAAAGAGTTTGTCATAGGACTACTTTAAAGATTTAATAAATTAGCATATGTTAGTGTGTTATATAGGAAATTTGGGTTCAACAAATAATGCCTCTTCAGTGTCTTACACCCTCTCTCTTCTGTCTTCCTCTTTTATACCCTTCTTTTAAAAATGTTTATGGCCAGTCCTAAAATTAACAACATATATTTAATGTACATATAAAACTAAGGTGGAGTAAGTGTATAGATGATTAGGTATGTTTAATTGTCAGTATCCAAAAGCCATAAAATATACAAAAGTTAATTTCTGATATTTCCAGTATTAAATACAACAATATTAATAATAATAATAACCACATACACTTACATCCATTCAAACTTTGCTTGGGGCGATAGGCTCACAGTGCAGTGTGCAGATGATGTTTTATAGAGTTGTACACTTGAAACATGTATGTTTCTGTGAACCAATGCCACCTCAATAAATTCAACAAAAAATAAATAAATAGCCCGGCCGGGCATGGCTCAGCGGTTGAGCGTCGACCTGCAATCCAGGCGATCGGGGTTCGATTCCCGGTCAGGGCACATGCCCGGTTGGGGGCTCGATCAATGACTCTCTCATCATTGATGTTTCTATCTCTCTCTCCCTCTCCTTTCCTCTCTCTGAAGTCAATAAAGATGTATTTTAAAAAATAAATAAATAAATAAATAAATAAATAAATAAATAAATAGTATCTTAGTTTTTATAATGATATAATATTTCAACAAATTAAAAAAACACTTTTAAAATTTTCATTTTACTTTGTTGAATGACAGAAACTGTGAGCTCTTTCCCACTCTCATTTTTGGAGTTATAGAGTAAGAAATTTATAAAACATAAAAATATACTTTTGGACACATGAACTAAGCAACAGAAAAATCTATGAACAAATTTAAGAATAGAAAAGAATTTGCCATTGTATAAAACTTGATTACTGGTACATTTTTTTATTACTTCCCTGCTTTTAATATCAGTTCTTCAAGTAAAACCACTACTATAAATAACTTTAGTAAGACTCTATTCCATTTTCTAAAAAACAGTACTTTGGAGTTAATTTTGGAAGGCCTTTCTCTTCTATTAAGGAGAGCTATATATATATACTTTTATGTTATTATACAACAAAAAGATTTGCACAGCAGCAAAATTTAAAACAAACACTGGTGATCTTTTTGGTTTGTCAGACTTTATTTTGCTCAAGCAATTTCTAAAATTGCCTTTGTTGGTTTCCATTTTATTTTAATTGGGACAAAATGAGCAGTGTCAGGTGATATGCTGATTGCTTTTTAAATATGCCAACAGGGAAATATATCTTGCTAGATAGTTGCTAGATTTACTTTTTAAATGGACTTGTGTCTTGAATAAAGTACTTAAGATATATTGACTAAATATTAAATATCCATTAAGAACTTTTTAAATGTGTCTTTATAACCTCTCATTTTAATTAGAATGTTTCTCATTTTACTAAAGAAAACCAAAAATTTAATTGTTTTCTCTCAATATTTTTGTTTGTTTGTTTCCTTTTTCTGTAATTGCAATAAGATGCAGCTGTTCTCATTCAATTAATCTACTCTTAGGAAAACATATATGACTTATGTAGGAAACTAAATAAGAATAAACATCTGAAATCTGCATATCTGGCACTCTATTAAAAACAACTTCTGTATTTTAACATATAACTCAGTTACCAAAAACGTATTTCATGTTTTCAAGGAAATGCTATATTGTATAAAACTATTATTCCTTTTAATTAGTTAAAACTTAGGACAAATATGACAATAGCATTTAATTGTCTTAAATTTCACTTCTGAAAAAGATGATCCTATGTACTTGGTAAAGCAGCTGCCTGAAGACTTGCTGATGAGGGCCGGGCTGCCTTCTGAAAGTGTGACGTTGTCCTAGTGTGCCTTCCACATCGAGAAGATAAAAATTGCCAAAGCAAAAGTTACTGTCAATAAAGATCCCAGATTTTAGGTTTCACATCTGATTTTAGATGACTTTATTTAAATCATTTTTAAAAGATTAACAATGAGGAATGCCAAGCCCAGTCTCTCAGAAGACATTTGCTGTGATCTCCATGGCCTGGTTTCTGTAGAAAGGGTGAGGTAAGGGGGAGTGTCTTTAGTCGATGATATGTTGGCTCATTGCTACTCTAGATCATTCCTTAGTTTCACTAGATAGTATCTTAATCATTAAAAAGGTTCTCAACTGTTCTTCACTGGTAGATTTTCAAAGACTGACCTCCAGAAGACAAGACTGTCTTCACCGTGGTTCTCATAGGAAAATTAAAGTATTTCCACTGGACTAAAGTTTGGAAGACATTATTTTGGTCAAAGAATCATTTTTCTTTTCCCCTCAAATGCTGTCCATATTCTAAAATGCTACAGAGGCCTCTGCTGAAGCATTGTTCCTCCTCCACACTCCTCTCCCTGTGGAAAAGCACAGCTTCTGGAACGTGCACTTTACCCAGGAGGCAGCAGTCTAACTGTATCGCTCTGAGGAAGCAGTGCCTACAGATGGGCTGATGGTCACGCACAGACGGGCACCCGCTACAGCAGCCCGAGAGCAAGTGCGCTCCTCACACACCCGGGCCAGCTCCCCAGCCATGGCTGAGCTCCTCACACACCCAGAACCAGCTCCCCATCCATGGCTGAGCTCCTCACACACCCAGAACAGCTCCCCATCCATGGCTGAGCTCCTCGCACACCCACAACCAGCTCCCCATCCATGGCTGAGCTCCTCACACACCCAGAACAGCTCCCCAGCCATGGCTGAGCTCCTCACACACCCAGAACCAGCTCCCCAGCCATGGCTGAGCTCCTCACACATTCAGAACCAGCTCCCCATCCATGGCTGAGCTCCTCACACACCCACAACCAGCTCCCCATCCATGGCTGAGCTCCTCACACATTCAGAACCAGCTCCCCATCCATGGCTGAGCTCCTCACACACCCAGAACCAGCTCCCCATCCATGGCTGAGCTCCTCACACACCCAGAACCAGCTCCCCAGCCATGGCTGAGCTCCTCACACACCCAGAACCAGCTCCCCAGCCATGGCTGAGCTCCTCACACATTCAGAACCAGCTCCCCAGCTATGGCTGAGCTCCTCACACATTCAGAACCAGCTCCCCAGCCATGGCTGAGCTCCTCACACATTCAGAACCAGCTCCCCAGCCATGGCTGAGCTCCTCACACACCCAGAACCAGCTCCCACACCCATGGCTGTGCTCCTCACACACTCAGAACCAGCTCCCCATCCATGGCTGAGCTCCTCACACACCCAGAACCAGCTCCCCAGCCATGGCTGAGCTCCTCACACACCCAGAACCAGCTCCCACACCCATGGCTGTGCTCATTGCACACTCAGAACCAGCTCCCACACCCATGGCTGTGCTAACACCTCACAAGCGAAACAGTTTTGTTCAAATGCTAATGGAGGTGGGATGATCACTTAGCCGGCGTAGCTCCTTTTTGTTTCTCACTATGTGTAAAGTTTATCTTCTATAACTCATCAATTGCCTAGCATACTTTCCTTATTTGGTTATCGGACTCCTT
Organism: Miniopterus schreibersii; assembly: GCF_964146895.1. Classification (NCBI taxonomy): domain Eukaryota; kingdom Metazoa; phylum Chordata; class Mammalia; order Chiroptera; family Miniopteridae; genus Miniopterus; species Miniopterus schreibersii. The sequence goes on from NC_138102.1 coordinate 134,873,685, forward strand.
TCCACAAATGGACAGTTATTTTAAAACATGGATCATTGGCTGCTTTTAATGCCAGCTGGTACTTTGTCCTGGCCGGATTGCATGCTCTCACAAAGCTAATCGTTGCCAAACTCTCACCGAAGTCAGTAAAGTTGCCAATTTAGAAGTAGGCTTGGAAAGGTACTAAAATAGATGATAAACTGATTCAGAGAGAATGGTTCCCTTTTGCAGATATTTAAACGGGTTGAATAATCTCTCTTTTCAGGCACATGCTGACCTCAGGAATCGTCTAGGTGAAATACGTCAGCATAGCATTGACTTCATTAATGAATCATAGATAATCTAATATGGAAAATTGGTTCTAAGACAAACCTACCTACCTAGAAAATGCCCTATATTCTCTAGTTGTGTTCACATAATTTTTTGTTTCAGCCAAATGTGGTTCCTGAGGATTGCCCTATTCTAAAATTTCCAGTCTAATTATAACTCACCTTGAGTAAACACATCCCAAAATATGATATCCTGTGGGCAGTTGCAGATTTGATGACTTGCAAGATATCTTGAAAAATGTCCTAGGAAACTCAACAACCACCCCTCCTCAACTCATTTGCAAAGTAAACAAGTTGTGAAATATTTTTAGTTTGAATAGTGTTTTATGAAAAATAAATAATAGTTTAACAAAGTATCGATCTACATACCCTCCTGTGCACATACAAGTGTGTACATACTATAACTAAGTGTCTGTAATTCAGATATTTGCAGCTTCCCAGGCCAAGAGAGGTTCCCTTGGCCACATTTGCCTCCCTCTGCAGCAGCATCCTGAACTCTGCAGGAGGGAAGAACACAATATTTTCGTCACACCTTTCTCCACTAAATGCTCTCAGAAGACTAGAGCCATATCCTATATGCTGTTGCAAAACACCTGCCAATAATATTTGGGCTTGTTTTCTTTAAGTGTGAGCTTACTTCCACCTCAATCAGGTCATTTATTTATAGGAATTGTACATAAATACAGTTTAAAACCTTATAGTGAAATTCACTTGTGTACATGTGAAAATATTACCATGTTTTCTCACCCTGAAGTGGCTTTTGATCCCTTCTATGCAGGTTCAACACAGTCAGAGGCAGGGCCCTGTTGTATAAGAGAAGCATGTCCCACACCAGAAAGCCAGTGTCACCAAGGCAGTCTGGATTTGGACCCAGGGCTCAGCAGGATCTAGAGAGGATAGACTGGTGTCCAGGTGAAAGAAGAAAAGACACTAGAAGATTAGAGTTGTTTTTAGCTCTAGGCTTTAAACAAGATTGGTTCATGGACCCTTCAAGTTCCATTTATTGGCTTAGTTTATTCTGAAGAATGAAAAACACAAAAACACTCCACAACAAATCAAAACAAAAACCAACTCAGCATCAAGATAGAGATTCCAATCAGAAATAAAGACTGTGCCTTTTTGATAACAGCCATTCTGACAGGTGTGAGGTGACATCTTATTGTGGTTTTGATTTGCATTTCCCTGGTGGTTAGTGACATTGAGCATCTTTCCATGTGCCTGTTGCATGTCAATACAAAAAGAAAAAGCCATAAAGACTGTGTCTTCTGTGGATGGTATTTCCTGTGTTAGAGTTCTTAGAAATGTAAGTTGATTGTTAAGTTCCTAGGTGAAGCACAGATCTGCCAGAATAGAGGTAACACAGGCCAAAAGCAAATATGCTTGTTTTTAATGAATAACCAAGAATTCCTCTAAAGTTCATAAATGTATTGTCTTAAAAAGACCTTTTAAGTGATTTAATTATCCCAAATGTTTCATAAAGTTTTATATAATTATGCTTTTAAAATTTGATATGAATGCTTTCAAAATTTGGCCAAATTAAAAATAAAAAACAACTAAATGAGTGACTTAATTCTTTAGGTCTTAGTAGCTAGAGTTCCATAATTTCTCTGGTCTCTATATATTTTATGAGACTGATTCTTGAGATTTTCCTTTGACTCTATGACATAAGGAAACCAGAACCGTTATTTGTGTCTTAAAGGTTATGTGAATCTGATTTAGTCTGTCTATATATACTAAACCTATGCTCTTCAGAACTGTGCCACGTTCCCAACCCTTTACCTGTCATTTTGCTCCTAATTTTTCTTTTCAAACACCTCTCCTTCAACTTCTTTCTATTTTCTTCAGTGTCCATTTTTAAAAACATGTATAGTTGTTTTCTGGGGCAAATTCAGAAAGAACCTTTTCATAAAAATTAAGAATAATAGTCCTTTCATCAAGATCGATGGTTACAGTCACTAAATAGCTTCTCTTTTTCTAGAAAAACACAACAGCTTCTACATGCTGTTCCCTGGGTTAGCTTACTGAAAAAGGGCACTGTTACCTGTTGTGTAAGCTCCACATCAACACTTTGAATGCAGACAAATAACCCATTTAGGAGAAATTTAGATGAAAATCAAAGCAGGGATTATAATCTTTGGTAAACATATAAAATATTTACATAAAAATGTTAATAATAAGTATGTAAGTACTTTTTAAACTTGAATGCAAACTTTGTAAAATTCTCTAGGCCTGTGCCAGAAAATTGAAGATGATATTGAATATTAAAAAGTCGTGATTGATAGCAACTGAACCACAGGTCTAGTCATTTGAATATACAGCCTGAAGTGCAAACATTTTTTTTTAAATTTTTTTCTTTCTTAAGCATGTCGGTGTGTCTCACAAGGCTGGGTGGTATGTGAATAAAAGGTCTGAAACTTCCTTGTTCTAAACTAGATTGAAATGTATTGTTTTAATAAACAATACTAATGAGACCACAGCTGAATAAAGTACATTTATTATAAGGCATTCTACTTCAGAGAATATATTCAAATTTAAAATGATACAGAAAATATATAATGAAAGTAAGACTTTAAATACACTCCTTGTGTGCAAAAGGTTAAAAGCACCAAACAAGAACCTGCAGAGAAAATATGTTTAGAGGGAGATGCTTTGTCCACATTCTGGAATAAAGAGCAACTACATTGTATTTTTTCTTAACGGCTTCAATGAAATTTAAATTGAAAAGAAATTCTCCTTTAACTTAAAAATTAAGTTTGAAATAAATGAATTCCAGTCTCATTCAACCAAATAGTATTTAGTGACTGTATCATATAAATAAAGGATGTTCAATAAATTATAAAAAATATCTTAAAAAGGGAAATAAAGTATCTCTGCCTTCAAGGAGCTTAGAATATAGTAGATAAAATACAAAGCAGAATGTAACACTGTGATAAAAAATATGATAGATTTCATATTAGGAAGCAGTAAATAGTACAGTTAGAAAAGCAAACTGGAGTCAGAGAATGGAGAACACTGAAGAAGTTAAGGAATTTTCACTAGGATCAATCAATGGGACTTTATGAGACTGATGATTAGTGGTGAGAAGAATGACAATATCTAAGGTAAGTGTTGTGGGAAAACTTTCGGAAGCTATGTGTGATACACAGGAACAAGCAGAAATTGAAAACAGGAAGAAAATATATGAAAACATGGGCAAAATCCAGTGAAAATATAATGACAGCCTCAAGATGATAAGAGTGTGACTAGAGCCCGGCCGGGCGTGGCTCAGCGCTTGAGCGTCGACCTGGGATCCAGGCGATCGGGGTTCGATTCCCGGTCAGGGCACATGCCCGGGTTGCGGGCTCGATCAGTGACTCTCATCATTGATGTTTCTCTCTCTCTCCCTTTCCTCTCTCTGAAATCAATAAAGATATATTTTAAAAAAAAACAACAAAAAACACAAAAAGAGTGTGACTAAAAAAAAAGATAAGACAGTAGATACAGATTGGAAACTGTTCAGAAATAAATGGTGAGCAAAAATGAGGAGTGTAAAATGTCTTAGACTGATTCAGTACATGAGGCAGCTATTAAATGAAATACAAACGTGAATAAAACTGTTTCAGGGGGAAAGTTTATGGTACCCTTTTAGATATACTAAACATCCAGGCAAAGGTGATTAAAACGAAATGTGAGCCCTGGCCGAGGAGCTCAGTTGGTTAGAGCATCATCCAGATTTCAACAAATATTTATGAGACATGCAAAGAAACAAAGATGCATGACTCATACGGAGTTAAAAAATATATGTCAATAGGAACAATTATAAGTGGGCCCAGATGTTAAATTTATCATCCAAAGACTTCAAAGCAGCTATTAAAATATGTTCAAGGAATTAAAGAAAACAATATTTAAATAAAGAAAGAAAAATATGATTACAATGACATAAAAAGGGACTCAATAGAGAAATAAAAACTATAAAAAAGAAACAGATGAAAATAACAGAATTGAAAGAACAATATCTAAAATGAAAAAATTCACTAGATAAACTCAATACCAGATTTGTAATAGCAGAAAAAAAGAATCAGAGAATTTAAAGAGATATTAATAGAAATTATACAATCTCAAAGTCGCAGAGAAAAAGGAGGAAAGAAATATAACAGAACCTCAGGCCAATGAGACAACCTCACTTTATGAGGCCAATATATTACTCTGCTATCAAAGCAAGGTAAAGATATCACAAGAAAGAAAACTATAGATTAATACCATTTATAAAAATAAACCCCCAAATCTTTAACAAACTATTAGCTAACCATATCCAATTAATTGATTTATTATATTAACAGAATAAATGACACAAACCACATGAACATTTCAATAGAGGCAAAAAGGAAAACCCACATTTGACAAACTCCAACACCTCTTTTTAATAAAAACTCTCAACATGCTAGGAATAGAATGAAATGTCTTCAACTTGGTAAGTGGCATCAATGAAAATCTAAGCCAACATCGTAGGTAATAGTAAAATACTGGATACTTTTACTCTAATATCAAGAACAAGGAAAATAGTATGTTAAGTATTGAAAATAATATTGCTATTCCATCTTGCGTGTCAGAAAACTGAGGCCTGGAGAGTTTAAATAACATTCCTGGACTTGCAGAACTTGCAAGGGTCAGAGCCGCGATTCAAACTCAGCTTCGATTTAAAATTGATCGTCTTAATGGCCGTGAGACTTTGCTTTTCCCTCGCACCTGTGTCGTTCAGTTGTAGCGCAGCTCACCCAAATCTGAACAGTTTCCATGCTACGACATAACATCTATAGTCCTGCATTGGGTGGCCGAGTCCTGCTATAGACATTTATCTTGCATAAAAATGTGAATTATTTTAAACTTTGCACTTCCCGTGTTAGTCTGGCCTTCAGCTCTCTGCAGCTTTTCATGACCGTTTCTCTCAGCACTGATTTTAGTCGTAGAGTCTTTATCTTCCCAAACCCTCTCTCAGTGTCAGCGGATCTGCTTTATACAGGAGAGACTTTGTCTCCTTCCCGCCTGTCGCTTCATCCCAGCCAACCCTTGCTGCTCCTCTTGGAGTGTTGTAACACGAACTACCTTATAGATTCCCAGGTCGCAAACGTGCGCACAGGACCCTACCTTCTTGCCTTTCCTTGGACTTTGCTCTTCGGTCGCTTCCTCTGTACCCTTCCTCACCCCTGCTGGCTCCTTTCCTTCAGCCTTTGGACACGATCAGGCCTTCCTCACCCTCCACTCCGCCGGCCTTCACCCCGGCCCCTCCACTCAGTGCCTCCTGGACAGTGCCAAATGGGCCCCCCGGAGGCCCAGGGGTGCCTTCCGGCTCACCAGTGATGAAGAGGAGGGTTGAAACATGCTGCTTCTCCCCCCTCACAAGCCAGCTCCTCTCCCAGTGCCCCCACACCCCAGCGTGTGCCAGCACGGCCTGCCCCATCAGAACACCACTCCACGTGCCACCCCAGATTGGTCTGTGTCCCTCCAGCTCGATGTCCCAGCCATTAACGCTCCTGCTGGCTTTACCTCTAACTAATTTCATCCTGTAGTCACTTCTCACCATTTCCATGTTTCACTGCCAGACCTGTTTTTCATTCTCTCTCATCCACCTACTTCAGTCGTCTCTTTTCTAGCTTTCTTTGTTTCCGTTTTCTCATGCAGTTTTATTTTCCACGGAAATGCCACATTCCTTTTCCTAAAGTATGTATCAGATCATCATTCTCTTGCTTAACTCCTTTCTGCTTCCCATCTATCTGGAGTACAAAGCAAAGCCTTTACGAAGATCTACAAAACAATGTAATACCTTGGAGAGCCAATAGGGTAATATAATTGTTGTATTATCTTGCCTGTGCGTCCAAACGGAACTGCTACAATTTACCCCACATTAAGCTACTTCTGCCTTTCTTGCTGCCTTTTCAGCAAGTCACCTTCGGTCTTTGCACTTGCATTTCCCGTTGCCTGGAATGCGCCCCAGAGGTTTCTATGGCTCACTGCTTCTCCTCACCTGCGGCCCACCCGATGTTAGCCAGTCAGGAACGCCTTCTCTGACTGTACTAGATAAGTGTGTTTCCGTTTACTTATTTACCACAACTCCTTGTTGTATTTCTCTGTTTTATTTTATTTTGTTAGAGAACTTCCCAATATCTGAAATTCTAATTTCATTTTTTTATACATTTGTGCCAATATGTTGGCCTACTGAATGTAAGATGCATGAAGGGGCAATACCTTTTTATATACTAATAAATTCTCCAACACCTTAAACAATACCTAACTCGTAGTAGGTTCTTAATATTTGTTGAATAAATTAATTTAATTGTAAAGATTCCTCTGTACCTATCAATATAAAGTGAGACAACTTTGTAGTTAAGGTTCAATGTGTTCAAAATATTTTTATATTTTTAAAATATGTATATAATGAATAAGCTTTCTCTATTTTGATAATTCTATGTGTGAATTATTTATAATAAAAAAGTAATAGGTAAATGTCATATTTATTATTTTTCATTATTTAAACCAGAAAATTTTATTTAACAATAAAAATAAAACTGAAAATGTATGACAATTTGTTCATTTAAAAAAATAGCTATTAAAGAATGGCTTTTATCATAACGATATCTCTGTCCTGTAGGAGATTTGATGTGGTCTTAATAACTCTGCTGCTCACCTTCTACATTATTTACTTTGAATCACAGTGATGCAGCCCCCATCCCCAATTTATATTCTCTTTGGACCTTTCCTCCATTCCTTTGATATCCGATGAGCTGAAATTTATGTCTTCAAAGTTTACTCTCTTCTGAATGCCAGGCAGTGCTGTTTCCAACACCCCATTGCACATCTTTACATGGACGTTATTTAAGATACTTTAAATTAAATCTATGAAGCATTATAATGTGGTTCTTAAGATCCCCAAATTCAAATTCCCAATCCTCTAAATTCAAGTTTCATCTATAAAACCAAGATAATAACAGCACCTACCTCTTAGGCAGGATTAAACCTAAAGTTACAATGAGCTAAATCATATAAATAATCAGGCAAATAGTATGTGGTACATAAGTATTTAGTTATTGGCAATAGATGCTGGCATTGAAATTTGTATTGATGACTTATTTACTATCACATTATTATATTTTGTGAAAATAAGTGATTGATATTTAAACATCTATTTTTAAAAAAAATTAATATGTTCCTTCTTAAGTGAGTAAAGCAGAACTATGGAAACTTTGTGATAACATTTTCTTTTATTCAGTAATATTTATTTAACTCATAATATATGAAACATGATATAAAATAGTAAGAATTAAAAATATTAACTAACTCATTATTCTTTTTAAAATTTATCTTTATTATTGAAGGTATTACAGATGTCCCTCCCCCCCCCCATTGATCTCCTCTACTTGGGGGCTCCCCCCTGCTCCTCAGGCCTTCTCTACACTATTGTCTGTGTCCACAGGTTATGCATATAAGCATATAAATTCTTGATTAATCTCTCCCTACCCATTCCCCACCCCTACCTTCCCTCTGAGATCCCTCAGTTTGTTCCATGCTTCTTATATTATTCTTAAAATACTCATTGTAAAATAGTATTCAGAGAAAAAGTATTCATTTGCATTATGATATGATAGTTATATTGTAATATACTTAAGGGAGTGGGTGTAAGTCCAAGATCTCCCACAAATACTTGATCCCAGCCCTCAATTTCCTCATTTGTAAAATGCGTGGTTTGATTATATTATGGCTAATAACCATCTGAGTTCTAAATATTATATATTAATAAATGGCCCACAAATTAGTACTGCATACTTATCTATAAAAAACAAATAAAGATGGTATCATGTCATTTACATCTATTTCCATTAATTCTTTCAAAATTGTGGGAGATTTTTTGTTTTGTTTCATTTGTGTATTATTTTTGGCAAAAAGCTTCAGGTGGAATAGATTACCTAGTATGTCTTTTATTTTTAACATAGGTCAAAAAATATCAATATTCACTACAGCAGAGAGATTGTGCCTATGTCTCATCTCTTTTCCAGGTCAAAGTATCCACCTCTTGTGAATATTACTGCTTTGCTATGTAGGATTACAATAAAATGTCAATCTGTGAAATTTGGCAGTACATGAAATCACTGTGGGGAGTCTCCTAGATTAAAGAGCAGTTTTTATTATCTTTGTTCCCTCAAAAGAACTGTAGGACTAATTGGCAACTTGAATCACTCACACAAGCCAAGCATTTTTCAATATACTAGCAGGAGTTTTCAGATAAATTACAACCTATAACTCTGAAATTTTCTAGTCAGCAGCCAAGAAAACTCTGACAGCTATTTAATTTTGGTGTCCATTCTCAATCACAATCCTAGTAACTGGAACAAAGTCTTTGCTATTTGGAGTAAATTTTTACCTAATTTTAGATTTGAAAAAGCAAAATGTTTGCTAACTAATTAAGACATATCTTAATTAAACTTATTGGGGTAACATTGGTTAATAAGATCCTACAGGTTTCAAGTGTACAATTCTATGACACATCATCTGTATATTGCACTGTGTGCCCACCACCCAAAATAAAATCTTCTTCAGTTACCACATAGCTGACCCCCTTTACCCTTTACTATCCCCCCTCCATCAAGTAACTACCATACTATTGTTTGAGACTATGAGTTTTCAAGATAATAATTTTCAATTGTTTTTTTTCTGACAGACGTGTCCTTAAAAATAGTAAATCAATGAATGTTTAAACTATGATTTTTTTAAAAAGGTTTGTATCACTAATTGGTTTTAGATTATTTCTTAACATTGATGATATCTCTAGATACTTTAAAAATATATTTAGTAATTAGGCATAGAAAAAATCCTGAAGCATATACTTTATTGTTTTAAATTTTTAATTATATTTATTGTGTTGACATTGGTTAATGAAGTAATATAGGTCTCAAGTGTAAAATCATATGATATATCATCCATGTATTACATTGTGTTTACCACCCAAAGTCAAATCTCCTTCCATCACCACATATTTGACCTCCCCTTTCCCTCTGGGGAAATTGGAAAGCCATATGCGGAAAATGAAACTAGACTGCTGTTTGTCACCATACAAGAAAGTTAACTCAAAATGAATCAAAGACTTAATTATAAAACCTGAAACAATAAGTTACATAGAAGACATAGGTGCTAAACTTAGACCTTGGTCTTAGAGAGGATTTTCAGAATTGGCCTCAAAGGCAAGGGAAGTAAAAGCAAAAATAAATGAACGAGACTATATCAAACTAAAAAGCTGAAGCATATACTTTCAATAGCTTTATGACTATTACTCCTGACCTTTAAGATCAAAATATAAAGTGCAAACATTTAAATTTAAAAGTGCATAGGTGAAACATTTATAAAGCCCTTTTTAGTAAACATTTCCAGAATGAGTAATATAAAGATAATAGGCAATCAAAGCCAAGTGTATTTTGCCATTGTTATGGACACAATAAGACAAATGTATCCAGCGTAACATTGTCATATGGGAAGTAGCTACTGTGTTTACCATTCATATTTCCTAGAGACTGAAACCAGTTTCATGAATAAAGTAACTAATCAATTCAATTTCATGAGCCTCAGTTCTTACGTGTGTGTACTGGTTACCAATATGTATCCCTAGTTAACAGGCTGAAAGGACTGTGGATCAGAACAGCAAATTTAACTACTGGCATAAGAGTTCCTAGAATAGACTGACTCTTGGAGAGAAACCAAGAGAATTTAATATCTGTTTCTGTTTGATTAACCTTATTATTATTAAGAAGTGTTCCTCTTTATCTGCATTAAAGATCTCTTACTTAAGATCAACATAGTATGACATAAGAATGTCAGTTTCTTTTAATATTTGCCTGCATGTTGCTTTAAATCATCCTGAGTACTCTTATACAGTGTCTTGTAAACTACATGAAATCAGGGTAACTTTTTATCTGATTTTACAATCTTAAACTTTTACTTGGTGTATTTTTTAAAAAATTTATATAATGACTTGTTTTTGTTTGGATGTGCCATCTTACTATTCATTTTCTATTTGTTTCACATGTAAGTTATCTTTTTTCCTGTCTTGATGACTTTTAAATCATACAAATACTAACATTTTCTTTTTTACCCACCTCGAACTTGTAAGTTATGTATTTTTAACCATATTTCAGTGACTACTAAAGATTACAAGATGCATCCTTGCCTCATTATGGGTTAACACAAAGCATTGTTTCCATCTTCTCCAACTCTGACAGAAATTTTGAAACTTTAAGCTACATTTACCTCTTCCTGTGTCCTAATTTTTTCATTATTTAATATATTTCTGTTTGGTAGTTTTTAATGTTTTCTATCTCTTCGTTGACTTTCTCACTTTGTCCTTATATTGCATTCCTGATTTTGTTTATCTGTGTTCTGTCGTAGCGTTCTGAACGATTATTTTTGATTTCCTGTTGCACATTTCCTCCAGCTCCATTTCCTGGTGATCGGTTACTGGAAGTTTGCTGTATTTCTTTGGCAGAGTCATGTTTCCCTGATTCTTCCATTCCTGTAGCCTTGCATTGGTGACTGCACATTTGAAGATAATTACTTCTTCCATTCCGACTTTGTTAAGGAACGACCTTCCCCTGTGGGAGGGAGTATACTGGAGCATGCTGTGACCCAGGGCCTGGTGATGCAGGGTGCCAAGCGTGAGGGCATCGTGACTCATCAGCTCCGGCACTGTGACCCACAGCACAAAGACTGTGTGTCCTCAATGAGCACTGCAAGGGAGAGGCCTGCAGAGGCTGCAAGGAATGCTGGGCCCTCGGCAGCACCTCTGGGCCCTGGGGCTAGGGACCAGGCAGGCCGCTGTGCTGGCCAGCATTGGGGGGGTGCATGCACTTGGCTGCAGGGGCCGGCTGCAGGCGCCTGTGCAGTGGCGGGGGCCCGTTGCAAACCCACATGCAGTAGTTGGGGGCCAGGGCAAGCAGAAAGGGCCAGGTCCAACTGGGGACTAACTGGCAGCTGTGGGAGTATAGATGTTAGTGAGGAGCTAGATTTAAAACAGGCAGCTGAGGGACAGGGGGTCGGGACAGAACAAAGGGGAAGCGGGCTACCTGACATCTGTCGGGCAGCTCAGGAGCAGCTCAACTTGCAAGCTTGAGGGCGGGAGACTAAGGCGGGGAGCAAAGGGTTAAAGTAACTGGATGTTGCCAGAGCAGAATCTTTCAAAATAGCCAGTGCAAGGACACTCGGGTAGATATAACCCCTAGGCAAAGACACTCCCAGGGCTCTCTGTTCGGGACCCCTCTGGCTGCCGCAGGAGCTTTTGTCTGTCTTTCAATAAACTTTTGCTTTCTTTTACCTCACAGATTCAGTCTTCAACTCCACGAGACACGAACGTGGCTGACCAGGGAAATCGGTAACATTAGATTGATGCATTAGTTACAATTAATGAACCAACAGTAACACATTATCATTATCTAAAGTCCATAGTTTCTTCAGATTTCATTAGGTTTTGCCTCATACCCTTTTCTGGTCCAGGATAGCACATGACATCTGCTTTCATGTCTGTTTAGGTTGGGCTTGGCTGAGGCAGCTTCTCAGAATGCCCTTGTTTCTCATGACCTTGACAGTTTTAAGAAGTCCTGATCAGATATTTTGTAGAATGTCACTCTGTTGGGATTTGTCTGATGTTTTCTCATGATTAGACTGGGGTTATGCTTGGTTGGGTGGAAGATGACAGAGGTGAGGCAATATTGTCAGCACATATCCAGAGTACATAACTTATCGCTGACAATGTTTGCCTTTATCGCATGGCAAAGGTGTGACATGTTTCTCCACTTTGAAGTTACTTTTCTTTTCCTTTCACAACTTTACTCTGTGAAAGGAAGTCACTAAAATGAGTCTACACTTAAGGGGTGGGGAATTATGTTCCAGTACTTGAAGGGAGGGGGGCTGGTGTCTCTACATAACTTATTTGCATTCTTCGGTAGAAAAGGTATTTTTAAAAAGAAATTATGTTTTCTCAACTGGATTGTAAGTACCTTGAAGTCATTACCTGAAGACCTTGTCTTAGTTCTATCATAGTCTACATAAAAAAGTATATGTTGATCAATCAATATTTATAAAATGAGGGAAAAGGAAGCACCAGTTTTTGCAGAGAATAAAAGCAGGTTCTTCTCTCGTGTCATTAGAAAGTACTACATGATTCCTCCTTTAAATAGCTGACTCACAGAAAACCTGTGGTGGTCAAGAATGAACTTCTTCTGGTCTTTCCAACTGTACGGCCGTCAGGCAAAGCTTTCAGAAGGGTAGACAATAATCACGGTGGCTTGTTGTTTGGTTTTGTTTTAATCTAGCCACTGTTTGCAAGCTAAGCAATGAGTATGGGATTTTTTTTTTTTAAAATATGTTTTTATTGATTTCAGAGAATGGAAGGGAGAGGGAGAGAGAGAGATAGAAACATCAATGATGAGAGAGTCATTGATCGGCTGCCTCCTGCACGCCCCCGACTGGGGATCGAGCCCGCAACCCGGGCATGTGCCCTGACCGGGAATCGAACCCCAATCGCCTGGACCGCAGGTCGATGCTCAACCGCTGAGCCACACGGGCCGGGTGAGTACATGATGTTTTTGCTAAAGAGTCATCTTACTTTAAGAGAAGACCAAGTTACACGGTCATTGGGGGAGTGTGAGACACAGACAAAAATACACTTTCCTATGAATTTATAAACATATGTCTCCACTTCTGCAATAGGGAAAAGAATTCAGAGATGTGATAGGCAAGAAAGTCTGACATGCAGGAGGATTTCCTAATTTTATTCACTTGTCTTAGAATTAACACACTACAGATTTTGTGATTTATTAGACTCACATCATTACTCGTTCCATTGTTTCAATTCACTTGAATGAATTATATATATACAGAATCATAAGGATTAACGCTGTTAAACTGTAATAATCTCTAGAGATTGATTCAATTTTTTTCTTTTTTGTGATTTAAGTTCTATCAGACTTTCCAAAAAGACAGAGGCTGGCTGAACCCTTAGTTGTGAGCCAGTGAGTGAACTGAAATAGAGCAGCTAGAAAGCAAAGTGGAGCGATTGGGATGTGCAGGGACTTAAGACTTGCTTTTTGTAAGAACGTTTTGTTGTGGGTGATAAACTGTTTTATGGAACCAGGACACAAAACGCAACAAAAACATCTCACATATTTAATCATGCTCACTGGTTCATTCACAAAGCATTTCTTAGTAAAGAGAATAACTGTATCATGTTTAACATTTACAATTACTGAATTCTTTATTGTTTTTGAAATCTCCGGGGTATTTCAACCTATAAGCAAACTGAATTAAACCCTAGGCAAAGTAGTGCCATACAACAATTTACCAGTTTACCACTATTATTAAATGACTCTGAACCCCCCAAAATGTCCGCTTTGATGCTCAGGAGAAAAAAAGAAAAAGAAAAGAACAGCAGCACTTTATTTCATCTTTTATTAAATACCGGTCTTTGTGGATCAGATTTTCATGTCTCTTGGCCTTGTGCAGATCTGCCCCGCATTAAAGATTCTCTGATTTCAAAGGAACGGAGGTGCAAGATAGGTAGTGAAATGAAAACCTGAACCTGTCTAATTTCTGCTTTTGTCAGATATTTACTTTCTACATTTGCTCTTCTTTTGTCAGGACATCTCCAAAGGAAACACATTATGTCAGAAGGGCCCTTTTTTGCTTCACCTCTCATATGCCTGATTTTTCCAGAGGGAGTAATCTGTGCTGGGAATGACTAAAGGCAGATCTCAAAAAATCTTAAGTTCCAAATAACATTTGATATTCCACACTCACCGACAGAGTCGGAAAGGGCAAGACTGGCTTGAAGAAAAAAAGAAAGCACTGTCTCCGCGCCTACTCCATTCACTTCATTCCGAAATCATTTCTTCCAGTTCAGAGTTATCACTGCTCCGATTTCTTCACTGACACGCATGTGGTGGGAAAATACTTTGCAGTTTTTATATGAGTATATGTGTGTACTTACCACCCTGTTGCTTACACTGTCTTAGTTCCTTCCTTCCTTTTACCAGTATTTCAAAAACAGACGTTAGCTACCCCTGCCTCAGGAGAGAAGACTCTCAGCTAAAATACAAAGAGAATAATTTAATTATTGATGTTTTTTTTTTTTTTTTTTTAAGTTTAAAAGAATGCTTGAATAGCAACATATGGGAGGAGAAATAAAAATAAAAATCTGTGGAATGAGCTACTTTGTTTATATCAGAGGTCAGCAAGTTGAGGTCGCAGGATAAATCTGGCCTCACACCTGCTTTTGTGCAGCTCATGTGCTGAGAATACTTTGCTGAGAATCTTTTCCTTTAAATATTTTAGATGGTTAAAGAAAATGTTGAATAATTTTTGAGTAATTTTTCTGACACCTAAGGTGAAATTCAAATTTATGTAAAATTCAAATTACACTGTCTAAACACAAAGTTTTATTGGAGCCCAGCCAAGTGCATTCATTTATACACTGTCTATGGATGCTTTTGCCCTTAAGGACAGGGTTTGGTAGTTGCAACAGAGACTGTATTGCATGGCTTGCAAAGCCTAAAACATTTACTATTTGGCCTTTTACAAAAAAAAAAAAAAAAAAGTCATCCATTACCTGGCATAAACTCTTAAATCCACTTTCTCTATAACTTCTCAAACTACTATCTTGTATCATGAAAATGTGCTTGATAGGCTCCAGAGTTCCTCTCTGCCTATGTACTCAAGTCAACGTGTAATAAAATACTTGGCTTCATTGTTCATGGGTTACGTTATGTCCAGGAAGAATGCCAGTGAGGCAACTGAGTCCGGAGAGATGACAATTCTGAAATCATAAAGGAAGACAAAGCAGGTCAGGAAATTTGGGGAGATGATAAAATATGTTTAATGGCCTTACTCCACACTAAATGCTGTTTCTAGATACTTTCTATAACTGTTGGTTCATTGAACACTTATTACAACTTATGTGATATTTACTAGCATTGGCCCTTATACAGATGGGGAAACTGAGATAGAGAAAACATATAGCATGTCCACGTCACACAACCAGTAGGTGACAAAGATAGGACTCAAATCCAGAAAATCTAGAAGCACCATTTAGTAGTTGTATGGTCTTAAAGAAGTTAGGTATGCTCTCCGAATACTGTCACTATGCTTTATATGTAAAATGGGAATAATTAAAACAACTCTGTAGGGTCGGGAAAAAAACAAGTTTCTAAGAAAGTAAGGTAATTAATGCACATAAGCACTTGCCTCAAGGCCCGTTAAATAGTAGATACACAATATAATTACCATTTTCTTCATAGACACCACATTTTAAAGACAAATATTCATGAAAATGCAAAGGAACAGACATCAGACCCGGAGACTATAAACAGAAAGAGAGAAGAAATGATCAAAGATATAGGAGGAGAACCATGTCTACTTGGTGGGACAGATGTGTAATCAATGAGCTGTGATAACACATTGAGGAAACACACATTTATAAAGTGCCATGGAAGAGAAGGGGACGTCTTATTTTTGCCTTTAAAGAGTACTGAAAACTTTTCAAATCAGTTGAAACTGAAGCATATTGAAGTTTGAAAAAACACTTGCCAGATGGACAAGATTGGGAAGAATGATCTAGGCAGAAGAAACCTAAATTCCTATTCCCTATTTTTCTAAATGGAAGAGGGCAAGAATAAGTGTTTTTAAACAATGTGCAGCAGCCTGATATCTGCATCAGATGACTGGTGATCAGAAAATGGAAAACAGAGGCTGAGACGATTCCTAAAATATAGGTAGGTACGTATTTTGAAGAATCTATGCCATGCTAACTGACTTGGAATTTATGTAGGATTTGGGAGCCATTAAAGAAATTTTGTCAGGAGAGTGGTATTCTGAAATTCTTCATAATAAAGAGCATTTTGTTGGTGTTAAGGAGGATGACTTGCAGGATGGTGTTCTATAACGGAAGAGATTTCAGCTAGGGTAGCATTGCAATAATTTGAAGAAAGCAGTGATAAACCTCCTGTGGTGTGGTGTTAGAAGTTAGTGATATCTCAGAAGATATTTAGAATCTATATTGACTGGATGTAGTGCTCCGACCCCTTTCTCTTCTCAGGTAGGACGTGGAAGGGATGCCTTTCTGGCCCAGAGGATATCCAGATGGTTTGGGAAGGGCTTGGGGCATGTGAATGTTAAGGGAAATATTCTCAACTTTAATGTTAGAACTAGGTAAAAACTTGGAAATTGTGCCAGAAGTAGAGTCCAAGTTTAAAAATGAGAAGAGTTAGGGAGGTAAGTAAACCTGAAATATCTAAACTAAAGTGTTAAACATTTCATAAAAATATCTGAAATACTTAACAAATGTGATTATTTATAAGGAAAATAGATTTCTAGTGGAATTTGCAAACTCCTTGTTATCAAAAAGTATTTTATTTATCTTTGTAATTCTTTTTTTATGATAAACACTGAGCAGAGGGGTTAGGACTGATATTATAGAGACTAAATAATTACACACTGGGTTGAATATAATTAAACTAAACTCTCCGGATTTGGAATGAATACAGCTTTTCATTTCATTATAGGCTATTCATTTATTTAATTTGCCCTATTTAAGAGGGCACCTGAGAGTAGCGATTGGCCTTCCCATTGTGATCATTGTGGAAGGATGGATTCAAAGGGTAAGGTAAAGAACTGACTCTAATTATAGCACAACCCTCCAAATGATAATTCTTTAAAACACTATCCAACAGAAAATTGTGGTAATTATTTTAGGAAGTTGATCCTTTCCACCTGCCCACTTAAACATCTTTGTTTCATGAATTACTAACAAATATGAAGCCAAATTATATATCTACAAATGAAATAGAATATGCATCTGGGTTTGACTATATTTATAAGCATACACTGTGCTTCCATATTTCAAGAAAGAGAGAAGACCTGTGAGTGGGTTTAAGCTGTCTTTCGTATGTAACATAAATTGCATCTCATTGTAGCAAAGTGAAAATAACTACTGAACATGTTCATGTTAAACATATTTCCAAGACAAAAACTAAAGTTCACAAGTTGTCACAGGGTTTAGTAAAACTTAATTAATTCTACTTTAAAAGGAATATTGTAAGTGAGCAGTGTACGTACGCATATAACAGGATGGGAAGGGAAAAAAAAGATAATTTAAGTAAATTCGTCAATATCGGTCAATTGCTTGTCCAGTGTTGAATCTTAAAAGGGCTTGAAAGCATATAGCGAGAGCAGACATAGGAAGAACACCTGTAAAATATTTCATTCTGATCCACAGTCAGACGTGTTATCCATTGTGCCACTGGCCCCTTACAAACATTTCACTCTGAACTGTATTTCTGTGTATATGCGGTAGCTTTCTATATTGGCATAAAATCACATACTATAAAATTCATATAGAGTAAAATTCAGTGGCATTTAGTACATTCACCACTATTTCATTAAAAAAAAAAAATGTTTCTTTACTCCAAAAGGAAACCTCTACCTATTAAGTAGTCAATTCTCCTTTCCCCCGCCTCCAGTACCTGGCAACGATTAATTTGTTTTTTGTTTTATGGATTTGCCTATTCTAAATTATTAACATAAGTGAAATTATAAAATATGTGACTTTTTTGAGTCTGGCTTCTTTTACTTGTTGTAATGTTTTCAAGGTTCATCCATGTCGTAGCATGTGTCAGTACTTCACTCTTCTTCATGACTAAATAATATTCCATTATATGCATACACCATATACTGTTTATTCATCAGTTGATGGACATCTAGGTTGATTCCACCTTTTGGCTATTGCACTACTACTGTGTACTACTATTATGTGCATAGTAGTGCTACTATGAATATTCTCCTACATGTTTTTGTTGAACACCTGTTTTCCCATACTTTGGGTATATAAATAGGAATGGAATTGGTGGGTCATATGACAAGTCTATAGTTTAACTTGTAGAAGAACTGCCAACCTGCTTTCCAATGTGGCTACACTATTTACATTCCCACCAGAAATGTAAAAGTGTTCCAAATTTTCCACATTCTCAGCAACACTTGATATTTTCCTTTTCTTTTATTATAACCACCTTATTGGGTGGAAAGTGGTATCTCATTGAGGTTTTAATTTAAATTTCTCTAATAACAAATGATGTTGAACAAATTTTCATGTGTTTTTTGGCCATTTGTATATCTTCTTTGGAGAAACGTCTATTCAAAAACTTCGCCAGATTTTAATGGGGTTGTCTTTTTGTTGTTGACAGGTAATAGTATATATTCTTGACAACAGACCCTTATCAAATATATAATCTGCAAATATTTTCTCCCATTCTGTGGGTTGTCTCTTTCCTTTATCAATAGTGTTCTGTGATGCACAAAAGTTTTTAATTTGAATAAACTCCAATTTATCTATTTTTCTTTGTGTATGTGTTTTTGGTAACACATCTAAGAAACCATTGCTAAATCTAAGGTATGAGGATTTACCCCTACGTTTTCTTCTGTTTTATAGTTTTAGCTCTTATAGGTAGGTATTTGATCATAGAGTTAAACTTTTATATGGTGTGAGGTAAGACTCCAACTGTTTTCTTTTGCTTGTGGATATCTACTTGCCCAAGCACCACTTGTTAAAGAGACTATACTATGTTCATTGAGTGATCTTGGCACCCTAGTTGAGAATTAATTGTCCTTAGATGTATTTTTTGTTGTTCTCTCAATTCAATCCATTGATCTATATGCCAGTATTTATGCCAGTACTACAGTGTATTGATTGCTGTAACTTTGTAATAAGTTTTGAAGTAGAGATTTGTGATTCCCACAGTTATGTCCTTCTTTGTCAAGATTGTTTTGGCTATATATCTATGACTATCTACAGACCCCTGCAATTTCATATGAATTTCAGACTTGGCTTTACCATTTGTTTAAAAATGACATTTGGGATTTTGATAGGAATTGCATGGGATCTGTAGTTATCTTTGGGGAGTATCAGCATCTTTACAATATGAACTCTTTGAATCTATGTGCATGGAATATATTATCATTTATATCATTCTTCTATAATTTCTTTCAGGAATGTTTTGTAGCTTTCAGAATAAAATACTATAAATCCATATTTAATTTATTCCTAAATATTTTGCTATTTTTGAGGCTCTCATAAATGGGATGATGTGGGGAGCCGCTGTGGCCCCAGGCACGGAGGAGCTGCCTGGGTGAGCTGGGGATGTGCTCCCCTGCTCCCAGGGAGATGTGGGTGAGCTGCTGTGGCCCCAGGCACAGAGGAGCTGCCTGGGTGAGCCGCAGAAGTGCTCCCCTGCTCCCTGACCCAGACCTTGAGGCACCAAGGCGATAGTAATTTAGTTTGCAGCCTTAAATTCTAGAAAGGCTTATTAGGAAGCTGGCCCCGGCCTGAAGGGTTAAGGGACAATCAAGCTACATACCGAGCCAAGGACTCAATCCTTCCCCAAAAGTTCCCATTAGAAGCCGAGACAAAGATAGTTACCAAGGTCTGAGCTCCTGCAGGAGGCAGGATGTTTACGCTGAAGGTGTGTTTGTGCAGCCTGGAGAGAACTACTTTGAATCAGGCAAGGGGAAGGAATGTGGGGCGGGGTGCTATTCAGCAAAAACAACAGCGCCGGTATAAATTGAGCTTGGAAAATAAACTCGGGGCTGCAGCCCTCATGAGCTGCAGTCCTCCTGATCCCATCTTTTTTGTGTCTGTCTTTTCTTCATCCTCACCCCTTCCTCAGGACCATTTGACTCTGCCGGCGGGCTCCGGCAGGATTACTTTCTTAATTTCCTTTCAGTTTTTTCATTGTCATTGTATAGAAATACAATTGAATTTTTCATGTATATGGCAACATTGCTGAATTCATTAATTAGCGCTATTACTTTTATTAAATGATTCTTTAGGGCTTCCGTCATATAATATGTCATCTGTGAAGAGAGATAGTTTTACTTCTTTTTTCCCCCTCCAAGTTGGATGCCTTTTGTTTCTTTTTCTTGCCTAATTGCTCTGGCTAGAACTTCCAGTACAGTGTTCAATAAAAGTGGCTAAAAGGGTCATTCATATCTTATTTCTGATCTCACGGAGAACACTCAGTCCTTCACCATTGAGTATGATGTTAGATGTAAGTTTTTCATTATTGCCCTTTATCATGTTGAAAAAGTTCTATTCCTTTCCAAGTTTGATAAAATATTTTTTTACCATGAAAGAGTGTTGAATTTTTTTTTCAAATCCTTTGTCTATATCAATTTAGATGATCATGTATTTTTTCTCCTTCATTCTATTAATATGGTGCATTACATTAATTGGTCTTTATATGCAGAAACACCCTTCATTCCTGAAATAAATCCCACTTGATCATGGTGTGTAGTCTTTTATACATTGCTGTATTTGGATTTTTAATTTTTTGTGGAGGATTTTTGCATATAGATTCACAAGGAATATTGGTTTGTAGTTTTCTTCTTCTTATTTTTTTTTTTTATGATCTCTTTGCCTAGCTTTGGTATCAGAATAATCCTGGCTTCATAAAATGTTTCTGCCTCTTCTATTTTTTGGAATATTTTGAGAATAATCTCTGTTAAATCTTTTTAAACATTTGTTAGAATTCACCAGCGAGGTCATCTGGGGCTTCTCTTTGTCAGGAGGTTTTTGATGATTAATTCTATCTCAAGTCCTTGATTGTGTTACATGATCCAAAAGGCTATTATTTATAATAAATAACATCATAGCAAAAGATAAAAAAAAATTATTTAATACAAAAAGCACTCATACACATTTGAAGTTGTTATGTCTCCTCAGAGAATTCCATTCTTTATAGTTATAAATTATGTTAACTATTCCTTATAATCTTTGTTGTGAGGTCAGCTTCAACTGAAATTAATATAGTTATTTAAACTGTCTTTGAATTAGTGCTAACATGGTATATATTTAAACAGCCATTTACTTTTAACCTGAGTACTTATATCTAAGGTTGGTTTCTTATAGACAATATATAGTTGGGTTTTGTTTTTTATCCAATCTGGCAAACTTTGTCTTTTAATTGCAATATTTAGATTATTTGTATTTAAAGTGCTTATTGATATAGTTGAATTATTACCTACAATCTTTTAAAATTTTCTATTCATTGTATTTCTTCTTTATTACATTTATTTCCCCTCTATTTCTGGTTTTAATTGAGTATTTTATATAATTTCATTTTATCTGAACTTTGAGGACAACAAATACAGGGGTGAGCAAATGTAGGTTTACAGTTGTGAGTACATGAAACACAGAGTTCACTGTGTTAATAATACTCTTGTTTTATTTATTTATTTATTTATTTATTTATTTATTTATTTATTTATTTATTATTTATTTGTATGTTCTAGATGAACAACTATAAACCTAATTTCTCCGCCTCTGTATACTTCTTCCAACTTTACTTTTTTACTGGTTGTCCTAGAGTTTGCAACATACATTTTTAACTAATCTCAGTGCACCTTCATATAAGACAAACTGCTTCATGGGTAGTGTAGTTACCTTACAACAGTGATCTCAATTCCTCCCTGACATTCCTCATGACTTGGCTGTGATTCATTTCAATGATCAACAAGTAATAGCCACACTATAGTGTTATTATTATTGCTTAAACTGTTATCGTTTAGATCTCTTAACAATAATACTTTTATTTTACTTTCATTTATTCCTTCTGTAATTCTCTCCCTGTCTTTATGCAGTTTGTGTTTTTCACTTGTATCATTTCCTTTTTTCCTGAAGAATTTCTTTTAATATTTGCTTCATAGCAGTTCAGGTGGCAACAAATTCCCTCAGTGTGTGTCTAGGAAAATCTTTACTTCCCCTTCACTTTTGAAGAACAATTTCTCTAGATATATAATTCCAGGTTGCTGTTTCTTTCTTTCAATACTTTAAATATTTAACTCTATTTCCTTCTTGCTTGTATGTTACTGATGAGAAATCCTCTATGATTCTTATCCTTATTTATCTATAGGCTGGTATTTTCTTAAGTGTCTGATTTTTAAAAATTGTTCTTTGTCATATGTTTCTGCTGTTTGAACATTATATGACCAAGTGCTAGATGATATAGATATATAGGCATAGAAGTAGATTAGATAGATGATAGATACAGATAGATAGATAGATGATAGATAGAGATGATAGATGATAGATAGATAGATAGATAGATAGATAGATAGATAGATAGATAGATAGATGATAGATGATAGATAGATAGATAGATAGATAGATAGATAGATAGATAGATAGATAGATATAGATAGATAGATAGATAGATGATAGATAGATAGATGATAGATAGATAGATAGATAGATAGATAGATAGATAGATAGATAGATAGATAGATGATAGATAGATGATAGATAGATAGATGATAGATAGATAGATAGATATAGATAGATAGATGATGATAGATGATAGACTAGATAGAATGATGATAGATAGATAGATGATAGATAGATGATAGATAGATAGATGATAGATAGATAGATATAGATAGATAGATGATGATAGATGATAGACTAGATAGAATGATGATAGATAGATAGATGATAGATAGATAGATAGATAGATAGATGATAGATAGATAGATAGATAGATAGATAGATAGATAGATAGATAGATGACAGATAGATGATAGATAGATAGATGATAGATAGATAGATATAGATAGATAGATGATGATAGATGATAGACTAGATAGAATGATGATAGATAGATAGATAGATAGATAGATAGATAGATAGATAGATAGATAGATAGATGATAGATGATAGAGAAATAGATGATAGATATAGATCCTGCTTGACATTCTCTGAATTTTTCAGATCTGTGGCTTTGGGTCTGTCATTAATTTTGGAAAATGCTTGCCCACTGATTTGTTTTTGTCTTTTAGCATGTCTGTAAGTTTCTGTTGAAACCTGGACATAGTGTATTAAGTGGTAGGAACCAAAGTAAAAAGGCCGTTAGTGTAAGTTTTTAGGTTAATCAGTCCAAAATTTGGGCTGTGTTTAATTTTTATGGTTTCTGTTCCTGCCAGAGGCTTAAAATTCCTCTAATGTCTACGTTTTTGTTCTCTTTTGACTTTGGGACTGCCTAAGAACTCCTCCAGAAAAAGCCTTGAACCCCTGTAGCTGTAGCCCAACCTTTATAATGTTGGTGTGGTGATAGGGGTGGGGAAGGAGAAGTGTCCTATAATCTTTTGATTAAATACTAGCCATTTAGTGAGCCTCGGGATATGGGCTGTGTCCTTTGCAATTTTCTTAGTTTTCTTTACTTGCCTTCTTTCGTGAGATTGGAACGTGAGAGGGGCTAGAAGAGGAGAACTGTCCTTTCCTAGATGGGAAAAGATTCTGGCAAAGTCATTCCCCTGGAGAGGAGCCCTTTGCTTTTCCTCTCCCCTCGCCAGAGCTACAAGGAGACCTTTATTGGCTTTTACCATGAAGCCTGGTGGAATTACTGTTAATGGGGCGAGGGGTAAAAATGCGTGTGGCACAGAGCACCAGCTTGAAACCAGCCCTTCAGTGAAAATTTTGGGAATGGATCACTTCCCCCTTTATACTTCATATAAATACCAATGTTTCATTAAAAATGAAAAAAGCAATAATGGAAAAATCTTGAACATCAGTCACCACACATACAACAGAGAATGGAGTTTCACTATCACGTTAAGAAAAAAAAGGGGAAATATATGAGTAAGATCTAACTAGCAAAGTGTTCTTGATTTGAATTTGGAGCTGTTCGTCATAGATCAGTATCATTCACTTTCAAAGTCTATTAAAAATGATCTTTTACTAATTTTTGAAATCCTAATAATTGGACACTGAAAGTATCAAACACACACACAAACAAAAACATTGTTTTTACAATAATGCTTGAAAAGACTTAAAACTAATGATTAAATATATATATTTAAAGCTCACATTTGAATATGTGCATATATATAATACATACAATACATATATATAAAATATCAGATACCTATATCATTACTGCACCAATTTACTCCTTTCTATTTGGGGGTAGGGAGGTGGCTAGGCAATAGGAAGGTGGAATAAAGTAAAAAAGGAGAGACAGAATTCTACTGTCTTCATTTAATCCTTAGTAATAATAGGTGCTGAACAAAAACACCTGGGAACAGAACCCTCAAATAACATAGATGGTTTTTATCCGATTTGCTATGGTTTAGTGAGACAACTTATATGCTATTGTGTTTCCTGTGTTCAGAGTGAACGTTTTCTTCATTATTAAATAAATTAAATGAAAGCGCAAAAACAAAGTGAGAAACAAGTATGGAAGAAATCATCTCAAAATTCTTTGGCAAGATATGGTATATTATGACTTCATCATAGATTTACTATCTCAAACAGATAGCAGTGCCAATCCAAGGGCTCTTAAACACAACATTTTAAAAGAAATATTCACACTGTATCCTTTGATGCTAATGCACTGAATACATTTACAGTCCTCTGTATTGGCTTCTGCATTTCTCATTTCCATTACACAGTGGGGTGGTATTTTCGCAATTCTGTTCTGAAATGAAACTTTGGATACAAGACAATATACGTATATATGTATTTGTAATTTGCATTTTTGCTGTTATTTAAAATGGACATATAATAGTTAAACTATTTTCTTGAAGCAAGGAAAAAAGTCAGAATTACTTTCCTATTTCTAGTTTCTTTAAATATAAGTCATGTCTCACCCAAATAGAGAAACTGAATTTCTATTTTACTTGGTAAGTGCAAAGTCAGATATTCTAAATTTTTACTCCTAAACTTAAAACTTACTAAATTTTTTATAAGTATAAATAAAATTGTCTTCATTTTTATCCCAATTTTCATGATGTGGGCCCTAAATTTTTAGCTAGCATTGTTGTCTATAAATATCAAAATATTATCCAAAATAAATCAAAAAGAAAAATTATGAGTTTTTGTGTATGAGGCTAGGGAGCCTGCATGATTCAGTTAATAGAGGTCAGTCTCCTTGGGTAAAGCCAGACAGGAGAGTGGGGAGCCTGCTTGTAGAAGCAAAAGGAGAATATACTTCAAACAATGTTTGCTGATGTCACCACGGTGACACACAGAACCAATTGATCAGGCAACTGACTTCCCAGCTGCAGTCAGAAAACTTCACATCATGCATGAATCAAAAAAAGATTTCTTTGTGCTTCCATGTTCTGAGAGGTTTCAGAAGTTTTCTTTTTAGGTATTTTTCTGGCCTTTTTCTGGTATTTGTTTGTTGGAAATAAGAACAGCATTAGAACTCAAGATAATTAGAAACAAAACACACTTCCTAAAGATTTATCTGTCACATAATGAGATCCTAGATAACCCAACAATAGTCTTAAATTCTTATCCTGATACCCTCTACATGTAGTCTTATGAGAAATATTTTAATTAACATAAATGTGAAGGAAGAGAACATTTTTATTACACAAGAAGTTCAAGCCCTTTCATCTGCCTTTCCTCTAACACATGTGCACTACGTGAAAGTTTAGGTTGGGATTGAAATATATATTATTTTCAAATAATTTCTCAATTATAATATTTTTAAATGAAATCAGGCTCATTGCCCTGTGTTCTACTATATCAAATGTAACATTAAATGATTGTCATTGAATTAGCAAATGTTCAGATTTAAGTACTTGTGAATCTGATAAAAAAACAGCTATATTCACTTCCTCCAGGGTACTGGGGAAAATATTGCTACTTTTTGGATGATATCAGACAATTAATTTTTATCATTTTATCTTTACTCCCTTCTGCTAGCCTTGAAAAACAAAAAAATGCTAAACAAATAAGTAACAGATATTTTTCCTACCTTCCAGTCCAATCCTGGAAATAACATAGCTTCATACATTTTTTTCCTTCATTGGCCAGTGGTCTCTTTCTATTGTTGAACTGCAATCCATTCTTTCCTTTTCATGTGAAAGACTGTTCATATACCTCTAATGCCAAAATGTGAATGGTTTATAACAAGCAAGGGCAGGGGTGTCATTCTACAGCTGTTTGAATTTATTTAGGAGCACCACTCATACAAGAAAAAATATCAACCTTGGACAATACCATGGGCTCCCCTACAGTCCCTGACCCATTATTACCAATGGGCTGGTGTGCAGATTCTACCACGATAAGTAATCTGTCCTTGTTATAATTATGAACATTCTGCCCTTTAACAGGAATTTTATGTCCATTCCTTCCAGCAACTGGATGTATTATTCACTCTAGTCATTTTTTTTATAATGCAACCTCCCGAAAATATCGCTTGATTAAAACAAGAAAATGAACAAATATTTTAATTGTAGATGCTTGCTTGCAGTTGCATCATGGATTATAAATAAAATCAATATTCTATTATATGGGAGCAGCTAGCAAAAGATACCAGAAGTGTGTAAACAAATGTGAATCAACTACGAAAAGATTACTTGAGACATGGGCAGTATTACCTTATAATTATATTTTGTGTTGAATCATGGTAAAATGAAAGTAAAACAAACTATATACTTTTCAGAAGGGAGATAAAATTCCATTTTTTTTTTTAAATTTCAGAAGGAGAAAGATTAGGGAAGAAAGGATATAAAACAATGTTAACATTTATGTTAACAATGTGCATAAAACTATTGTTTGACTGCAATAGAACATTTTTAAATTATGGTTTCCCATAGACTCCAGAAGTCATGCTCCTTGACAGACTGCTTTGCATTTACGTACTGATATACAAAGGTATTATTATAATCTTAATTATTAAAGAAGTTAAAGATTAGACAAGGTTCAAGGACTGGGTCAGTCTCCATCAGCCTACTGTGTTTCTGCACATCTCATGAGCAAGACACTGTGTGCATCACCTCTCTAAGAATATTTATATAGCAAACAGCCTCGAAAGACAGAAATAGTGTCTCCCTCCAGAGCCAAGGACAAGCTACTTACTGTACAGTGTAATAAAACTAATGTTTCCCCTCTGGAGAAAAGGGCAGACTGGCTTATTGCCCAGTATAAAATGTTTGGGTTCTTAAGCCTAGTGTTCCTCTCCTACAATGTAACACATTATAGTGTGAAGGCATCATATGGTCCTTTCTGTGTCATGCTGTAAGAATTGAAATTTGAGGCCACTGTTATTTCGGTAACTAATAAATTCAGCTTCACCTTTGATCCAAAAGTCCTGTGTCTTCCACCAGCATCCATGAAAATGTGGCAAGCTGACTTGCTAGCTTGTAAATAAGGCCAAAACCTCAGAGCCTTTACAGTTCTTGACAGTCAAGGCCCAGAAGCAGGGAAGGCTCAGGATTAAGGTTACAGAGAGATTTAGTAGTGTTACATTTGGGATTTGAAGGGCACCATGGAAATATTATTGGCTTCCCTAGGATGGGCTAGATATGTCCAGTTAAACCATATTTTTTCTCCAGGAAAAAAACATGCATGCAAATGATTCTTACATATATATTTTCTATTGCATTTTACCTTTTCCCATGCTACCCCCTAAACAGAACTGCTCCATGTCATCGAGCAGCCAAAATGTAACAAAAGTTCACTTTTGCTTTAGCTCTTTAACATTTTAGAATTAGAAAAAAATTATAATAAATAAGAAAAAGGTTATGGAAGAGGGGAATGTTATCCCAACTTTAATCGGCACATGGACAAAGAAAAGCCAGTAGTGAGATCATAATAGTCATTTAGATTTTTTTCAGGCTTATTGTTTGAGACACTACACAATATATGGTGACCTAAAGGGAAAATCAGATCCTTATGATCTCAGAGTTAGAAAATTTACAATTCAATATTTGCCATTAAATATGTCATATTGAGCCTGTGTACGAATACTGCAAAGTAGACATTTCTATTTTACAGATGATCAGGTTGAGGCTCAGAAAGATTAAAGGAATGTATTTAAGGCTTTGTTTATTTACCTTTTGCATGTGGTGTCTAGGTGTGGCCTCAGTTCAGCTATACTTCAGTTCTCCTGTGTTCTGCCACGACTGAACACTCTTTGCTATAAGAGGAAGACTCGGAGGACAGGACAGGGCAGGCTGGCGTGGCTGACTCAGGAGCCCGCCTGCCAGGTTCAAGGCAGAGTGGCGCCCCAGGGCAGCCGCTCACAGGCTCACAGGCAAATTCAACAGCAGCGGAGGCAGCGTCCTGACTGGACATCCAGCTCCCCCTCAGAAAAGGGGTCACAGGGAGTAAAATCCCCACTTCTAGGGTGTAGCTTAAAGAACTGATCTCATGAGCATGTAGAAGAAACTGTCAGAATTCCCTAACACACTTCCATGGGGGACTGGCTTTCTGTAATTGTTGGATGGAGAAAAGGAAAACGGAGCACCTTGCTGCCGCATGACCCCTGTTTTAACGTCCAACTCTGGAGGCTGGGGCAACGTCTCCGGTTTTTCTCGTTCTCCCCACACAATGATAAGCTCTGACGGACACGGTCAATGTCTTACTCATCTCTATTTCCCCAGGCCTTGTTCCAGCGACTGTCACAGCAGCTGCTAAATAAACGCTTAGTGAATTAATGAATGAGTTAATGGATAATGACAAATAAAATATATACAAATAACTGAAAAAGAAAGTAAGTTATGAGATAAAAGATGAGCAGCGGGAAAGTGACAATCAAGATGTTAAGTGGGAAAAACTAGGAAGCAGTCGCTTTCTGCAAACCTCAAAGCTTATAGTTAAAAACTCACTTCAAATAATTCTGAAACTATTCAACTCTTGGTTGAGAGAAAATACAAGAAGATAAAGATTAAAGCAGAAAAGTAATACTAAGTTGCTATATTCTCCTGCTTACTGAGTTACTGATCAGGTTCAGCCACACAAGATCCATGATTAATGATATGATTGCATTTGGGACATCATTTATTTATTCTTTCAATTAGCATTCTTTTTTAGCAGACATAGATTGGGAAGCTATTCTGTGTTGAAAGCTGCTAGGAAGAGGCTATTACGTGATTATGTGAATATAAGTAATTCCAGCCATGAACTATCACAAAGTCTAGTGGAAACGAAAGCCATACGAATAGTAATAAGCGGCACCCGGGGCAGGGAGGCAGATGAGCACAGAGAGAAGTGGGGGGGCGCGGCCTGTCGATCGGAGAGCCCCCCCAGAGGGTGCGCGGGCCAGGCCAGGCCGCTGTCCTCGCCAGGAAGGCTCTGGCTGCCCTGGCTCGCCCACCTGCAGGCTCACACCCCACAGCCTCGGCTCCCCACTGGGGAGCCTTAGCCACAAAGAACTGTAATTCCTTTTAGCCCCATCTCCGCCTCCCTTCGGAGCAGGTTCAAATCTATTTCATTTTCTTAATTCACACAGCTACCTGAATGTGTATGTGTTGACAGAGGGACAGAGGTAGTAGGAATTACCAGTGACTTAAAAACAAAAAGAGGGCCCAGCTGGTTTGGCTTGATGGGTAGAGTGTCAGCCCTCAGACTGAAGGGTCCAGGGTTTGATTCAGGCCAAAGGCATGTATCTTGATTGCAGGATAGATCCCCCAGGGGGTTGGGGCTCGAGGGAAGCAACCCCTCGATGTGAGGCAACCCCTCGATGTGAGACAACCAATCGATGTTCCTCTCTCTCTCCCTTCCACTCTCTCTGGAAAGCTATGGAGCTATGGATATCCCCCGGTGGGTATGAAAAAAGAAAAACACTATAAAGTGAAGTGATTTGCTTTAATTTGAATATTGGGGCAGGAAGAGACTAACCAAAGAATTTATATGCATATATGCCTAACCCACGGATACAGACAAGAGTGTGGGGAAGGCCTGGGGTGGGGTGGGAGCCAGGTGGAAGGGGCTAATGGGGGAGGGAAACATCTGTAATACTTTTAACAATAAAGATAATTGTTTTTTAAATGGTGCATTTAAATTCTATATGATAAATTAAGCGATTGTTTTACAAACTAACCTTTGGATTAGACATTTAACAAGTGTCTGAAAAGTCAATACTGAGAGGAATGTGTGGAGAGAGCTTATAGAACTGGCCTCCTCATCATCTGTGACCTGAGCTGTCACTCACTCCTTTTATTTGTTTTCTACATTGGCTTAATTTTAAAATTACTTAAAATTAAATATTTAACAATATCCAAAGCTTGAAATCTACTTTAGAATATGCAGAGGAACCTCCTCCATTATGACACATTCCTGAAAAATTTTCTCACCCTGACAATTTCCTGTCCTGAGCAAGGACTATGGATTTTTCATAAACTTTTTAACCCCCTTTGAGTAATTAAGTAGTGATCATGATAGGACCTCAAATGTGTGTGTGTGACGCTACAATAACTCTCATATTTGTTTCTGTTGTATTCAAATTGTCCTATAAAATGTTGATACTTTATCTCTCCATACACTACACAACAGTTGTAATAGCAAGCTTGCCAAGGTCAATTAAATTCATTCAATTTAATTCTGACCACATGGTACAAATTGGAACTTGATTAAAGAAGAATAAAGTACCTGACAACACAAATTTTCTAATTTGGGAAATCTCAGAAATAGCAAGTTATAATAGGAATAACTTATAGGGGAAAATGTTTTCTCATTTCAAGTCAATGCTATATTATTAGTTTGCTTTTTAATTTTTATTTAATAAAATTGACTACCAAAAATATATAGCAAAATGGAAAGCAATCTAAAACAAGCACTATTTAGTTTCCAGTGTAGTTTAGTCCCAGGGAAAATGACTATGTACAAATCAGAGAGACCAAACATTTTTTATTTTGTAAACATCTTTTAGGTTGAAATTTTGAAATTTTCATTCTTAGTTCGTATTCAGTATGACATCTATTGAGAATTACCAGATGCCTTCTTATGCACTAGATTAAACTTTCCCCTTTAAAATGAAAGAAAAATTATCCCTAACTCAAAAATGTATGTTGAATAGATTGAGAAAATGTATCTTTTCTAAGATACTCTCACTGAAAATATTTGAAAGGTTATTTATAATTTTTAATTTTTGAAAAATAGTAAAATTATTTACATTTATTCATGCACATCTGTCCTCTTAGTCATATGCATTCTGTTTTATAATGGAAGAAGCTGAATATTTTAAATATTAGGAGGTTTAAATTTCAGGGACAATATCATAGTAAATGTTGCTATTCTTTAAAACACCACATATAAATAACTCTTAACACCTTAACGATTTCTCACAGAGTCAGTCCAAGAGAACTGCCAACTCATTGACTTTTCTCCAACCTGCCGCATTAAAATACAGGGAGTACTGTTTTGTAGATAAAAATAAATAATAAATAAATTGAGGCCAGTGACCACTCATCATTCATTCACATCCAAAATCTTCCAAAATAATTACTAGAGCTATGATTTTTAAATGTGGCATTACATTTTACCTGCGTTCAAATTGTTTTTAAAATTTTAATTTTTGATTTCTAGCTATTTCATTTTAGGGTAATATTCAAAAGCTCCTCAAAGCTAATATCTTCTATTTCTTTACTTCTGTCTAGGCAAACTGATCAGTGGTGTTTTGAGGATTGGCTGTTTTCCCAGTTCCCACAAATGGCAAAGACTTCTGTGCAGCAAGTTAATTAAAATTGACTGCTTGTTTTAGGCAGAAGAAACAGGCAGAATGCCGGATGATTCTAAAGAGTGATTGAGCAATTTAAGCAAACAGAATAACCTGCCTTAAAGCTAAAGAATAAAAATAGTTTATTATGCCAGCTTTGCTTGAAAAAGTTAAGACTTTAAAATCTGTTTTAATTGAAAAAACATAAATATAATATATATATATATATATATATATATATATATATATATATATACCTGAATCAAATTGAATATGCTATCCTGGTTATAAAAGAAATAACTTCACAAAAATCTATTAATTAGGCTTTTTCTTAACCAATGTTTTAAGAGAAGATTCACTTAGATTAGAGATATATGCTAAATTTCTTTTACTGGTGTCTATAACGAATGGCAAATTTTCCAATATTATGCACATATGTGTCATCAGTTGACATCTAATTCCTGGAGCTCAGGAAAACTATAGCAAAACTAACTAACTAACTAAATAAACATGCTGACTTGGTATTTGAAGATGGAATTGACTTTTAAGTAACACTGTGGGGCCCTAGCTGCTTTGCTAAGTGGTTAGGGCGTCGGCCCTTGGACTGAATGTTTGTGGGGATCTTCTAGACTCTACTGCATTAAAGAGAGTTGCCAGCTTAAATATTTAATGTATGATGTTAACATGGCTTAATGAGCTGAGAATTGACTCTGTTACCATAGTTTGGTCACTTTTTAGGCAGGAAGTAGAAGGCTGCTAACTTGAGTTGAGTGCCTACTCATTGGCAGGAATGCTATCTAGCAAAGAAACTGTTTTAATGTAAGAAAACTATTAGGATTAATTAAGTTGGATTACTGAATTTAATTTTATTTCATTTATTGTGAATTTTGATAAGCCCCTGAAGTGTGCACAATCTGTTTTTTTCATTAAAAAAAAAAATTGAGATAGGTAGAATGAGTTCTTACTTGGAATTCTGTCAAGTTCCAAGATGTTTAAAAAAGAGCTTAAATCGAAACTATAAAATCATACACTAATATTCATGTGTTTTCCTCAAACAAAGTTACCTTCGGCGTACACTCAGTTTCCATATGTATCGACCAAACCTGATTTTCTGATTTCTGTGAGAAGGTAAAATTAGATATTACATATTATGAAAAGATGGGGGACTCAAAATAATTGGGTGCCCAAAAGTATAGTAAGTATCACAAGGTAAGTCTTACATCAATGGAAGAAAAATAGCATTTGAAAAAAAGGGCCCAGCCAGTGTGGCTCAGCAGTTGAGCGTCGACTTAGGATCCAGGCGATCAGGGTTCAATTCCCGGTCAGGGCACATGCCCGGGTTGTGAGCTAGATCCCCAGTCAGGGGCGTGCAGGAGGCAGCCGACCATGACTCTCTCATCATTGATGTTTCTCTCTCTCTCCCTCTCCCTTCCTCTCTCTGAAGTCAATAAAGATATATTTTAAAAAAGAGAGAGAGAGAGAAGTTAAGGAATGGAGGCCTGAATTACATCTGTATAAACGTCGGTAAATTTGGATATTTGGTATCTTAACAATTATTACCTAGGAGGTAAGAGAATTAAAGAAGGGCTAGAGTTGTGACTAAAAAAGAAATAAATGTTCATTTTGGTCAGAAGATGGGCTTACTATTTTTATAGATATGGAGGGCTTTGTTTTTGTCTTGTTCTTATCTGAGAATGGTTTATGCTCTCCAATTAACATCTAACAGTTTCTCAGTAATAACTGATAATATGTTTCAACACTTTGCTATATACCTCGCATTATTCTGAACACTTTACCTATTTTAACTAATTTTGTTCTTCATCAAAACCTGTAAGACAAACATAGCTATTATTCTATTTTACAAATGCAGAAGGTGAGATAAGAAAAGAATATGCAATTTGCCCAAGGTCACGTAGCTAGTAAATGACAGAGCTGGACCTGCAGTCTTAATTCCTGAAGGCTACCAAACACCAAGGCTGCAGTCGCGAAGCCTGTCAACCCTGCGGCCTATCGCCTTAGACCCCTTTAACGTTGGCTTTGCTCACTACTTCTTTGCTTCTTAAAATTCCTTTATTTGGCTTTTGTGACATCATTCTCCCACGAGTCTCCCTTTATACCAATCCTGCTTAATCTCTTTGGCTGGCTGTTCTTTCACAGCCTAATTTTAACACAGATGCTCCTATGACATATTTCTTGGCTTTTGCTTCTCCCCACTCAACATATTCTCCACAGGCCAAAGTATACACACAGAGTGTACTCCAGCTACCTTTGTACGTGCTAGTGATATCCAAAGCCACACCTTCACTTCTGTTGTCTCTGCTTCATTCTAAACCGTAATTTTAATTACCTAGAGAGTTCATATGTATTTGAGCACACTGGCACTGAAATTAATTTATCTCTACTTGAACTACTAAAGTACCCCAAGCCATAATTTCTCTCAGCTACAATATTGTGAGACTCTTATTACTATTTCCACCTTAGTTTATCCCATTTCCTCTGTCTTTTCCCCTACATCTTCTTTAAATTGTATATAAGAATCTATCTAAGACATAAAATTTAAAAATTCTTTACACAAAATATCATTTACAATTAACTTCAAAACAAAGGAAACACTTGGTATAAATCTACCAAAACATGTGTAGAACCTGTATGCTAGAAACTGTAAAATACTATAGAAGAAATCAGAGAAGATTAAATAGAGAGACATATTCTGGACATCCATTGGAAAACTCAATGCACTAAAGATATTAATTCTCTGCAAGTTGATTTATAAGTTTAATGCAATTCCTGTAAAAATATTCAGCAAGTTTTTTGTTTGTTTTGTTTGTTTTGTGTGTCTTTTTATTTTAGAAATAGAAAAGCTTAGTCTGAAATTAATATGGAAAGGCAGTGGACCTAGCATGGCTAAAACAATTTTGAAAAGGAGTGTTACTTGGCCATAAAAAAAATGAAATCTTACCATTTGAGGCAGCATGGATGGACCTTGAGGGTATTATGTTAAGTAAAATAAGTCAGACAGAGAAAGGCAAATACCATATGATTTCACTTATATGTGGAATGTAAAGAACAGAATAAGTGAACAAAAATAATAGGCTTATAGATAAAAAAAGAAAAAGAAAAAAAAAGAATAGACTGATGGCTGTCAGAGGGGTGGGGGATTGGGAGACTGGGTGAAAAAGGTGAAGGGATTAAGAAGCACAAATTGGTAGTCACAAAATAGTCACAGGGATGTAAAGTACAACATAGGGAATATAGTCAACAATATTGTAGTAACTATGTATAGTGCCAGGTGGGTACTGGAAATATCAAGGGGGAGTCACTTTATTAAGCATATGATTGTCTAACACTATGCTGTACACATGAGACTAATACAAAATAATATTGAATGTAAATTGTAATTGAAAAATAAAAAATTTTAAATAAAGGTTACACACTATGTTATTATATTTATGTAATGTTCTAAAAATAACAAAATTATAGATGTAGAGAGCAGATTAGTAGCTGTCAGGTTTTAGAATGATTTGGGTGGAGAGAGTGTAATTTAGTTATAAAGGGATAGCACTGGGGGAACTTGTGATGGGATAGTTTTGTACCTTGATTGTGGTGGTGGTCACATAAATCTGAATGTGTAATAAAACTGCATAGAACCACACACTTGTGCACACTCACAAATAGTGAAATGTACTAGAGCTCTGTGAATTGTGCTTGTAATGTCCACGTCCTGGTTTTGTTACTGTGCTATAGATACGCAAGAAGTTACCATTGTACTACAGCTATGCAGGGTATTACAAGGTGATAAGAGTACATGGGACTTATCTGTGCAATTTTTGTGGTTGCTATTGCAAGTTCTGGTCCATCTATAATTAATTTAAAACAAAATTTAAAAAATTAAGATGTTATTTATTGCTTTTCACATAAGCTCTCTTTTCCTCTTTCATTTTTTTTTTTACATTAAGTATCTTCCTTTTTTCCCTACACATTTCAGAATCTATATAATTTATTTTATTCATTCATTTCTTACTCTTAGCACGTTTACATGCACACTTACCAAATCTAAAAAATCTAAATAAATATTTCTGCCTAATGATAGAATGATGCAAGGATCTTGGATCACTTCATCTCCAATTATCCCCATCTATTTCATTCATTACTATTGTTCAATATTTTTATCCATTTTTTTTTACTTTCACATTTAGATAATTCTATTAATGTGTTATGGATTCAAAGTTGACTTCAATATTGCATATTTATCAATTTATTTGTTACCATCCCTCCTTGCATGTAATTTATTCCTTCAGGGATCATATTTCTTCCTTCCCAACTATGTTTAAACATTTCTTCAGTAAGGATCTATGCATAAAAAATACATTTGTCAAAAAATGGCTTCATTTTGCTTTCATGCTAGAAAGGCAGCTTTTCTGATCGAATTATCTTAACAATGAAAGTACCATTCTCCTATTTTCAGGCTTCTATATTTAGCATTGATAGATCCAGTGTTATTGTAATCACAATGGATTCTTCGGTAAGTTGATTCATCTTTCATTCCAAAAATGCTAAAACTTCCCC
This sequence comes from Miniopterus schreibersii, assembly GCF_964146895.1. NCBI lineage: Eukaryota > Metazoa > Chordata > Mammalia > Chiroptera > Miniopteridae > Miniopterus > Miniopterus schreibersii. The sequence continues at coordinate 134,910,061 of NC_138102.1, forward strand.
TTGATAGTAAGTGTTCTGTAGCCTAATTGCAACAAGTTGAGTTGTGGGTGTTTTAACTAATTTGGGGCACAATTTTTTTAGCATCCTAAATTTTATTTACAATTTTTATCAAGTCTGAAAATTTCTCACTTTTAATCTCTTTCATGTATTTTCTGACTCCCTTTCTTCAAGTATCTCCTTCTAAAATTCTTTTTAGATGAGTCTGGAACCTTCTCCATGTCTCTTCAATTGTCATTTATATAATTTTTAACTCTTTGTCTTGAATTCCAAGTAATTTCTTCATATCTATTAGAAATTAACTCATTTTTCTTCATCCATGTCTAATCAGCTGTTTAACCCATCCATTGAAATTTTAATATCACTCATTTTTTTTCATTTCTAGAAGTTCTAATATTTTCTTTCCACAATTACCTGATATTTTATAACATATATTTTTATTATTCATGTTTCAATTATGTTATATACCTACCTACTAACCATTTTAGTATATTCATATTATATATATGATACTTCCATTATCATATATGTAAACCTTATAAATCTAAATTTTGCTGCCAGGTTTTTGCTTGTTTGTTTTCCTTACTATCTCTAATAATTGATTATTTCCTTCTGTGCTCTGAGTTAAGTTACAGTATTAACTCATGATCCTTGGGGTTTTCTGTTAGAATCCTGAAAGGCCTGGCTGTAGATTTTAAGAAGGTTTTGCTGCTTCTTCCTTGGTGAACGATGCATCCAGGAGACTCTTTTGTTAATTTTCCTTCATGTTAATTTTTTTGTTCCTGTCCTTCTTGAGCTTTCCTAATTTATAAAAGTGGAAATGGCAAACTAATTATTATCTGAGTTCCCTTTCAAATCTGGCACTCTGAGGTTCTGACTATTACATTCTACTTAAATGCTTTTGCAGGTGGGCTTGGGGCTCATTTGTATTAAATGCCCTGTAGGAAGAGATGACTGAAAAAAATTTCAAAAATTATTTTTAAAGTTACCTTTACCTCCAGGAGTGTTTTTACTTTCATTGAATATTATGAAGAGATAATTTTTTTTTCAAAGAAAGATGTTCTTTAATGTTTCTTCATAATAAATGCTTATGTGTCACACAGATTCTTTGTATTAGTTGAGAGAAAACCATCTAGAAATCCTTATTGATTAAAAGGAAGTATTTATTTTTTTAACGAGCCAGTTCAATAGAGGAAGATTTTACTAAAAATTATTAAACCTGCAGTTAGTCCAGAGGATCCACTTACCCTTACATTCATTTCCACAGTCCAGCACCAGGTCTACTCCTGAGAAAGACTCAAGTCACGGCACAAAACCAGAGAGAACCCCTTAAGCAACATCTCTCTCATTCCCCCACCCCCAGTCCCTGGAAACCACCATATTACTCTCTACTTTTATGATTTCAGTTTCTGTAGCTTCAGTCTTTTAAATAATTCTTACACTATAGTTGAAATAGAGATAAATACAATTATTTGGGGGAATGAGGGGTTTCAGAGGGTTAGGTTTTAATCTGTTGACTCCTCTAGGCATAGTGTTCATGTTATCACGCTACACTGTCTAATGTATAGTATGATGAGCTTTGAGCTCTAACTGGAAAAGTATCAATCCTGGCACCTGGCTGCCTTACCTATTTAGTGCAATACTAAATATACCCATTCTGTGATTAAATATAAATTTATTTGTTTAATATAACATGGACTAATGATAAGTTTACAGAATCAGGACAGTGAAAGAGTACAAGATTTGAAATAAATTCTAACTTACTAATCAGAAAACAACAAAATTAGTTAACAATCACATTTGCAATTGCAACAAAAAGAATAAAATATCTAGGAATAAATTTAACCAAGGAGGTAAAAGACCTGTACACTGAATACTATGACATTGTTGAAAGAAATAAAGACATAAAGAAGTGGACAGATTCTGTGCTCATGAGATAAAAGAATTAACATTGCTAAATATCCATATTACCTAAAGCAATCTACAGATTCAATGCAATCCCTATCACAATACCAACGAAGACTTTCACAGAAATGTAATACAAAAATCATAAAATTTGAATGGAAACATGAAAAGTTCCAAATAGCTAAAGAACTCTTGAGAAAGAAAAAAGAAAGTTGGCCCTAATTACAAGCTATATTACAAAGCTATAGTAATCACAACAGTGCACATTGGCAGAAAAACAGACACACAGAATAATAGGACAGAATTGAGAGCCCAGAAATAAACTCACACATGTAAGAACAACTAATTTATAACAAAGGAGTCAAGAACATCCAATAGAAAAAAAGTTTTTTTCAATAAATGGTGTTGGGAAAACTGGACTGCAACATGCAGAAGAATAAATCTAGACCACTATCTTACACCACACACAAAATAACTCCAAACTGATTAAAGACTTGAATGAAAACCTTGCAACCTTAAAATACTATGAAGAAAACATAGGCGATAAGCTTTCTGACATCAGTCTTGGAAATGTTTTAGTAGATTCAACTCCAACACCAAGTAAAACAAAAGCAAAAATAAACGAGACTGCATCAAACTAAAGAGCTTCAGCACAGCAAAGGAAACCATCAACAAAACCAAAGAGCAACCAACAGAAGGGAATAAATTATTTACAAAAAATATTTCAAATAAGAGGTTAATATTTAAAAATATAAAGAAATCATTCAAATTAACAACAATAAAACAAACAACTGAGTTAAAATATGGTCAGAGGGTCTGAATAAACATTTTTCCAAAGAACACATACAGAAGGCCCACAGGCACATGGAAAGATGCTTAACATACCTCATTATTAGGAAAATGCAAATGAGTGTCCAATGAGATATTGCCTCACCTGCTAGAATGGCTATTATAAAAAAGCAAGAAAAACAAGTAATATTATCAAACAGACAACAAATAACAAGTTGTGGAAAGAATGTGGAGAAAGAACAAAAGTTGTGTACTGTTGGTGGGATTATAAATTGGTACGGCCACTATAGAAAAAGTATGGAAGTTACTCAAAAAATTAAGACTAGAAATACCATATAATCCAATATTCCATTTCTGGGTATTTATCAAAAGAATACAAAAACACTAACTCAAAAGATATATGCACTCCTATATTCACTGAAGCTTTATTTACAATAGGGAAGATATGAAAGCATCCTAAGTGTGCATTAAACTGATGAACAGGTAAAGATGTGATATATATACATATATGTGTGTGCCTCTGTGTGTGTGTATATATGTATATAATAAAATATTACTCCGCTATAAAAAGATGAAAACTGCCATTGCAAAAACATGGATGGACCTTGAATGTATTATGCTAAGTGAAATAAGTAAGACAATAAAGGCAAAAAGTAACACACTTTCACTCACATGCAAATATAAAAAAACAAAGTAATATACAATAAAAACAAACCCAGAGATACAAACAACAGATAGGTGCATACCACAGGAGAGAGGGGTGAAGGGGGGCAAAATGAGTAAAGGGGGTTAAAAGTGTGGTGAGCAATGGAAACGAGACTTTCGTTGTTGAGCATGCTATAGTATATACAGATATTGAATGATAGTTTACGCCTGAAACTTATATATTATTATAAACCAATGTTACCTCAATTAAAAAAATTAGTCCAACTCAGGCAGCTAAAAGCCACTGTCATATATGAACATTTGCTAAGCCCTGTGTTAGTCTAAATTCTTTATTGAAATGTGTTTCTAGGGCATAAATGAGGCTAAGCTTACATTAAGATTCTGAGCTCTCTATTCTATTCAATTGAAATATGTGTCTGTTTTTGTGCCAGTACCATACGGTTTTTATTATTAGAGCTTTGTAGTATAGTTTGAGATCAGGGTGCATGATACCTCCAACTTTTTCTAATTTTTCTCAAGATTGCATTGGCTATTTTCTAATTCCAAATAAATCTTAGGATTATTTGTTGTAGTTCTGAAAAGAATGACATTGGCATTTTGATAGGAATTGCATTAATTCTGTAAACTGCATTTGGTAGTATGGTCATTTTAATAATATTAAAATGTGGAAGCAACCTAGGTGTTCATCAATAGATGAATGCATAAAGAAGATATTACATATATATGTATATATACACACACACACACACACACATACATATATATGTATATATATAATGGAATATTACACAGCAATAAAAAAGAATGAAACCTTGCCATTTGTGACAACATGGGTGTATCTAGAGGGTATTATACTAAGTAAAATAAGGCAGGCAAAGAAAGACAAATTCTGTATGGTTTCACTTATATATGGAATCTAAGAAAACAAAACAAACAAAAACAGACTCACAGAAATGGAGACCAAAGGGATGGTTACCAGAAGGGACAGGGTGGGGGTGAGTGAAAAGGAAAAAAAGGAATATAGTCAATAATATTGTGATAAGTTTACATGACAACAAATGATTACTAGAATTGGGGGGGGGGGTGATTATACTGTAAGGTATAAAAATGTCTAATCACTATATTGTTTGATAGTATACAGCAGGAACATAAACATACTTTTAGAGTTGAATGACCACGTACCTGCTGAGCTTGCTAACAGCTGTTTTGAAAGTTTCATGATATAATATATGTTTCCATTATTACTGTTCCCACTTTCACTATTATTGCTGTAAGCAATGTAGCCAGAATTTATGAAATGATGGGGGACTATGAATGCTGCTAATGCTCACATATTCACAATGCATACAACCATCACAGAGAGAAAAAATGCTTTCTTTGTAATACATTCATCTAAAAAAGAAGATAAATTATTTGAAGAAGTTGGTGGCACCAAGGCGTCTGGAACTTAAAGGGTATGATTTTTACTACAGTGCTTACCCTCACAGTTGTGGTGACTTTGGCCAAATACCTAGGCTGCCCAGAGCAGCTAGGCTCTGACAAATCACTCATCCTTGATGCTTTTCACACTTCTGTCATGGAAGTTGGAGGTATGAGGGTCACTCTTTGCTGAAGGCTGGTGGATTTACTTGATCTAGCTAACTCATGATCACCACTCCCACTGGTGCATGCCTCTGATGGAACCATCAGGATGTCAATAGTATTATAAATATATGTTGAATGAATGAAACCTTGTGACACAAAGGGGGAAAAACCCTTCTATTTAGTCTCTGCCATTTGACAATATGTAACACATTGCCAATATGACAATATGTAATAATGTTACATGTGTAACAATATGTAACATTATTTTATGTTCCTATTTTACTAAGAAGTAGAGAGGACTATCCAAACACTCTCCAGGAAAGAGAATCTAGGTTTCTAATTGTATGGTTTCATTAATTAGTTTTTCCTTTGGTAAAATCTAAGATCACCATTGGTCTGAGCATAGAAGATGTAAGTTATTTTACCTTTTGATACTTAGAGTAAGGTTTTTACAGAAGATGTGATATTTGAGCTGGATTTCAATTCCAAATAACTTGAAAGGGTAACTTCTGTGAACAAATATACAGAGTTTATGGTATTTTGGGAGAAATCCTTAGTGAGTGTTCTGTGGGAGCAGCCTAGTTTATGTCATCAGAAGTTAAAGCTAAAAAATATTTTGGCTCCAGATACTGAAGAACTATAAAAAATATTAAGGAACTTTAAAACAGTAGGGCAACAATAAATTTATGTTTCACAACATTTTTAAATTTTTTTTTTGCTATGTGGAAGAAAGACTGGGGAAGGAAGACACAAAATTTAGAGACCAGTTCAGAAGGTACTGTATTGTAAGTGTATAAAATGATAGAAAATTACAATTGCAGAGGTAATTAGAAGCAAAAGACAATTCAAAAAAATTGTGTTTCTTTCTAATTGATAGACTTCCAGGAACTGTTATTAAGATGAGAAAATAAGGAAAATGAGATGGAAATCTCTGAGTGTTTTTTTAAAGGTAGACAGCAATATCATTAATGATAATAATAGTAGTAGTAATAAAATTAGCATTAGTAGTAATAGAAATAGTATTAACAGCATTAGTAGTGGTAATAGTACTGAAATACTATGTCACAAACACTAAACTAACTTATTAACACCACTTATTAAATACATTAAATAAGTATGTAGATTCCGTGAGGCTTAATTTTTTCATCTTCAAATAGGATAAGACTACCTGACTTATAAATCAGATGAAATGAAACATCTTTATTTTTAAAATTGGGAAACAAGTTCAAGGTCGCTTATCTGGCAAATGTAGAGTCAGGGTCCAATTTCTAATTATCCTGTGCAGTAGAAGATAGTGAGCAGGAAAGGATCAGAGAGAGCTTATTGGAGCAATGACCACAATGATAACGAAATACTTTTTGAGCCCTTGCTATGAGTCAGATCTCACTCTGCTTTACGTGTATTAACTCAGCTCTTACCATTAAGAAGCCTGCAAGTTAAACACTGTCATTCTCATTCCTAGTATAACGGAATGCTGGTCCCCAGACAGTTAGGCCTATGTCCTAAGCCCAGGAAACTGTGAATGAGATTTGATTTGTAAAGAGATCTTTTCAGAGGCGGTTAAGTTAAATACTTGGAGATGAGATCATGCTTGTTTACACAGGTTGTCCCTAAATGTGTGTTTATGAAGGAGCAGAAGAGAGGGCTATGGGAAAGCGGGGGCAGAGACTGAGGCGATACAGTGGCAGAAATGCTGACAGACACCAGAAGCCGGAGGAGGCGAGGGAGGACTGTCCATTAGAGATCACAGGAGCAGTGGAGCCCTACCGACGCTTTGATTTCAGCCTTCTGGCCCCCAAAACGAAAGTTGTTCCAAGTCACCCAGTTTGTGATAATCTATTATGAAATTCTGTGGAAACGAATACACCAATGATCAATTTATCGCTCCGTTTAACCTCCAGATCCAGCCTTTTTTGTTGGCTCTGGGAGAATTGAGATGGACCCTGCAACTATTTCTCCTTTGCAGTTGCCCCATTATAAGCCTTGCCAGTAGAGGGCACTAAAGGGGCACTGCAGGACGAAAGGGCTCTCTCCCCCTGGTTCCAGGGTTTTCTTTTTAATTTTGTTTTGTTTTCTTCTTGCTTTAATCACATGCCTGCCAGGGCTTCCCGTAAGCCTTCCGTGGGCCTCTCTCACGCTGAGTTAGCTGCCCCTCCCTGCAGGATTTCCATTGAGGCTCCAAGGGACCTCCATCCAGGGGCAGAGCTGCCAGTCTTCAGCTGCCAGCACCCCACCCCCAGGGGGCTGCCTTCTGTCTGCTGGGCCTGGCTGCAGTTCAGCCACCAGCCTCTGCCCAGGGAATGGGAATCAGCTCTGGACTGGGACCCGCCAGAGGCCTTGTCCCCAGTCCACCTGGCTGTAAGCACACCTTCTCGAATGATAGCTGTTCACCACCCCCAGGGAGTGTATTCATTCCTCAGGTGCCCTCCTCAGCCCAGGGCATTGTTCGGAGCTCTCTTTTCCCTTCACAGGTGACCTCTTCGCTACAGCTCATCATTCTTCACAGGGAAGGTTCCTCTTTCAAGAGCCTGGCTGATGCATCATTTACACGGGAGGAAAGGGAGACACAGGGCTGGTCACGGGTTCGCCCAAGTTCGCACAGCTATTAATTGGTTGGATCGCTCTTCCAACTCAAGTTGTCTGCTTCCAGCATATGGAGCCACTAAAGTGTAAAAACCTGACATTAGCAAACTAGTTACTTGGCATATTGAATTAGATACATCTAAAAGTATCTTTGTGAAAGGGAAAACTTGCTGCTTTCCCCTCTGTTTCCTTTACTCACCACTGTACTCTGGAAACGTTACTTCTGGGCACCAGATGAGTTAAATAATTAACCATGAAAATACCAGTATGTACATGGAGGAATTACATACAGTTTCATGAAACCTCTATGTCCATTATCCCTAACGCATTTCAAACTTAGGATAAATATAGTGTAATAGATAGATCAATAAAGAAAGTTGAAACTGAATTACTTACAAGGATACCAATGATATAATTTACGTGCCATTTTGCTTTTGCTGAATAACTCAGAAAAAAATAAGAGTTTACAGGCATGCAGAAAGCACTGAATATAATCCTAAATTTTGAGGAAATCTCCCTACTGTGAGCCAGGAAAAAGGCCACCGCTGAGCTGTCATCGCAGCTTTCTGCGCGTGTTCTTGCAGGAAGATGAATGAGAGGAAAGTCAGTGGTACTTTCCCACATGGTGGAAAGGCTGAGATCAGTTGGCCTATTAGCTGTATCATCGCAAAGCAGAGCTGTGAGCTGTGATGGAGTCCACGTCTCGAAGAGAAGATTGTGAACTTTACTTCAAAGGAGATTATCCTCTAGACTAGACAACATTGTAGAATATGAAACAGGATCTTTCTATCAGGTGCAAATATATCTATTTCCTTACTCTAGGCTCTGTCATAAAATGTGGCATGGTTCTAAAATCCACCCTGTATGCGGTTATAGAAAACAAACCGGTGGGAGAGTGCTTAGTAAACGGCCATCCTTTCATTTTATGCCCTTGTTCTTTGCCCTCCATAGGAAAGACTCTAAATACATTTCATTGACTCATTACTTTCCTAGCCTTGACTTATAATCCATTTTATAGCTTCATAATTCTTTTAGTTTGTACCATGCAAATAGATGCCATAGACACTTAAAGATCTCTTTAACTCATTTAGGAAACCAGACAGGATAGATTAGATCCCATTTCAATACTTATAGAAGTATAAATGTAAGTTATTATATAAAACATTTTTCACAGTAGACTTCTCTCCCATCCTGCCATCTTGGTTTTTCAGGACAACAGTTATAAAACCTTTTACTATGCCTTTCATAAACCTGTACTAATAATCAGTGTTTTTAAAAAATACACAATATACTAGAATTTAACTAAAAGCCATATATGCCCTGATAAGAGTATGTTTTCTTAACATCAAAAGAATGATGGATGTAAATAGTTATTCAAAGTTTAAGAAAGGCTATGTTTTTCCTCTTGCAGCTATTCATTATAAAAAAAAACAAAGTAAGGTTTTTGGGTTTTTATAGCTTGATGAGGAGAAGCCTTTGCCTACTTATGAGATTCTCTTTGTATTGGGATTTGAGTTTCTTCTCACAATCACCTTCCCTTAAGTGTACAGTACTGATATATAAGATACAATGTGCCTCAATCAGGATTACTGCTTTACCATTAGTCATGGCAATATGGAGAAATTAGTTAACTTTTCTGAGAATTTATTTCCTCTTCTTTGAATAAGAATTATACTACCTACAACAAAATATTATTGTGGGGGGGAAAACAAAATATTTTGTAGAGTACTTAGCACAAATTTCACAAGTTATATATAACAGTAGATGCTACTGTTTTTGCTTTTGATATTGTAAGATCTCAAATGGCTTTAATCAACCGCTAGTTCAATCGTACACACACACTCACACACACACACACACACACACACACACACACACACACACACAAATAAGTTAACTCTTTGTTTATCACAACCATACTTCTTTTTATTTGGGTACATAAGGGCCTGCTCAGAAACTTCCTTCGGTACAAAATGAGGAAGATATTTATATTTGAAAATAAAATGATTAAAGAAGTCATTTATAAATATGCATACAGTCATATATAAACATAAAATAAAAATTATATATATATATATATATATATATATACACACACACACACACAACCAGTGATAGTCATAAAGTTTACAGTTAATATAGGAAAGTTTTACTTATTTTCAAATATAACAATTGGGAGGTTATTGTTTGTAAAAAAAATAAAAATAAATGAAACAAACACCTGTATACTCTAAAATGAAATTCATTCACATAAGTCGTACCATAATTACTTAATGGCTGAAAATATTACAGAAGATTAAGGCAATAGTTGACCTATCCACCGAGCAATAACGACTTAGACCTTACTTTGAGATTCTGAAAATGTAGTTCCCACAGTGAAATACATATTTTTTTAAATTTGACATTTTGGGACCATACTTTCTTATCTATATATTTATCAACGTGGTCACTAGGTATTATCAAATATTGCAAGACCCCCGGAAAAGGAAAATTAGAATTTGGTATCCTTTCATTTTGCTTAGAGGGAGCTACAAAAACAAGGTAGGAAACCATTTAACACACATATCAATTCCTGAAAGGGAAAAACCACACACATTAGTTCTAGAGCGTCTGAAGAACTTGATTTTCAGCAGGATCCATTCACAATCCTCAAAGTGACACAGACTCCATTAGAGGCCAGTGTAAGTAAATGATCAGGCTGAACAGAAGTGCTTAAGGAGCCGTGAATCAGGAGGAGCTTGAAAGCGAGGGGATTATTAAGGTTAACTGTTGTAAGATAAGAAGGTGAGAAACCTTGGCAGAGCAACAAGACAGTTATCACTGCTTTAAGGTAAAAATCATTACTTTAGAAGGAGAATTTAATTTATCCCTAAATAAAAGAAGATTGATTTTTGTTTTCATTTTGTAGGTTTTATTTTTCTATTGAAATTCCAAGCTGGAGATTCAGGGCAGTGGGAAGGATAGAAGTTCTGACACATGGAAAAAAGTTTGTTAAGAGACATTCATAAGTGTGTGTTTGTTTTTGTGACCATTAAAAGAAATGAAAAAATACAAGTCCCTAAACAATCAGCTACCTATTTTCATTTAATTTACACCACTAGTATGTTTGCGACACTAGATATTTTCATGAAATGAGGACAATTGACAGAAAAGAGATAAGCCCAGGGAATTTCCAACCTTTTACATACCAGTTTCCCTGAACTCAGTTATTTTACTAATGTAAGAAATTCCTGGTAATAGCAAAATGATAGTAATAAGATATTCAGATGTTTTTTTCTATCTATCTCTAAAAGAAATAAGGAGAGGATTTTCAAGGTGGGGATCAGGATTAAAATAGCTCTTTCCTAATTAAGTGGGAACAGTTTCAATTGCCTTTGGTAGCCTCTAATCCTCAAAGCATAGTGGAGCTAAACTGACAGAAAAACGCATACATAGAAAAACATAACTATAGTGGAATGATACCAAGTCAGCGAAGTCTACAGTGCAAATAGCTCCCTCTCCCTCCCTCTCTTCCTCTCCCTTTCTCCCTCTCTCTCTCTCTCTCTCTCTCTCTCTCTCTCTCTCTCTCTCTCTCAATTTTAAAGTAACTATTGTAACTTTGGGCAAAATTCAGTTAAATTTTTTATTTCTTAAATTGTACAATAATAATCACTTCACCTATTATGGGCTAGGTGTTGTATTAGGCACTGAAAATACCAAAAAAAAAGTATTTTCTGCTCTCAAAAAATTCAGTTTACAAACATGTCACATCATGAATGTCTTTCTATAGAATGGCTGTTTTGATAATGAGTGCTTCATTATCCTTTATAAATGAACGTACACAGCTGTAAAAAAGAAGGATCTCGTACCCTTTGGGATGGCATGGAGGGACCTGGAGAGCATTATGCTAAGTGAAATGATCACATGTCCACACATCTAGGGAACAAAATAAACTGATGAACAAAACAGGTACAGAGACATAGAACCGTGGCGCTGGCTGATGAATTTCAGAAAAGGTGGAGGTGGCGAGTGCGGGGGTGGGGGAGCGAGGGGGGTAACTGATATGAATATATGCACAACACATGAACGCAGACAATAGTATGGAGAAGGCCTGGGGCCTGGGCGGGTGGGGCGGTGAATGTCAGGTGGAGAGGATCAATGAGGGAGAAAGGGAACATCTGTAATACTTTCAACAATACAAATAAATTTAAAGAAATACAATAAAATAAAATTGAATAAAAAAATAACATAATTAGTCAATGCCTTCTTTTCATTTCATCATTAACACCACCACTATCAAGTTTAATAATGTAACAGATAATAATAAATTAAGCTTAATGAAAGTCAGTGGCTTTATAAAACTCCTGCAACTGTTTCAAACTTGCATATGGTAGGATCAGTAAATCTTTCACCTTTCATAATTGGGTTATCATTTCTTGGTACTGCTATATTATATCAGTGCCCCCCTCCACCCACCCAAAATCTCTTGTGTCAAGTATGTTATTCTACTAAGATTCACATCCAGTTCAGAGCATCATGGCACACAAGAGGCTTCACCATTGCTGCAGAAATGTTAGTCACCTCAACCATCAAACATTATATGGCATCTTCATTTAAGTCCTGAAAGCAGGGCTTTTGCATTCACTACCAAGTTGAACTTCTTTAGAAGAATATTCCAACCAGGGTTGTCGCTGAGTCCTGAGAGGGTTGAAATTCAGAGAGAGATTCTTAGCCTACATAGGTTACCACATAGCCTACCCTCAGACACCAGTGGCCTGGTGGGATGCTGAAATTCATTTTCTTGTTAAATTTACAGCCAGTTAAGTGAAATTTATCTCACATCTTTGGAATCTTTGAGCACTCTCCAATATGAGAGAACTTAAATCATTATTCTACCTTGCTCCTCTCTTCTAACTTCCATGGCTGAAATGGCATCATATTTTACCCAATCTCACTTACAACTGACTTATTACCTGTGTACCAGAATCTTTATATATCTATCTTCACGACCCATTATACTGATATGCCCATGCCTGCCTGCCTTAAATAGCGCCTGCCACTATATTCACCTGAATCTGCACTCCACTTACCTACATAGAGGTTTATTTATTTATTCAGTGAATCTTTCTTCAGTGCTTACCCTGTATGAGGCACAAATGTAAAATTGCTACCATGACATGTGACATGAAAAAACATCAGTGTAAAGTGTAGTAAACGTCGTAAAGCACAAATTCTGGAACCACATGGCCTAGATTTGAATCCCAGATTTGCTACTTAAGAGCCGTGTGCACTTGGGCAATTTACTTACAAGTCCTCTTTTCTGATTCCTTATTTGATGTGGTCAAGCCGCCAAGGAAAGAGACTGTATAAGCCCACAAACACCTTAGAGCTAACCAGGATACTTCCCTTGTAGGCCATGAACATCTCCATCCAAAAATCATGAGATTGATTTACCAGATGGGAACACATATCCATTTTTGAGAGCAACAGATGGGGCCACAATGGGCATCCTGTATTAGTGGTAGGGAGCAAGCAGAACTCGGAGACAGTGGGGGTTCATGAAAAAGGGGATCAGGATAATGTCACTATCAAAGACTCCACATGGTATCTGAGCTATCTGAGTCCACCTCTGGCTATGCTTGGAAAAGAGTCAAGAAAATCCAAAATGCCTCCCATGTACACTCTGTTTATGGAATTCCCAGTGTATTCACCCAGCATATTGCTCTTAGATGCTAGTCATGAAAGCCCCAGAGCTGCCAACAGAGCAATAGCAGGGACTAGAGTAGCAACGGATACCACGGCAAACTTAAATTATCCTTTCTTCAGTCCTTAGCCAAACATAGAACTAATGGAGTTGACAAAAAAGAAAGAAAACCCAGAGCAACTGAGGGGACAGCAAACATAGGCCCTTCACTTAAAAATGTCCCAGCCACATTCCCCGGCATAGGAATCTAGGGCATCTTAATAATTGAAAAGGAACACATCTACAACTAGTTCAAGTTCTGCAAACAAGAGATTCGGCAGAGCTGACTTGTCCTTGATGAACGTCAAAGTCCATTCCACTACAAAAACTGGGGTCCTGCCGTGTGTAACAGATGGACTCTGTGTTTAGGACTAAGGAGGCATAGGAACCTGGAGTGAGAGAGCAGGGAGAGCAGAAAGGGACGAGACGCGGACCACTGGTTCTGCAGCACCTGAGCCCAAAGGGGCAGGAACTGTGGGAGTCTGTTAAACAGCAGCCGGAGCAGAGCCGCAATGCAGGCTGCAGACCAGGAAAGTGCCTTTATACAGCCAATTCCAGCTTTTCGTCACTTCGATTTAAGCAAATAATGTAAAAGAAAGTTATGTACCATCAGAATGAAATGCCGTCTTCTGCTTTCGTGCCCATAGTCCACATCCCTCCTAGGTTTTGTCAGGTACACTCTGCTGAAGCTTGAGGCTCGAGTCCCCAGGCGTGCGGGCGCCACCTCGCCTTCACCGTGGCATCGGCTGCCTCCAACCCCCGCGGCCTTCTGGAAATATATGGCTTAAATTATCTTTCTTATCACAAGTACCCCCCTGTGCAGGCCTTTGGTGTTCAGCTTTCTCACCTTTGCTAAATCCTTTTATTAGTTTCTCACTACCCATTGACAATATGTATTCCCCGTGTCTCCTTTCTTCCCATTAACCTCTTTGTTTTTATGAGTTTACACCTTTTTGTTGCTATCACATTAGCAAAGTTTTAGAATGAGAGCAGAGGTAAGCACTCTGTCTAATCCGTATTCTTTCCGTCCTATACAGGGCTGGTTGGGAAGTTCTAATAAGAAGAAAATATAAAAATATTGTATAAATTTCAAAATATTATAAAATATTATACTTATGAATATTATGCTCATCCGTTTAAAGCTTCACTTACCTCTTTTATACAAAACCTTAAAACCATTGTTGAAATCCTGATACTAGTTCCATTTTTCTTTTATTTCTCAAACCTTACAGTATGTCTAGTTAAGCCCTTTGGTGCCTTACTGTTTAGTCACATATGGATCCATATATTACCTTACATATAACAGTAAACTGATTTATTTTTACTTCCTTACCTACCATCGTTTGCATTCACTCTTAATCACATTAAACGCATTGCTCCTTCTTGCAATGATATTCTGGTACGTGGTTTTCTGTGACCAGAAGCACCAATTTTATCTAGGAAACGGAATGTTTCAAATGAATCATTTTCCAACAAAAAGAACTTAAACTACTTAAACTATTGTATTCTAATAGATGCTCTTTTCCTTAGAGAGAAACTTGGGCTGCATGTTAAGATTAGAGTCAATCTCCCACTGCTCCATGTGAGTTCATAACTAGAATAGTAAAGGAGACATTTCAATTAAATATACTCAAGGCAACTTGTAAAATCTGGATAGTCTTTTTCATCCTGTCCCTTTTTGAGAAAGTTGAATGTTTTTTGTTTGTTTTATGAAAGAGAAAGAAGAGATTTCTACCTATCCTAATGTTTCTTCAGGTCATGGGGAGAGACCATTGTTGGATCCACTAGTTCTCTATACCTCTCTAAAATTAAGGAGTGCTCAACACTTTCGAGAAAATGTGAGCCATTAATTAAATATGAAAATAAATAAAAAATTTCTACCAAGTATGAGAAAGCTATATATGGAAATTTCTTAATGGCTTCTCAAGTGAAGAGGAAGGTGTGGAGCATGTCGACACCAACTCAAATCTCACAGCTCTAAAAAGGGTGAATTGACTGTATTAGACCATTTAACTTTAATTTCCAACATTTTTTCTAAAATCTTTAATGCAAACTAATATTATGTGAATGGTCTGTTTGGGGAAGAAGTTAAATAAAAGACCTACATTTCACAAAGGCATAGCAGGACAACGCAAGTGAAATACAATACAATTTCTAAATTTAATTAATTTAGCAAAGCAGGAGCTCAGGGCCATCAAGTAACCATAAAAATGCAAGCCCCGGGGAATATGTAACAGTCTTCGAGAGGTCTTTGTCCTACTGCAGGGGTTTAAAAATGTTTATTTTAAATATTAAAGGCCAAAGAGATGCTACCTGGCATCTGGTTGTAAGTGCATGACTTAGTTGTTTTAAAAGAATTTTCCAAGGTGTTTTAAGGAACTGAGAATTTTCAGTTAAACTAAATATCAAAAAATTAGTTCAACTATCTTTGTGCTTCCCAAGTGACACTAAAATGTAGTTATTACTTATTTTTTGAGGAAGTATTCCTCTTTTTTATCCAAAATACTTTTATTTGTTCAGAATCACATGTGCTTTTAGAAGCAGTAGAGAATAAACTCCGTGAAAGTAACAGAGAGGCTGCAACAGAGGAGTGGTAAAATTGCGATTAATATTGGGCAGGAGGCCCATGGGCCTAAACCACTGAGTTTAGAAATACCAGACTGAGACAGTGCAGTCTTGCAGCATTTGAAAGCGAACTGTTCCAAACATTCAAGCATGTGAGAGTCGCCATGATTTTTAGTGATCTGTTTTTCCTGAAAGGAAAATCTTAGCACTGGTAGAATTGAAGAATCTGGCTGAATAATAAATAGCCTACTGCTTGGAGTCATAAAACTATGATCAGTTTGGAAGTGGTTTAATTATTTTAATAGAATAATTTAATGAATATATAAAAAGCATTTTGTATATTGATTGTGCATGTTTTGCAATATTTTAGATGCATACGGCAAAAGGTATATTCTTCTGTTATTTCCCACTAACTGCCAATCTCTGTCTTCTTTCAGATGCACTCTTCTCATACTGAAGTGGTGAGACTGTTTAATACTTACTGCATCATGAAAGGGATGCTACCGCAGAAAACAGACAAAATTGATTTTTAAGCTTCAAAAGCCTTTGTTCTGAAAGAAAACTCAGGACCTTGAAGTCTGCAGACATAGAACAATTATCCCTTCAAAGAAGCAATGACGAGTCAGAGATAGGCTTCTAGCTATCAAAACTGTAGAAAGATTTCTAAGGCTGAGTTTAGATTAGGTCATTAAATTATTTAATACTTTAATATTACATGGTACCCAGGGTTATAGAGGCACTCAATAAATACTTGATAAATTAATTAACTTTCCTTCGGGAACATGTGGAGAAAGAAGAAATCTATAGTAAAATTTGCAAAATGTAAACTGAAAGAGAGAAATGTAAAAATTAACCCAAACATCCTATGTGCTCATATCTATCAGGAAATTTTAGCAAAAATGCAATGTATTGATCTGCATTGCCTAGAATATTGTTGCTTATATATATATGTATTATTTTACAACCATAAAATCCTTGAGCTTTTACATTTATTCTTTTACTCTTTATTTTAATGTTAATCTAAAAATCAATAAAATCCCATTCTGGATCATCTAGATAACCACTGTAATAATGAATCATCAATTTTATTTTATTGACCCAAATTTTGTGTTTGCAGTTGACAAATGACACCATTTTACTGTGCAATGTATGAATAAAAAATTGCAGTACTTTAATAGAGGTATGTAAGGGAAGAATTGAGAAATCATTGCAAATGAGAAAAGACTTGTCAAATTTAAAAAAGAATTGTTGTACTCCATAGCATGCTCTATATATCTTTCAAGCAGATATATTGTATGAGCACCATATTTCTGTGAAACAACTCTATAAGTGTGTGTAGTTATAAATAAAATATTGCAATATTTTCTCAGTATTAATTTCTGGCTTATACTAGTAAGTAGATTAAAGATAATGGACCTCAATTTCAAATGATCTTTTAAAATTAAACTATTAATTTCCAAAATTATTATCCATTGTCCTAAGAACAAAAGAAGCAAGTCTATAAGTGAAATATAAAATATAAAATTCATTTCATTATTAAACCAATATCTATGCTTAAGCACCTGTATAATTTTAAATTATTTAAAATCTAGTAAATTAATGTTTTAATTTGAATTAGATTGTTTGTAAGAGTTTTATATATGGTGCAAATATGGTTTATAATAATATATTAACAATTGAGGTAGAATATTTTAATATCATTTCACTTTATAAATGTTTCCATAGCATAGTTTTTAAAAACTTAATTAAATTGAATTTTATTTAAGGTTAATTCAGTACTGATAGCCCTCACAAATTTTTTCCTTGGGAAAATTTCAAATTAGAGATCAAACCAATCTAGAAAATTTCAATTACAGTATTGACAATATTTAGCATCTGTAGTGGTTCCTCTTCTTAATTGCAGAAGCACTATTGATACATCCATCTTCCAAATTTGTGAACTAATTAGAGAGATACAAATTGTGTTGTTTATTAAACAACTTGCTACAATTATATCAATAACTAAATTGCCACTCAAACCTGGCATGCTATATGCATTCAAATGTTGGAATGTTAGCTTGTTGTTCTATTTGGGAAAGCATATTCAGAAAGGGATACCATTGTGTGATAATTATTGATTGTGTTTATCACATGAACCATGGATGGTTACTCCTGGATGCATTAAAATATTGATACCTTTGTAAAAAGATCAAAACTTTATTTTATTCAAAGATTCAGCTATTCAAAGATAGCTTATTAATCTTTATTCGCACTAATGTTTGTCATGTAGTAAGTAAAATGTCAGATGTTTTAGTGTCTTTGACTAAACACTTAACCCTTACTCAGTTAATGGCTTTCAAGCTTATCAGTTCAAATTACTATCATATTAAGAATACAACAAAATTCACTATCTATCATTACATTAAATTAAATAAAAGCATTCAAGGGCAGAAAATATTACATAATAGGCTTTCTCTTAAAAGAAATATTCTGTGGAAGAGTTAATAGGATTCCAGTTGGTTTGCTGACAATACAAAGCTAATAAAATGCTTTTTAAAAAAAGAATGAAATCTACATGGTCTTAACTATTTCAGGAAAGCCTGACATATTAGCATACTATTCAAAAATAGTAAACATTGAGAAATTAAAATATATTAATATGTATTGAGTTCATTAAGTCTTAATTTAATAATAATAAATACATTGATATTAATAAAAATTTAAAAATTAAGAAAAATAAGGGGTTGGGAGCTGGGTGAAAAAGATGAAGGGATTAAGCAAGTGTGTGTGTGTGTGTGTGTGAACTACCTTTTGGAGCTCTAATTGACATGGAAAAAAGCTGCGCATATTTAATGTATGCAACTTAATGAGTTTGTAAGTAATATACATCTGTGAAACCACCACAATATATTCCATAAATACATTCATCATCTCTAAAAGTTTTCTCCCATCCTTTCTTTACTATAATTTTTATCCCATTATAATCATTTCACATAAGATATAACCTCTTAGCAATTTTTCAAGTATACATTACAGTATTTTAACTATAGGCACTATGTTGTTCAGTGGATTTTGAGGACATATTCATGTTGCATAGCCAAAACTTTGTACCATTTGTTTAATATCTTTCCATTTCCTCCACCCCTCAGCCCCTAGTAATCACCATTTCGCTCTCTGCTTTTATGAGTTTGACTTTTATAGATTCCTCATATAAGTGGTATCAAGTAGTACCACTTTATTTCACTTAGCATAATGTTTTCCAGCTTCATCCTAGTTGCAAATGGCAGGATTTCATTCTGTTTTTTAAGGTTCAATAACATTTCATTATATATGCACGTATATGTACATTTTTATTATCTGTGCATACACCTAAGAAAATTTAGGTTTCTTAACTATTGTGATATCTTTTGAAATCCTGGTTTCAATTCCTTTGGATATATACCTAGAAGTGAGATCGCCAACTCATACGGTAGTTCTGTTTTTAGTGTTTTGAGGACCCACCATACTGTTTTGTCACATGGCACCAATTTACACCCCCGCCAACAGTGTACAAGGATTCACTTTATCTCCACATCTTTCCAACACTTGAAAATGTGTGTGTGTGTGTGTGTGTGTGTGTGTAATGATAGCCAACCTAACTGGGGTGAGATAATATCTCATTGTGGTTTTGATTTGCATTTCCCTGATAATTGATGATGTTGAACATCTTTTCATATACCTGCTGGGCATTTGTATGTCTTCTTGGTAGAAATATCTATTCAAGTCCTTGCCCATTTTTATTTTTATTTTATTTTTAATTTTATTTTTTTATATATCTTTACTGATTTCAGAGAGAGGGAAGCAGAGGGAGAGAGAGATAGAAACACCAATGATGAGAGAGTCATTGGGGATTGAGCCCACAACCTGGGCATGTGCCCTGACCGGGAATAGAACCCTGATCGCCTGGATCCTAGGTTGATGCTCAACCGCTGAGCCACGCCCGGCCAGGCCTTGCCCATTTTTAAATCATACTATTTATTTTTTTTGCATTTGAGTTGTAGAAGTTCCTATATATTTTGGATATTAACCTTTTATCAAATATTCTCTACCATTCCATAGATTGCCTTTCATTTTGGTGATTGTTTCCTCTGTTATACAAAAGTTTTTAATTTGATGTAGTCCCATTTGCCTGTTTTTGCTTTTGAGGGCAATGTTTTTGGTTCATACCCAATAAATCATTACCAAAACCAATGTCAAGAAGCTTTTTCTTTACATTTTCTTCCAGAAATTTGTTTCAGGTCATACGCTTAAGTTATTAATTCACTTAGAGTTGACTTTTCTGTATGATGTAAGACAAGGGTCTAATTTAATTCTTCTGCATGTGAATATCTAGTTGTCTCAGAATCATTTATTAAAGAGAATATTTTTTCCTCATTGTGTCTTCTTGTGACAAATTTTTTAAGTCTTTGTCAAAGATCTGTTGACACGCATAAGTTAATTTCTGGGCTCTCTATTCTTTTCCATTAGTCTATCCTATTTTTATGCCAATACCATAGTATTTTGATTACTATACCTTTGTAATATATTTTGAAATTAGGAAGTATGATGTCCCTAGCTTTGTTTTTAATCAAAATTGCTTTGGCCATTAGGGGTCTTTTGTGGCTCCATATGAGTTGTAAAACTGTTCTTTCTATTTCTGTAAAAAAATGCCTTTGAAGTTAGGTAGATTGCGCTGAATCTGTAGATCACCTTGTGTATTACAGACATTTAATTTTCCATGAGTGAAGCAGCTAGTTCAGCTCACAACTCAAACACACAAGGGCTTTACCTGGACCCAACCATCATTTTGGGGCATGAATCATATGTATTCATGTGTAGATTTCATTTCAACACTCATTAAGAACATTCATGAAACTGGAAAAAAATTTTTTTTTCCTGTGTGAGCATGACAGTGAAAAATATAATGACTGCTAGTAAGTTAAATGCCATCTTTAAATCAATCAGTTTTCTAATTCGAGACTAATATATTTAATTGTTCTTCAACAATATTTCTCTGAGGAATATTTTGTACTTTTGAATGCACAGATTCAGAAGATACTTTCTAAAATTTATTCCTAAGTGGTTTATGGTTTCTAGTGATATTTAGTTGGTATTTCTCTGAAATTTCATTTTTTATATATACAAACATTTCACCTATAAAATAGGATATAAAAAAATCTTATTTTCTAAATTTCAGGTTTTTCAGTTATTTTTACCATACCATTACACTATCTGAGACCTCTAGCACATTCCTATAAAGACTGTTGGTATCAGGTATATTTTCATTCCCGATTTCAAGAGGAAAACTATCAATAAATTATGTTAATATATATGCACTAAGTTTTTGCTATAATTTAAAATCATTAAAAACATTATCTTCTATTCTTATTTTTCTAACTTAAAAAAAAAATTCAAATGGGTGTTAAAGTTTGTTAAAAGTTTTTTCTGAATTTGTTAAGATACCAACATAAATCTTCACTATTTTTCTGTGTTGATGTGGTGAATACACTAGATGTGATTTTTGAATATTATACACTTTGCAAATAAACCCTGGTCAAAGCCGCACTGTTTTTGTTGTTGTTTGTTTTATTTGTTTTTTAATTTTTATTTTTCATGGCTTCTTCATTAATTAATTAATTAATTAATTAATTAATTTTTCTGTATGTTTATTGTTGAAAAGCCTTACTTTTTAAAATACATCTAATTTGCTTTGATTTTCAGGGAAAAAGAGATCTTTAATAATTCTTTGTGATAACTCATTGTCAGGTTTTGAATTAAAGTTATAGTTGCTTCATATAATGAGTTGCAAAGTGCTCACTTTCTATTCTCTGCAATAATTTATGAAATATAGATATAAAGTCTATCTTAAATACTTACAAGAATTCACTGTTGATGTTATCCGGGCCAGCATATGGTTATTTTTGTTAAATCTTATATGTGTAGTTGAGAATGTATTCTGTCATTTTTTCCTAAAGTGTGATGCTCATTGTATTTCCATTAGGCCATTTTGGTTAAATGGTTTTTCAATTCTTTTATACCTTGTCTAATGAATGTATCATCTACTTCTATTAACTGTTGAGGGATGTTAAAGCCTCCTAATCTGATTATAGATTATTTTCATTTCTCCTTTTAGTTCTGTCAGTTGTGCTACATATGTTTTTATAGCTTCATTGAGATATAACTTATATACAATGAATGTAACCAATTTGCAGTGTGCAATTTGATAAGATTTGGCATATGAGTATACAGCAGCAAAACCATCACCAAAGTCAATGAGCATTATGAGCATTAGTTCACCCCCCAAACTTTCTCTCACCTCTTTCCAATCTCTACCTCCCACCTTTCCTCATCACCCACACCAACTCTGCAAGCAACCCACTATCCTGCTTTCTGTCACTATAGAGTTCTTTGCAATTTACTAGAGATTTACATAAAATTATTCATATAGTATGCACTCTTTTATATAAAAGATATAAAGTTTTAATTCATTTAATCAAACAACCTTTATATTATGCCATTCTTGATTTTAGTTATTTGCAAGAATTTACTTTTATTGATATTTTAAATATGTAAACATATGTTTTATTTTATAACTTAAAACAATTTAGTTAGTCATAAATTGTACTACCAAATGCTCAAGGAATTCTTTTAAATATGGTATATGTGTATTTTACATAAAATATTTTATTTATGCATAATTTTCTTAGGAAATTATTACATTTATAAGCTTAATGGTCATATTACTTATGCTCTTGAGAGTTAATAGACAAATTAAAACTGAAATATAAGAAAAGTCTGATGGATTATTTTCCTTTAACTTTAAGCACTTTTCTAAAGAATAATTTTCTTCTCAAAAAGGAAAATATTTTTTTAAGTTCTTAATTATTTGTGAATAAAGCCAATAATCTGTGAAGAAAAACTGAAAGAGATTTGGAAACCCTTTTTACTCTATTTTCAATATAGATTACATCACAAATCCACTATTTTGAGATTATACCTCTTATAATTGGGGAATGGGAAAACACTTTACTTACCTTTCAATTAGATGTGTAAAAAGAACTTCCTTTTTCCAAATTTTTTATATGAAGAGTATTTTATTATGCTTTCTAATGTCCTACCTATTCTCTGAAAATTTGATATCAAGGTTAAACTGAATACTTTTTTTAAATGTTGGCTTATAAGGTAAAGATGAATCCACGCTACTAAATAATAAAGCCAAAATAAGATTCATAAGATGAGTTGCTTCAGTTCATCAATGAGGGGAAAATTAAACTAACACAAAATACAAATGGTGCTTGAAAACATAATTTAAAGCAAAGTAAGGTAATGTTTATTCAAATAATGAGTTTTTAAAATGGGTCAACTGAATACTCTTATAAAATGTACAAACTTTCTGAAGTTTCTAAGGGAATGCCAACTTATTGACAATTACTAAATTAATTTCTCTCCTTTATGCCTGGACTTGAATTGCTCAATTCAGTAATTTGAATGAATGAGCCAGCGTCTGGTCAATAATAAGGCTTTGAAGGTCAAATGTGATGCTTAGAGGATTGGCTTTCCTTGACATCATTTCCAATATCCACTGAAAATGTAGCTTTGTTTAAGTACTAGAAGCTGTTTTCTGAAATCAATGGACTAAGTGATGAAACTGTCACAAGATTTAAGGCATTCATAATCATATCAGAAGTAATTATTCTATTCTAATGATTTTTCCCAACCAACTTATCCCCCTAGTGAATGCATTTTAGGGTCATGGAAGAAAAATAGGTTCATATATGCATGCTTGGCATTGATCAATTTGGTTCATACTCCGTGAGGAGAAAAGTGAAGAGAAGGCATCATTAATTTGGGGCATAGAGGCAACACATAACAATGAGAACAAATACAACACCAGAGCTAAAACAAAACAATCAAAAGTTTCTAAATAAAAATACATTCTTTGAAAATACTAACATTCTGCTTTGTAAAACTCTACAAAAGTTGCTTTACACACTGTCTCTCTCTTAAGTAATTTCACTCTGTTACCTCTCCCCAAAGGATGTTTGCATTTTAAGTACTCTCTACAATTATATAAGAATGTTTGCATCCTATAATCACCAAGGGGGATATATTGTTGACTCCCTGAAATAGAATTATGGAGAAAAATAGCTTAAAGGGTTAGAAGAGTTTCTTAAT
Organism: Miniopterus schreibersii; assembly: GCF_964146895.1. Classification (NCBI taxonomy): domain Eukaryota; kingdom Metazoa; phylum Chordata; class Mammalia; order Chiroptera; family Miniopteridae; genus Miniopterus; species Miniopterus schreibersii. The sequence continues at coordinate 134,934,044 of NC_138102.1, forward strand.
AAAAATTTGGGCAAGACAAACTGTCTGTAATAGGAGTAAGGGGACCTTCCATGACTGACTCTTATTAGATCTCATGTATCAGTGAAAAATGAGTAAAATCTCCAGAATACTTTAAATTCAACTATTTCAAAACAAAAGGTTTTTGATAAATATGAATTATATGACTGCATCCCTAATCTTCCATTCCATTTGGGAAATCCAACAAAGATGTAAATATTATTAACACAAACTTTAATTAGAAGAAAAGTCTCAAGGCTTAAGAGGTGCCCAAGTTCAAAAAAGCCATCATATTCTGGTGTCTGTTTTCCTAAAGTATATTGACTCTTTCCATCATTATTCAGTAATAGATTGATTTGTCTTTAAAACATTTAGTTATTCTAAAATCATAAATGCTTGTCAAGTTCTAGATCATAGGAAAGTGCATTTTTAAGATATGAAATACTGTATGTCTGTTTACATTGAGATTTCATAAATAAGAAAACAAATATGTAGTACCAATTTAAGTAGTTTTGAATTTAGCCAAATAAGGGATTCAGGACTGCAGATGATAGAGTACACTATTTCAGTGGTATTATGGGCTGAATATTTGTGTCCCCTCACCCCAAATACATATGTTAAGGTCCTAATCTCCAGTGAGGCTGTATTTGGAGATCGGGCCTCCAAGGAAGTGATTAAGGCTAACTGAGCTCATATGGGTGGGGCCTTTATCCAACAGCATTGGTGTCCTTATAAGAAGAGACAGCAGAGAGTTTACTCTCTCTCTTCCCAGGTACTGAAGAAAGGCCATGTGAGGACCAAGGAAGAAGGCAATCATTTAAAAGCCATGAGGAAATACCTCACCAGAAATTGAATTTGCCAACACCTTGAACTTGAAATTCCCAACCTCCAGAACTGTAAGAAAATAAGTTTCTGTTGTTTAAGCCTTATAGTCTTATGATATTCTATTATAGCAGCCAAAGCAGATGAAGACAAGTGGTAAAAAAGATATCTGAAATAAATACTATGCATGTTTCTTACATGAGCAAAGACATAAATAATGTGAACAAATGAGCCAGTTAGGAAATGGGAAAGTTGGGCAGAATTTCATGTAAAGAAAATATTAATGGCAATGTTTTAAGGCATGAATCCAGTTGGTATGTTTGACAGATATTAAAAAGATCCATGTAACTAATCTGTAATATACAGGAAAATAAGGATGGAAATTAGAAAAATTGGCAGAGATCAGATCACATAAGACTATCTTCTAAAACCATTATAAGGATTTTTGGGTTTTATTCCAAGAATGATGTGAAGTTCTTGGAATGTTTTGAGCAAGAGAGAGACATGATATTATTTACGGTTTTATAAGATCACTATAGCAGTTGTAATTAGGAATAGGCATGAATGAATTCAAGGCACTTGATAAGGGAAATTCTGAAATACTTCATGTGCCACCTTAAATAAATATTCCATTAAGTCAACTGGCAAAGGAAGCAATAGAATCACACTTGAGCAGAATGTTGAGATTTATGGTAGAGATAGCAGTAGCGCCTTAAGTTAATAAGAAAACTTTATAGTGTATTTTAAAAATAAAAACATAATATACCAACTTTGATGAATAATTTGACCTAAATTTAATATTGCTTTCAGTTTGGGGAAGAAGGCAAAGATAAAAATTGAGATATATTTAACATATATATCTATATATCTCTAGCTATCTATAAACATACATATATAAAATTTGATAATATATATGTGTGTGGAAAGAGATGAAAAAATCACATAATAATGTATTTAGTATATAGATATATCCATAAAAGTGGTATTATGACTTAAATAACATGACTCTAAGAGATATAAATCTTAGATTTCCTGCAATATATTAAGTTTATGCCATAGACATAGGAGGGAGAAAGGGAGGGAGGAAGAGGAGGAGGGGAGAGAGGGAGAGAGATCTTAAATTTTAAGCTTTTTCAAAAGAACACCAGGACATAAAAAAAATATTAGCAGATGAAAAAAAGAGAAGATGAAAACTTTTGAGTATGAAAAGTAAAGTGAACTACCTTCTTTAATAAGATGTAATTTTTAAAAGTATCAGTTCAGCAACTTAGGGAAAAAGATAACCACCAGCTTTCTGATATTAATTTGAGCATGATGAGATCACTATAGATTAAGGTAAGAAGATCTATATTCATTTTCAAGCATACAAGTAATAAGAAGTAGGTAATGACACAGTTAAACAATGAAAAATATCTTGTGTAATTGAGTATAGATTTAATTTTTCAATGGAAAAGGAAGACAGATGGCATTATTAAAACTGTTTCAATAATAAGTAGATTTTCAAAGATGAGGACATATTCTAGACCCAAAAATCAAAAGAGAAAGTCCTTCACAAAAGGAGGCTGGGTAAACTTATTCAGACAACGCAAACAAGAGTGCATGGAAGAAACTCTTTATGTATTATAAATTTTGATTGTCTTATTAAAAGGATTGCTTACACCAGTAACCTCTCTTTTCTTAACCACTTAAGAGTAGATGATAGACAATTTGTCACTGAAATGTTCATATTTTTCAGAAGAGGTTATTTGCAGTAACAAGCTCACACTCTCAATGGCTTACTTAATAAACAATCTCACTCAAGGAACATGTCTAGCACGAGGACTCTACATACGCACTGGGGGGGGGAGGTCTAGACTCAGAGACTCCACAAACATGTGGCTGTCCCATCTGGAGCACATGATATTTTCTATTTAAAGTTTATCTTAGTGTGAAAGAATAGGTGTTTATAAATATTTATGGAAATAACAAATTGTATGAGAGATCAATGTATTATCTGGATATCTAATGTTCTCTAACTGCTTTACAATTAACCTTAGGCCTGGACACTGACCTTTTAGACTGATGAAAAGTACCAGGCTGATTCTGCCTTTCTTCTTTAAGCTTGTAAGGTAATTGGTTAATAATTTAGTTTTCTGTTTTTAAAAGCATTTTTAGTACATAGATTTTTTTCTTTTTTTTTCATAGATCTTTTAATAGAAATGAATACAAAACTCATTGATCTGAAGGATAAAAGAGAATGACTTCTGTCAAATATTCATAAATTGCTATTAAGACTAGAGATTTTTATCACTATAAACTGTATAAAGTAGTAATTTTTGCATATTGACAAGAAGCAAGGGTTGGACAACTGATACAGTTAGTGTGGAGTAAATAGAAGTGACCCTGGTTACAACAGGAAAATGCACAAGCTAATCAATTATAATACCCAATATGAAGTCAACCCTTATCACTTGCAGGATCGTTCTGAGAAATGACATTTTGCAAAATATGTGAGTGCGGTATTTGCTGACACCAAAGGAGTTAAAAAAGAGGAACAGCAGTCTCACAGCCTTAGTCCACTCACTCTCAGCTTTACACCTTGGTTTCAGGTCATCTTATTCATGGGACACTATCATCTATTCAAGGGAGTTTAATTCTATTTCTTGGGCTGATAACAGGATTAGCTACATAATTCAGGAAAATCATCCAACTATGTTTTTTCTAATACATTTGTATGTATTAAGTAAATATATTTAAAAGAATAAACACATGTACACAAAGAGAGGCAAAAACAGTACATACTATAACTTCCTTCTTGAGTGTAATACAACAGCATCATTGAGGCAATGCTTTAAAAATATAAATTCGTAATTTAAAATGTAAATCTTACACAAATATTTGAGCTGTACACCACTTGAAATATATGTGCCATGTTATTAATGTTATGTATTGCTCAGAATCCTTTGTAGTCCCTATCCCTTTGTGCTTGTAAATATGAACTTATTTACTGAAAGCTATCCCTCCTTGAGAACAGTTTCTCAGTTGCACACTATCTGAAGAAAGATAAGGTTCTTTCAATGTACTTGAGATGCCTGGATTCAGAAACTTGAGATTCCTAGATTCAGAAAGAATTGCTTGCATTTGCTAAATTTACATAAGACTTATGAATTGCCCAGAATATCAACTTCCTGAACCTAAATGAGAAGCAGAACTATAAAAATGACAGGGTAATTCATAGCTTTCCTAGAGGGTTGAGATACTAATGTCATATTTTGCTTTCAGGATTCTCCAGGTATAGTACATAATACCATGTTCATATTCTAGGCTGGAAGAAAGGTCATTTAGCATATTTTCCCAAATTTTTGTTGATAAAATATATTGGGGATTTTAATGTTAATTCGGGGGTATAATTTGAAAATGGAATTACAAATAACCAACTAGGCAAGACAAACGGATATTAAACTGTAAACAGAAATTTTTTATTTGCTTCTTTGGAAATGAGTATGGATGTGGCTATTAAGAATGACATGTAATTGTGTCATTTCTCCTGATTACACACCACTTAAAAATACCTCCCCACCTGCACTATTTTTCATAATATTCAAAGACATATTTAGTGTTAATCAGATTTTTTAATACAGGTAAGCTCTAGGATAGTCATTAATAAGAAATCCTACTACATCCATACACACATACATATTCATTTATTCAATAAATACTTATTGAGAACTACCAGGTATTGAGTATAATTACTGGCCTGGGGTTACAATGTTGAATAAAACAAAATCTCTGCTTTCAAGTAGTTCTATTCTATTGGAAAAAATAAACAATTAACAAGTAAGTATATTCTTTTTACAAAGAAAAAATGTGGGATAAGGGCACTAGAGAATGGCTGATATCTGTGAAAGGGGTTATGCTTTTTATAGAGTGGTCAAGGAAGGTCTTGTTATTAACATGACATTTAATAGAGTCAAGAAAGTGGAAAAGTTAGACATTTAGCTCTAGAGGAAAGGCATGAAGAGAACAGTAATGAATGGTCTTTAATAATAGAAAATGACATCATTAAATGGCTGTATAATAAATTATTTGACAGTTTTGTTACATAAAAATATGGATATTTAAAGTGCTTCCATTTTCCCAACAGAAAAAAGTGCTATAATAATATTTGAAAAGCTCATCCATAATTACTTCCTCAAACTAGATTTTAGAAGTGAAATAGAAAGTTAATGTTACCCGCAAACAGTTTACACTTCCATTACCATTGCTTGGCTCTTCATTTTCCTGAATTTTAGCCATTTCTGATTGTTACTGAGTGCTATTTTTTCTGCTTTAAATGATTGCTAATATGAAAGGAAAAATGGAAAATTCTACCTTTTTTCTCATTACTAAGAATGTTAATTGGTTTACTTTAGTGTGTTATCTGTTTTGAAAAATTTTCAGAGTTGTCATTTATATAGTAAACATTATCTTTTATGTTTTTATAATTTATGATTTTCTTTGGAATAAATTTTAAATTTTATATTTTCTTCATGTATAATTTTATTTCATTTTTCTCCCTTGAACTTACTCACATTCTTAAATCAAATAATTATTTTCCTATATTTTGCCATAATTTTAATGTAATTCATTTAGACTACAATATCTATAATTTTCCTCAGTGGAGACTAGGATATTAGTCTCTATCTTCTTCTTTTTAAACATGTCCACTTTTTCTAATACCTGTTCTAGAATTGTTCATTCTTTCCTCATTGTTGCATTACACTCTCTTTTTCATATAATAATTTTCTCCATATACTGATATGGAGAAACTCTGGCTGGGTTCTTCTTTGAACCTTCCTTGACCAGGCCCCCACCTTGGCTTACAAAGACAAAAGAACGCTAATATAGTTTGTAACAGCTCAAGGCTGCATTCCTAACACCCCAAATTCCTCTAATGGTAGATGGCCATTACCTATACTTATAGTGGGACCCAGGGGAAGGGGGTGGGTGTCAGAGGTGAGAGTGAGAGCAGCTCCCCTTGTGCCTGTGTAGAGTCCCAGGGTTTCTATAATGTCATTCTAGCTTGCACATGGTCTTTAGCAATTCACTACATTTTTAGTTCACACTTCCTTCCTTTGTGTATCTTAAATATGCTTCTATATTTTCTTCTTTTTTTAAAAAATATATCTTTATTGATTTCAGAGAGAGGAAAGGAGAGGGAGAGACAGACAGAAACATCAATGATGAGAGTCACTGGGGATCGAGCTCGCAGCCCAGGCATGTGCCCTGACCGGGAATTGATCCTTGATCTCCTGGATCCTAGGTCGATGCTCAACCGCTGAACTATGCCCGGCCGGGCTATATTTTCTTTTAACATAAGAATTTCTTTCCAAAATTCTGATTTCAATATTATTTACTTTCTATTAGTAGTGATTTGGGCTTTTTGTCTACCTGTTTAAAGGATCTTTTTCCCCCTAGTAATTTTACTAGTTTTCTCTGTACTGTTCAATCTAATTCATTATTTCCTGGTATTCATGTCCATTTCATATGACATATACTGACATTTTTCTTGAATGATAAATTTTAGTATATTTTCTGCACTGTTTCTTCTGTTTTTTATGTCATATGCATATTTAATGCTCTTTGTCTATCTTATCATGTAATCAGAAATTATTTTTGTCATTTTAAAAAATATCTATCTTTATTGATTTGAGAGAGAGGAAGGGAGAGGGAAAGAAAGATAGAAACATCAATGATGAGAGAGTCATTGATCGGCTGCCTCTTGCACGCCCCCTGCTGGGGATCCAGCCCACAACCCGGCATGTGCCCTGACCAGGAATCGAATCACGATCTCCTGGATCATAGTAGATGCTCAACCGCTGAGCCATACCAGCCAGGCTATTTTTGTCATTTAAAAATTTATTTCATTTTCACATTCTATGTATATTCTAAGACATTTATTAATCTTTGTGCATATTTGTTTTTATCCCTTGTGCTTTAGTCTTACTAAGAAATTTTTTAAATTTTATTTTCATGTTTTTCTTATGAATATCATCTCATTTCTGAATATTCTTAGCCTTAATTTATGTTGATCTTTCATTTCCTTTAAAACTTCCTTAATTTATTTTGGTCTGCTTAGAATATCAACTCAAAGTTTTCATCTACTTTGAGTGTGTTTTTAACTACATATATGCTTATGCTTTTAAAAGGAGATTATATTTTGTATGTGATTCAACCATGATTCTTTTTTTAGTATATTTTTCTTTGAACTTAATATTTCTAAACCTTTAGTGGAAAGGGTAAATCAGAATTGCTTTCCTAGCTTCCTGACTCTAATGCTCCATTTTTCAATGTCCTGAAAGTGATAAAAATAATATATACTTGTACTTTCTGAGATGGCATTTTCTATTGCCGTTACCCTACTTTTATCTAGATCTTTGTTTTGCTTTGCTCCTTTTGTCGCTGTCCTGCTCAATGTGGATTCTAGACATTTACAATGACTTTTTGCCAGAAAGATACTTTGATTTGTTACTTTTGAGAGTTCACAGGGCAGGTCTGATTCAGCTACTGGAGACTCCATTTCAGATTGTTTGCACTCATACATGTATCGTGGTTTGTAAAAGCATCTCCCAATTTCCCCTACTATTTTCCAACTGGTTCATTGTACTTTCCAATAAACTCCTATTAGAAATTATTCTATTTTCTTGTTTCCAAGTGTATCAAGTGCTCTGTTTCTCAGTTCCATTTCATAATTTAGTGACCTACTTTTTTTGTACACATATGTGCACGCTTGGTTTTGCTATAGGAAAACAAATAAAATTACATATTTAAAAAAAACACAAAAGACAACAAATAGATAAAATTGTATAACAGATCAAACCAGAAAGCCCATTATTTAACAAATACCTTCTAAAAACAAGAGACATAAATTTTTCAAAATTCCATAGATGTTCCTGCATACTAAATTAAAATATACTATACAGGAGTACAATATAAACTTCCAAAGGCATGGAGTTCAGCGTGGTATCTGATTTCTCTGCAGCACTACTATAGGCTAGAAAACTAACAATATAATAACCAACCAAAATAAATCAACGGTGAGGGTTGAATATAATTACCATCAGACATACAAAAGCTTAAAATATATCTACATCATAAAGTCTTTGTAAGGGAACAATTAAGAAGTAAACTTCACCAAAATCAGGGTTTAGGCAAATAATTTTGTTAAGAGTTCATTGAAAAGTCCTTGGACAAGAGCTATGGCACAGGCTTTGATGAGTTAGTTCAGTTAGGATATATAATGGAAAAGATCAGAAGGGAACTATCCTGGGGGAAAAATTGTGCTTGAGTGTTTGGAAATACGTACTACTAATTTGAAATACACAGAAAACAAGGAATTATTAACTCATTGGATAACAATGGGCTCAACAATGATAAAATATTTTCATTATTATAAAATATAAGTATTTACCACTGATTTTTCTAAATATTATTATGTAAATATACTAGGAGATGAGGAAGGAAAAGGAATAGTGTAGTAATGTGGTTGAGCTAATTCGTGATCTAACATTATAGGAATACAATAACTGCCCCCAAATGGCAATGGTAGATTAGGCAGATGTGTAAGAACATTTTAAAGAACCATATGATGAACACTAGAGTAAATATCTACAGGAACAAGATTGAGTGGGGATGAAAAATACAAGGAATTGTCCCTTTCATTATATGCTTTTTAATGCCATTTGACTTTTATATGTGTATATATATATTACTTTGATCAAAATAATTAATTAAAACTTTTAAAATAACATAAAGGATTTAAAACTATAGAATAGTTGTAAAGTAGATCTCAAAAGACATAATAATTCTTTATAACATGGGAGAAAAAGACTAGGTGATTTTTCGATTATCGATTAATATAATGATGATGATAGGAACAGCAACATTATTATGAAAATGATGTTTACCTATTCATTCTAGCCAAGCCTGTGTTGAGTTAAACTTTGGATGTTATCCTTAGTAAGCAAAAATACTACATAGGTAAAGAGATTAATTTTAGTCTCCCAGGAACAAGAACAATAGTGTCAGCTGATATATCTGTTAAGGGGAAGGGAAAGTTTTCAAATGACCAATACATATATTTGCCTTATAAGATCTACTTCCCTGGATGGTAATAGGTACAACACCTTTTAAGATGTCTGTGCCTTCTATTTTCTTTTGGTGCTTAGAGAAATCCAAATCTTTTGATATTTACTTTTGCAACTAAATTTTGATATCTTAACACAGATTTTTTTTCCACTCAGAAAGTTTTACAACTTGACTTACTTGTATCCTTTACTAAATCATGCCTGGAGTTCCTGTCAAACATTATGCTGGTACTTCCTAAGCTGTGTTGAATGCTTCTGATTTCCTTGGTGTTAAATTCAGTATTATAATTTCAGTTGGACTAGAACATTGTTTGCCTTTGGAAATATCCACATCTTTCTGCTGCTCACAGTAATTAAAATGAACCAGATCCTTCCTTTTCATGGTCTTGAGATTTAATATAAAACATGCTGGAGGCTTGGGACACTCTATGAAGGAAATGCTCATTATTACAATGTTTCCCCTTTGGGAAGATGAGACATATTTTTGGAAAAACTCAAACTTTTCAATTAATAGGCGGTTCAAGAACCTTTCGTAGCCTTGGTATCAACACTGGGCTTACATTCCGTGACCCCTAGGCAAATGTTATAGAAATTATAAATTATAGAAAGTACAAATTGCATACTGCTTGTCTTCTATCACCATCCTCATTGCAAACTCTCGCAGCTTGTTTCATAGCTCTAATGTTTTACTCCCCAAATCAACTTTTCCCAGGCTTGCTAGTCAGCATACTGCAGAGTAGCCTATGATATATGGGAGAGATGAACAAACCTAGAGTATTAATTTCTTCGACACTTGCCAAGGAAAGTAATATTGAAATCTTTCTGAAGTTATTACATCTCTAATTGCTTAAATTTAAGATTAGAAAGGCCTTAAATTTCAGAACTTAAAACAGCAGCACTAGTCTTTACCTCATTGTGAAGTCTTTTCCCTTTAGAATGTCTGCTACATGAACTAAACTCATTCAGACACATTATGTCAATGTTAAAAATAATTGATACATTATTAATAATAATTGATAAATTATTAATATTAATTAATCATAATTCATAAATGCTGAGCAATGGTATAAGCTTTTTCACTTCTCACCTCAATCTCTGAATTAAGTGTTATTTTAACCTCATTTTGCAGATGGGAAAAATTAGATACAGAGAGATTAAATGGCTGACACATGTCCCTCAGACCCATGCCGTTGTCTTAAAAGCCTGCCCAAATGGTCATTATGCCATTATGGTACCTTTAGATAAGACCTTACAATTAAGACAGACATTGTGTATCAGGCTTCCCTGTTGTTTTGGTTGTCACATTTGGAAACGTCATCTCAGTACCTTGACCTCTTCTGCCCCACGGACCGTGTCCTCATCTGCTAGATGCACACACTAGAGGTTTCTTTAAACATAACTCCATAGTCTTCATTGCAACCATCCCACTCTCCAACCAGCACACTCTTACCTTTACCTCTCACTCCTGCTAGTATCCTGTCTCCAAAAATTATTTGATCTTCTGGAACTAAAAATACATTTATTATGCCAATTTTTCACTATTTCCTAATTGATTCATGTCATTATTTGTCTTCCTTCCAAGCTGAAATCCCACAGTGCCCGTTAAATTACTACCTTCCACTAATCCTCAACTCCTTTGTCGCTGTCTACTTTCCTCACATCTACTTGGAAAAACCTCAGAGCTTCATAATTCCCACCTTCTTCCTATTCTGCACCTGCACATGGAGCACAATGGGTAATGTGCCTGAACTGAGGTAACAAAACCAAAACCCAACACAAAACAAAACAATCCACAAACACGCCACCTACCCTCGCTGTGTATTTATAAACACCTCAAATTGTCCTAAGTGCTGCCCAGTAACCATTCAGTAACCATTCTACATTCCCAAGCCCACCAATTCACACGAATGTCTCACACCTTCTCCTCTGTTCAAACCGCAGACACTTTTCACCTCAGCGGCTAGTCTTGCACGTCCGTCCTCACAGAGCCGCCACCGCTCTTCCGTTGCATCTGTGCCAATATTTTCTTCCTTTTCTGCTGTTACTGCTCCATAAAGTATATTCACTTTTGCGATAAAACCATCCTTTTCTACTTACTGAAGAATCTCTCTAGCCAGTCTATGCATGCGTAACTTTTCTCGCCTTAAATCTTTTTTCTGGACCCAATACTCATCTAGCCACTACATCACTTTTTCTGCTCCCCTTCCAGTTGCCCTCTTCCAACTCTTGTATTGACTATTTGAATCAGATTTTTAGCCCACAGCTTTACCAAAACCATTCCTGTCGAGGTTATCAACGATCTCAACATTGTTAAATCTAATTGTCTATTCTCAGTCTTCATCTTACTTGGTCAGCAGCAATTAACACAATTGATTACTGATTTTTTTCCTCTTCCATTTGGCTAAGGGATATTCTACTCTAATTTTATTCCTACTTCATGAATCATTCCCCTCTGTGCCTTTTGCTAGTTCCTTCTTATCTCCTTGATCTTTAAATATTGGAATTCCCTGGGGCTCAAGATTTAGATCTCTTGTCACCTCTGACTTCACGCAATTCCCTCTTTGGTAACAATGTCTAGTCTTATGGCTTTAAAAATCATTTATACACGGATGACACCTAAAGGCAGGTCTCCAGCTGTACCTCTCCCTATACTTTAAAAGCACATATTCAAAACTTTCAGTATCTCCATTTGTATGTCTAACCGGCCTCTTCCACCTAACACACCAAAATGCTCACACTTTTCATCTAAACCTCCCCTTTGTTTTTCCTTTTCAGTCCTTTCGGTAGTATAGGCAAAAATCTTGAAGTCGCTCCTGCCTCTTCCTGTCTCTTACACTCTACAGTCATTCTTTAAAAATAAATCTGCTTTCAAAATGAGTCTATAATATAACATTATACGACCCTCATGGCTTCACACAATGTGTTCCAGCTACCATCATATCCCCACCATCTATTCTCCATGCTACAGTTATATTAATACTTTTAAAATATAAGAGTAAGCAGGTCAAACTGCTCAATATCCTCTAACAAGTTTTCATGTAATTATAATAAAAGATAAATGCAGTGATATAATGTCCTACATAAACAAGACACCGGCTATCTCTCAGATACTAACTACTACACTCTCTCCCTGGCACACTCGCTCCTTTCCAGACTTCCGCACAATACCAAGAATGTGACTAGATGGTCCTGTCACAGGGACTTTACATTTGCTATTCTCTCGGCCTTAAATGCCCTCTTCTTATATCCACGACCCAGTCATTGCCTCGTCTTTTCTAGGTTGCTGCCTAAATGTCAGCACACTATTGAAGACTTTATTACTGTCCATACTCTTCCTTGTTTATTTTTTCTTCACAGGATTCATCACCACCTAACATATGTCTATTTTACTTTTCATTAGTTTACTATTGTCTCCATCGTGAAGATGCACACTGTAAGGACAAGATGTGTTGAAAGTGGCTTATTGTTTTATCCCTTCCATAGAAAAATGCTGTCAAAATAGAAAGGCTCAATATGTATTTGTTGAAAAATTAATTAATAACAAAATAGGTAATGCACCATCCAGATGGAACAATACAGTATGGGAAGTGCAGAGATTTACAAATAAATAAAACAAAAAACAATAATACTGGGAAACCTGCATAGATGAAGTGCTACAAAGAGTAAAAAAAAGATAGGATGACTTGCAGATACCCGCTGTGTGTCTCTCCCCTATCCTTCCCACATGCCACCTTGGTAGCTACTTAAGAAAAAGAACAAAAAACAAGCATGTGCTGAATATTCTTTAAATATTACTCACTTATGATATAAAATACAGTCAGAAATTCTGGGAAAAATAGTTCAACTCAATCTGCCATAGCTTTTCAATTAATTTAAATTAGTGTCTGTAGAATCAAAAATGGGCCTAGCAGATGTCTTTCCATGTATCCTTTTTAAAAAATATATATATATATATATTTATATAAAATTTTATATATATATATATATAAAATTGATAATGGGAAGGTATCAAGAAACTTTTCACAATGTGGTAGCCCATAATGCTGTTGCTAAATACTTCCAGTTATAATCCATTCCTGCTTTTGAGACTGTAAGTCCTCCCCCCCTTTTGGTTGAGTACAGTTACTACTGCTACTTCTGATCAATGAGTTGTTTTCAGGTATGTACCACTTCTGAGCCAAAATATTTCATTCTTAGTGTGAGACCCTCCAGAGCAGTGTTTTCTCTATGATATGCTGTACAGCTCAAATATTTGAGACTGATAAATATTTTATTAATAACCTTGGTTACTTACCATGATGAGCAGACATCAAACTCTCATTATGCACTACTCTACAGGGCAAGTAGCACGATAGGAGGGAAAAAACCCACATCTATAGCTATACAGTATTTCTATATTTCTATATCTCTGTCTCTGTCATTACCTCTACACCTAGCCTATTCCGAATGATAAAAGAAGGAAGCCAAGGAAATAGCTACATGTTTTAAGATAGATATAGTTACACTTAAAAAAAAAATTATACCAGTTGAAATCATTCTTTAACTACATTTATTTTAGAATAACCATTCAAAATATATTTTGAAATCAACTGGGTGTTTCCTATTGTATCAGTTATATATTTCTGCATAACAAACTCTCCAAAATTTAACAGCTTAAAACAGCAAAAATGTACTGTTTTACTGTGTCTGTGGGTCAGGAATTCAGAAGTGGCTTAACTGGGTCCTCTGTCACTGGGTTGCAGTCAAGAGCTGTGGCTATGTCAAGGTTTGACTTGGGGAAGATCCATTTGTAAGATCATTCATGTGGCTGTTTGCAGGCCTCGAGTCCTTTCTAACTGTCCCCTGCCTCATGGGCCTCTTTGTGGGGCAGCTGTCAGCATCAAAACTGGCTTCTCTTTTTTTTTTTTTTTTTTAAATATATCTTTATTGATTTCAGAGAGACGAAAGGAGAGGGAGAGATAGATAGAAACATCAATGATGAGAGAGTCATTGATCAAGCCCACAACCTGGGCATGTGCCCTGACCAGGAATCGAACCCCAATCGCCTGGATCCTAGGTCGACACTTAACCGCTGAGCCACGACTGGCCAGGTAAAACTGGCTTCTCTTCTAAGCAAGTAAGAAAGGCAGTGAGAAAGGGTAAGATAAAAGACATAGATTTTATAACCTAATCTCAGAAGTGAGTAATATTTTTGCTGTATTATATTTGTGAGATATCCATCATTAGTTCTACTCCACACTCAAGAAAAGGGGTCCTACAAAGGGGAAATCCAGCAAGTGGAAATTATTGGGGCGTTTCAGGGGCTGCCAACCATACCATTAGTAGATCTTCTCCTATTCCCTAACCCACCTCTTTGGTCAACTGATATCTTAAGTGGTTTTAAGCAGGTACCTTAAAGCATAATACATTATATATTACCTATGTTTTTAAACCCACTGGTGTAAAAAAAAATTCAATTCAATATTCAATACTTAAAAGGAAAATATAACCTCTGTATCTTAATAAATTTAAAGTAATAATGTAAACTGCATATGCCTTGAACATTTCTGATCTATAAAAATTTACATGGTAGACTGTACTCCTTAGAAACTAATACCTGTCAGCCTGTTATTACTTATTTTTTCCCTCAAAATCAAGAGGAAGGGTTCAGAACATTCTCCACAACATGTGCCACTTTGGCCTTTGAATTATTTTAAACTGAAGACAACTGAGACCCTATAAACTCATGGGACACTTTTGCTTCTCCCTTGGAGAATTTAAATTAGAGGACTTGCCCATAATAAGAGCTGTCACGAGGAATAACATTTTATAATCTAGGGCAGGGCAAATTTCTAATTGCTGAATATCTGCTCTTATCATTCCACATATGATCTTCCTCCCCTCTGAAGCCCCGAGGGGACTTACTTCATCACTAGCTCACCATGTCATATATACTTCATCTCCCCTTCCTGTCTCTGACCCTCTCATGCATGGGGGCTCTCTGATTCACCTATGTGGGCCCCTCATATATGTACACTAACTTTGGTTGTTTTCTCTTGTTAATCTCTCGCATGCCAATTTGATTACTAGACCAGCATAATAATTCTAGAAGAACCTAGAAGAGTAGAGTTTTTTCTAAGTTATCTAAGTTACCTAAGTTACGAATTTGAAGCCCTTGTTATAAACCCACTGTTATGCACTCTATGACATCTGAGTCAGCATTCCTTTTGTTTTAAAAGCTCTGTTTTTCCATCATAATTTAAGTATAAAGTCCCTCAGTGTAAAGTGTAATTATTTAGGGGAGAAAAAACTGAGGAAATTATGTGAATTATACAGAGACACGGGACAGATAATGCAGAGATTGCTTTGTGGCAATTTGAACTCTGAGAATAGAGGGACTATTTAAAACCTGAAAGGAGTGATACATAGATACCTCTAGTAATTTCACTGGTGAATTAAAAATAAAAACTGATGCCTAATTCAGTTGAATGGTATTGCTACTCCTTATACTATGCCTTGGGCATCATTAATTACTCTCAGGATGCCAGATGATATTATCTCTGGCTGACTCATCCCTTCTAAGCACTATGCCCTTGTATTCAGTTTCCTATCAAATATCACTGCACAGAAAATTCATAAATTCCTCAAGTTCTAAGCATTAGAAGTTTCCAAATCCTTCAGTAGGTTTTAAAATTATATCTAGGAAACAAAAGTCTCTAACCCTAAGCATGACCTACAAGATTCTGCCAATCTCTCCATTTACATTTTGTACCATTGTTCTCACTATTTATTTATATGATATACACACACTGACCTTCACTTCTGTGTCACACAGTCAGCTAGATATCTCACAAGGGCAATTATAATTATCTCGAGAAAAGAGTGAGCAAATAATTTATACTTCACAGATCCACAAGACAGATGCTACAGAGAGACTGCCTCATGGTAATGAAACTTGTAATTATAGAGTGAAGCAATTTTCAACCTCTTTCATCTCATGCCACACATAAACTAATTGTTAAAATTCTGTGGTACACCAAAAAATATATTATATTTTTGCTGGTCTGACAAAAAATAGGTATAATTTTGATTCATTCACACAAGACAGTTATTGTTGTGTGGGCTGTTGTCATTTTTTTATTTGACAATCTAAGGAAAAAGAGGTCAGTGCCCCTGACTACATAGTTAGGTATTGCACGTTTTAAAAATTCTTGTGGCACACCAGTTGAAAATCACTGATATAGTATATAGTTCTAAATAAAAAGGGGGTGATAAACACATACATATAAATATATACATATACACACATACATATGCCTGTGTATATGTGTGTATTTGTGTGTGTATTTTAAAAAATCAAGCTTAAAAATAAAACTTCCTTGTATTCTAAAAATATCGACTGATATTTGAAGTGGATAGAAAAGTGTTTTCTACTTTTTGGAGATAAATATAGAAAAATCCTCTTAGAAATGATAAGACTTATTACAATTATTCTCTTATGAAAGTTTTATCTGCTAATTGGCATTGGATATTTCACAAGCCAGCTGTCACCTAGTTACAGATATCTGAAAATATTTTAGGAGATTTTACTCTGAATTGAAAACTCTACATAAAAATAAATGTAATTAGGGGAGTAGGGCCAAAGAGAAGAAAGCTCACAGCCATTGACCAAGTCCTAATCATTCTGGACTGATTACTTCAGAAGATGTAGTCTAGCTTCCTGAGCTTAAAAACTGCAGAAGGTATGGCAAAGTGAGAGATCCCTTTGGTCTCTCCCTTTGAAGTTTCAACAATTTGAACGACTATAACTCAACAAAGGATTCCCTATTCAACCCACAAACACGCTTGGGATACCCACACATTAACATATCTAAAAGTGGGCAGTAGGAACAAATGGGGGAGATGAGAAGGGAGAGGATTACTCTATTTATGAAGCTTTTATTTTAATTAACTTAATAGAAACCACAATATAAAGAAAACAAAACTGAGACAGATAACTTAAAAAAAAAAGGAAATGGAGGAAAGAGATAGGGATTCTCACCAATGAAAAACAACAGAAACACAAAAGAAAATAACCAAAGGAGGCACAGAGCTACCAGAAAACAAAAGATAAAATGGCTATAGGAAATCTTCATATATCAATAATTACCCTAAATGTGAATGGACTGAATTCACCAATAAAAACACACAGATTAGATTAAAACAGGAAACCCAACCATATGCTGCTTTCAGGAGACACATCTAAGCTGCAAAGACAAAGACACATTCAAAGTAAAAGGGTAGAAATTGATTCTCCAAGCAAATAGCATTCACAGAAAAGCCAGTGTGGCCATTCTTGTATCTGACAAAATAGATCTCAATATAACAAAGGTAACATGAGACAAAGATGGTCACTTTATAATGATAAAGGGGACATTACTTTGAGAAGACATAACACTTCTCAATATACATTCGCCCAACCAGAGAGCACTGAAATATATAAAGCAACTGCTAGCAGAACTAAAGGAAGAAACTGACAAAAATGCAATCATATTTGGGACCTAAATATTCCACTGACAGCTCTAGACAGATCATCCAAACAGAAAATCAGTAAAGAAATATTGGCCTTAAATGACACATTAGACCAAATGGACATAATTGACATTTACAGAGCCTTTCATCCCAGAATATCAGATTATACATTCTTCTCCAGTGCACATGGAACATTCTCAAGGATAGAACATATTTGGGTCACAAAACTAGCCTTAACAAATTCAAGAAGATTGAAATTATACCAAGCGTATTCTCTGACCACAATGCTTTGAAGTTAGAAATCAACTGCAAAAAAAAAGGAAGTAAAGAAACATATGAATATGTGGAGATTAAAAAATCACTGGATCAAAGAATGAAAGGTGAGATGAAAAGATATATAAAGAAAATTAAAATAATAATACAACATATCAAAACTTCTGGGATGCATCAAAAGTATTAATAAGAGAAAAGTTTATATCATTACAGGCCTATCTCAAGAAACAAGAGAAATCCCAAGTAAACAACCTAACATTACATCCTAAAGTACCAGAAAAAGAAGAAAAAAAGAACCCAGTCAGCAGAAGTAAGGAAATAATAGAAATTAGAGCAGAATGGAATGAAATGGAGAACAAAAACACATATACAAAAAATTAATACAACAAAGAGCTGGTTCTCTGAAAAGATTAATAAAGTTGACAAAATCTTGGCTAGACTCACTCAGAAAAAAAGAGGAAAGACTCATATAAACATAATCAAAGGAAAGAGGAAAAGTTACCATAGATATCACAGATATGCCAAAGATCATACTGAAACACTGTGAAAGAATATACGCCACCAAACTAATAACCTAGAAGACATGGATAAGTTCCTAGAAATATATAACCTTCCTAGACTTAATCATGAAGAATTAGAAAATCTAAATAGATGAATAAACAGTGAAAAAATTGAAACAACCATCAACAACCTCCCCCAAAATAAGTCCAGGACCAGAAGGCTTCACTAGTGAATTTTACCAAACATTCAAAGAAGCTTTGACAACTGCAAAGCTCAAACTCTTCCAAAAAAATTGAAGAAGAGGCAATACTTCCTAACACATTTTATGAGGCCAATATAAACCTGATATCAAAACTTGGCAAAGATAATACAAAAAAAGAAAACTACAGACCAATAACTCTGATGAATACAAATGCAAAATCCTAAACAAAATACTAGCAAATCAAATACAACAATACATTTAAAAAAATCATACATCACTATCAAGTGGGTTTCATCCAGGGACACAAGTATGGTTCCACATAGGCAAATCGATCGCTGTAATACACCATATTAACAAAACAAAAAAAGATAAAAATCATATGATCTTACCAATAGATGCAGGGAAAGCATTTTATAAGATACGACATTCATTTATGATTAAAACACTCAGTAAAATGGGTATACAAGGAAAGTACCTCAACATAATAAAGCCCATACATGACAAACCCTTAGCCAATATCATACTCAATGGTGAAAAACTGCAGGCTTTTCCTCTAAAATCAAGAACAAGACAAGGACGCCCACTCTCACAACTCCTATTCAACATAGTTCTGGAAGTCCTAGCCAGAGCGACCAGGCAAGAAAAAGAAATAAAAGGCATCCAAATTGGGAAGGAAGAAGTAAAAGTGTCACTCTTTGCAGATCACATAATTCTGTACATAGAAAACCCTAGAGTCCACCAAAAAACTATTAGAAACAATAAAGGAATACAGTAACATTTTGGGATACAAAATCAATGTACAAAAATCCACTGTTATCCTATATACTAACAACAAAACTTCAGAAAAAGAAAAAAACAACTATCACCTTTGCAATTGCAACCAAAAAATAAAGTACCTAGGAATAAAGATAACATAGGATGTGAAAGACCTATATACTGAAAACCACAAAGCATTATTAAAAGAGAATGAAAAATACACAATGAATTGAAAGGTACACTGTGTTCATGGATGGAAGAATTAACATAGCTAATTGACCATATTACCCAAAGCAATTTATAGATATAATGCAATCCCCACTAAAATCCCAATGTCATTTCTTAAAGAAATAGAAAAAAAAAATCATCAGATTTGTATGGAACCACAAAAGACCCCAAAAGCCAAAGCAATTCTCAGAAAAAAGAACAAAGACAGAAGTATCACACTACCTGGCTTCAAATTATACTACAGAGCTATGATAATCAAAATGGCATGGTATTGGCAGAAAAACAGAAACAGAGATCAATGGAACATAAGTGAGAGCCCAGAAATAAAATCACATGTATATGGGCACATAATTTTGACAAAGGAGCCAGGCAGAAAAGAAAACCTCTTCAATAAATGGTGCTGGGAAAATTAGAAAGCCCATGTGCAAAACTAGGTTACAGTTTGTCCCTATGTACAAAAATTAATTTTAAATGGATCAAAGATCTCAATATACGATCTGAAACAATAAAGTAGATAGAAGAAAACATAGGTATTAAACTTATGGACCTTGGTCATAGAGAACTTTTTATGAATTTGACCCCAAAGGGCAAGGGAAATAAAGCCAAAAATAAATGAATGAGACTATATCAAACTAAAAAGTTTCAGTACAGCAAAAGGAACTGACAGCAAAACAAAGGGGTTAATATCCAAAATACATAAAGAACTCATAAAACTCATCACCAAACAAATAAACAATCCAATTCAAAAATGGGCAATGGGCCTGAACAAATACCTCTCCCAAGAAGACATACAGATGGCCAACAGATATATGAAAAGATGTTTAACTTCACCAACTATCAGGAAAATGCAAATCAAAAGTACAATGAGATACCACCTCACACCTGTTAGAATGGCTATTATCAACCAAACGAGGAATAACAGCTGTTGGAGAGGTTGTGGAGAAAAAGGAACCCTCATTCACTGCTGGTGGGAATGTAAAGTGGTACAGCCACTATGGAAAACAGTATGGAGGTTCCTCAAAAAATT
Source organism: Miniopterus schreibersii (assembly GCF_964146895.1). Taxonomy (NCBI): domain Eukaryota; kingdom Metazoa; phylum Chordata; class Mammalia; order Chiroptera; family Miniopteridae; genus Miniopterus; species Miniopterus schreibersii. The sequence continues at coordinate 134,954,445 of NC_138102.1, forward strand.
AAGAATAGTTTACCATATGACCCAGCAATCCACCTTCTGGGTATCTACCTGAAAATGTTGAAAATATTTATTTGCAAAGATATATGCACCCCTATGTTCACTGCAGCATTATTCACGGTGGCCAAGATGTGGAGACAACCAAACTGTCCTTTGATAGAGGACTGGATAAAGAAGATGTGGTACATATATACTATGGAAACCTACTCAGCCATAGGAAAAGAGGAAATACTGCCATTTGTGACAACATGGATAGACCTTGAGAATATTATGCTAAGTAAAATCTGTCAGTCAGAAAAATCTAAGAATCATATGATTGCACTCATTTATGGAATATAAAAGTGAAATTCATAGACACAGACAATAGCATGGAGGTTACCAGAGGGAAGGGGTGGGGGGTAATAAAGGGTAAAGGGGACCAAGTATATAATAACAGAAGATGATATGACTTTGAGTGGTGGGCACATAATGCAATGTACAAATCATGTGCCATAGAAATGTATCTTTGAAACCTATATGATCCTTTTAAGCACTGTCACCTCAATAAATTTGATAAAAAGTAAAATAAATAAAAACTGTTATTATTTTTAAATCCTAAAGCTTGCAGTTTAATTTCTTGTTTGGTTTCATATACAACAGAATCTAAAATAAGAATAAAATACAGTGTAAGTGACAGATGAACATGGGGGAAATTAGCTTTTGGGGGGGAGAAGAATGATCTTAAAGATTTGGGTGAATAAACAATGCTTATAATGTTTACTTTCCCACAGGCTGCTCACGAGTTTCACTTAACCATACGTATCTCTTGACTCTGGCAAGTGAAACCAAATGCTCTAGTATACTTGAAAATAATCCACCCATATTTGTTTACCTCTAGGTCAGTTATCTCTGGAATAACAAAAAATATTTCATTAAATTCTCAGAGTTTTTGACTTTGTCATTGAGTGGAAGTGCAACTGCTCAATGTCATTTCTTTAATATGGCCTTTCTCCTTTCTTTCCTCTTGATTCAAACTGGCCTCATCGAGCTCCCTGACTCACCTGTCCCCTCCCTTGCATGTCCATCCCCTTAATCATTAAGCCCTCAGGATAACGAGGTTCTGGTCTGCATCAAATACTCTTAGGAAAAAGCCTCAGGTCTGTTGACCACAGAGACAGAGTTTCATTTAAACTAAAGACAACATCTAGGCCTGTGTTTCAGCTCCAGACCCAGAAAAGCAGTGAAACCACATGAAGCGAAGCCATGGCTGACATCAGGACCAGATGCAATGATTAACTACCCCTACCCTAGCACAGACCAATCAGTAGAGACCACAGCTCTGACCATGACCCTAATTCCCTTAGTCACCATGATTAATGACTGTTCCCCTATATAACCCACCCCCTGAAAGCCTTCGGGAAACCAGGTCTTAGAGCATTTAGCTCATCTGTGACTCTGGGCATGGGCCACTTCCTCTACTAATAAACCCTTACTTTCTTTGCTGCAAGCTCCTGTCCTGCCTTATTGGGCTTTGATGAGGGCAGGCAATTGGACCCTTCTAGTCTAGTAACAAAGGAGATTTAGATTTTCCTCCATAATAAGACACATATATTGTTAGTAAGTTGGAGAAGAATAACTATTACATACAAAACATTGAAAACTTAAATTGTCATATCATATATTTCAATATTCATAAAGCTATTATAGAACACAATAGTTTTTCTTTAGTGTTGTTACATTAAATGAACAGGAATTGATTTGTTATTACAGAGTAAAATAAACTATAGCTTAATATAGATAACTCCCAAATGTGTCTCATATCATCTGTATTTTTGTGTTTAGTATTGGCTGGCTGAATATTTGAGGGAGTAGAAGGTGGTTCTTTATAGCACCATGAAGCAAAAAATATAAACATCTCTGCTTTTTTAAATTCTTCTGTCTACTGATACCTTCACAAATCTCTCTCCCCAATGCTTCACTGCAGGCCTTCTTCCTCCTCAATGGTCATTTTACAGATTCAACCATGATTTTATCTCTATCCCTCAAAATCATCCACATTTTTTCTGCTGTATTCTAGATTCTGTTCTTTTCCTATACAGAACCTTTTAGCCAACATTGTTTCACTGCTCCTTGAAAGCCATTACTTACAAGCCTTAGATTTCATAGTAAAAAACAACTATCAAAATCAAATGCCTTGCTGGGTCAGTGTGGTTCAGTCGTTGACCATCGACCCATGATCCAGGAGGTGAAGTTTCAATTCCCGGTTAGGGCACATGCTCAGGTTGTGGGCTTGACCCCTGGTCTGGGACGTGCAGGAGGCAGCCGGTCAATGACTCTCATCATTGATGTCTCTCTCTCTCCCTCTCCTTTCTCTCTCTGAAGTCAATAAAGACATATTTTTTAAAAAGTCAAGCTTAATTTTAAAAAAACCCTCAAATGCCTCGCATACTCAAGATAAATTATAAAACTCTCTTAAGACAAAAGTGGTACACTCAAATAAATTATATAACAAATCCTCTTGCATTTGTATATTTTTATAATTAATAAACTTTATAATTTAGTACATTTTTAGACTTACAGGATTAACCAGATAGTATATAAAATTCCACGTATCTACCTTCCACCTCCATGGTTTCCCCTAATATTAACATCTTGCATTAGTGTGGTACACATGTTACTAATAAATGTTCAATATTGAATCAATATTGAAATATAATTAAATATAATCTATAGCTTACATTAGGGCTCAATTTTTGTGTTGTATAGCTTTATGAGTTTTGACAAATGCATATTTGCCATGTATTCACCATTATAGTTCCCTACGAAAATAGTTACACCAACCCTAAAAATTCCCTGTGCTTCACCTATTCATCCTTTCTGAAGAGGAGCAAAATATGTCTCTTTGACATATTGATTCTTTTGAGTTGGTTATTTTTAAGAAACACAGACACAGGAGAAGCTCTGAAAACTGAATATGAGTTACTCTTTTGTGATGGAAATTTACCATTATAAGGAAAATATCCATTTGTAGTGGTGTCTCCCTTTCTGTACCAGAAAAAGAATGACTCTAAATCTCTAGAAACTCTTATCAAGGGAGAAGGCAAACATTTAAATCTGTAAAATAACCTGAATTTTGTTTACTGTGCTTTCCCTGGTAACCTCTTATAACTGCCCCCCTTCCTCCCCCAACATCTTCTTTTGTCTTTAGCTGGAGATGGCATTCAAGGTGATGTTGAGACACTTCAGAGAGTTACCCAGTTTTCCTGGTCTCTCCCATGTATTCAAGAGGTATGTGTATTATTAAACTGTTTGTTTTTCTCCTGTTAATCTGTCTTTTATTACAGGGGGCATTTCAGCCAGGAATCTACAAGGGTAGATGAAAAATTATTTGTCTTCCCCAACACTCCCTTCCTCCCAGAGAACATCTGGCAATCACTCATCTTTTTACTGTCTCTATAGTTTTGTCTTTTCTATAATGTTATATAGTTGGACTCATATATTATTATCGTAGCCTTATCAGAACAACTCCTTTCACTTACCAATATATATTTAACACCCTCCATGTTTTATCATGATTTCGATATCTCATTCTGAGTGATATTTCATTATAAATGTACCATAGTTTGTCTTTTCCTCTATTGAAAGACATTTTGGTTGTTTCCAGTTTTAAGTAATTATATATAAAGGTGTTACAAACATTCATATGCAGATTATTGTGTGGACATAAGTTTTCACCTTGGAAGCCTGTTAATGTGATAGTAAAGTCTGGTGTATGTGGAAAGGGGTCATTCTATAATCCTATATTTAAATGTCAGTCTTATAGTGGTCCCGTGGCCCTGATTTATTACTTCATAAGAGCTTCTCATTATTTTCTTCCCTCAGTTGAGGCAGAAAGTCTAGAGAAGGCTGGAGTTGGGTCATTTCTTCTCACCCAAGTGAGATTAGGGATTAGTAAAGTCTTTTCCTTTACTTGGTAGACATCTATTCTGAAGGTCCATGAGAGCCTGGTGGGGCTCCTGGAGGTAAACCTGCAAAACTGTGGGGGAGGCTTACATTAGATCCCCAGGAGATTTTTTTACCCTCAAGCTGATAGCACTCAGCTTCCAGCAGTTTACTGAGGTTACTCTGTAAGTGTTCTTTACGGCTCTGAGACTTCTGCTTCAGGTAAACTGATCTATATTCTCTGTATTCATCTTTCTCTCCAGCTTATAGGATGGTGGTTCATAGTGTGACCTCAGTTCTCTGAAGGATTTAAGAAATGTTGTTGATTTTCAGTTTGTTCAGCCTTTCTTTCTGTTGTGAAGGTGTGATGACTTACTAGTTCTTTACATGTTGGAGTAAAAATTGAAAATCTTTCAAATGCAGTTTTAATAACAATTTATTTTCCTCTCTCTCCCCACTCAGAGCATGTGGAGAAGAAAGAGGCAGATCAATACGTCTGCAAAATTCATGTTTGGAATGTATATTATACTATTCGCAGATTTTAAAAAACTATGACCAATATAGCCTTAATGTTCCCTCAGCTTCAGTAAACTTTTGGCAGGCTTCTTCCTGACTCTACGCCACTGGCCTCCTCTTCTTAGAATATTTTCTTTCAAAGACACATCATTTTAAATTCTCCCTCTGTCCTTTACACACACACACACACACACACACACACACACACACACACATAATTTAATCTCTTGCCAGCTTTACAACCCAAGAATGTCTTTCATAAGGACCTGGGAGTATCCTTTTGGAATGTAATTGTAAACAGAGATAGCACCCCACCTCTCAGTCTCTGTGGAAGGATAGGAGCCTTACTTCAGAATTCCCTTGCTCTAAGTTGTACAATTACCTCCTGTCACAGGGATAAATTTGACTTTTCCTTTGGGTAAAGTCAGTTAGCAAACAAAAATGATCTGTGTTCTCCCTCTCACTTCATTGCTTACTAATCTTCCTACCCTTTGTTTCAACTAAGTCAAGGTCAAACTAAGTTCTGACCTCTCTTTGCTATTGCAATCAATTACATATGTGTGTGTATGTGTTTTTGAGCAAGTGAGAGGAAGAGGGAGAAGGATCGGTAGAGGAAGGTGATTGACTAGCAATAAAACATGAGAATGTATTATAATTTCCATGATCCTCAGTTTATATAAAAGGAGATACAAGACTGTACATGGATTATAATATAAAAGTACAGTGGAACTCTACATGTCTTTAAAGAATCAAGTGTTTCAGGAGTGATTCAACATCTAGGAATAGAAATAAATATTGTTTTCATGAATAAATTATGTAATTACCTACTTATTTCATTGTCTAATGTAAAAGGCTTTAGTCATTTATTAAGTTTAAGACTGACTGTTTCAATTTCCTCATATTTATTAGACTGAACCATAAGAAATGGTTCAATAGAAAAAAAATGGTACAGCACTAATAATTTCATTTGGGTCAACTTAAATACAATGTAATTAAAATAGTGGTCTTTCTTGAAGAATCATTTGGCAAGCACTTCACAATCTAGCATTTTATAAAAAAAATGTAATAATAGTTATTATAAATAATTATTAAACATATTATTAATTGGGCCCCAATTATATTAGTGTCACAACTTTTAAACAGACATCACCTTAAAATAATTCATACTTTTATCCCTCCCCAAATCTACCCTCATATGTGAAAAGAGGAGATTGTCTCCCAGTTAGAATCTAATATTCTGGAGATAAACAGAACAGATGCATGTTCGGTTGAATATAGACATAAATGTGCATTTCAATCATTTGTTTCTTACCTACTCTTACAACTATGAATTATGGTCTTTTTAAATTGGAGTGCACACCAGAGAGTAAAGAGTTACTTTAAAGTGATGTTTCTTTTAATATAAACTACTGTGCCAAGTGATCTCACACTACAACAGTTTATTCATTGACTACACCAATTTATTTACTGCATTAAAATATATTGGAATAAATGGGCACTTCAGCCATATTTGCCATATTGTGTGAGTCTGGCTTTAAAAGGAATGTCACTCTAATGTACTCACCCTATCTAAAGAAAGAAAGAAAGATGGATGTTCTGAGCCTAGTAAGAAATCACACTATAAAATGACAAGATTAAGGATGATAAAAAATTCAATTTCTATCCCCACTTTCCTTTATGGGAAAAGAGATCTTACATATCAAAGAATATAATAATAGCATGATTTTAACCAAAATAAGTTTCATAGGAGGCAAACAGCCTGCTGAAGTACTTTAGCTTTTTCTTGTGTGTGTCATTATGATTGTAAATAATAATATATACATATATTCACACATGCATATCATATATATTTATACACACATATATCTCATATAGTCACACACATATCATACATACAACAGCAGGGATGATTATTCAGTAGGAGAGAGATTGGGCTCAACTCCAAATATAGCATGGACAAGTGGAAATTTATAGCCAAGGAGTAGGATAGGGGTTCAATGAATGGAAAATTACTAAGAGATAACATTAGGAGTGAGGGGATATTTTGGCTAAAGTGACCTAACAGGATTCTTGCTGAACAGATACCAGAGTAATCAGACGTGACCTGGGAGATGGTGGCGGGTGAGGAGCTGGACTAATATCAGGGTAATCAGATATTGAAGATGGGGGGTTCTTGCTAAACTGACTTAGCAGGATTCTGGTTGAAAGTGGATTTTATAGCCCTAGCCAGTTAGAGCGTCGGCTGGCAGACTGAAGGGACCTGGGTTAGATTCCAGCCAAGGGCAAGGAACCTCCATCCCCGGCCCCAGTCAGGAAACGTGTGGGAGGCAACATCGATGTCTCTCTCTCCCACTCTCCCTGAAAAGCAATGGAAAAAATATCCTTGGATGAGCATTTAAAAAAAAAAGTGGATTTTATAGGGAAGAGTGCAGATGAGCACAGGAGAAGGTTCAGGAGTCTGACTAAAGTTTCATCAACCAAAACATTTTTGTCATTAGTGAAGTCTGGATTTTAATAGTTAATGATGTCTGGGATTAGCTCTTTCTACAGTTTTTGCAATGGCTGCTAGCAAAAGACGGAGCATCAAGGAAGCAATCCTGTTTTAGGTCAACAGGAGCCAAGCCAGTACTGCAAACAAGATTATGTAGTAGGCATATTTACTTATCTAAATCAAAATCGTTTTTAAAAACAGACTGTAATATATTTTTAGAAGACAAAGAATTATTGGTTTTTTTATACTTCATAAAGAATTTACTTCACCTACATCACAGATTATTGCTCAGTTAAGCTCTGTGCTTTATAATAGAGTTGATCGCTGAACAACGAAAGTTTGAACTCCACAGGTCCACTTATATGCAGGTTTTTCGATAAAGAGTACAACATAGAAATGTATTTTATCTTCCTTATGATTTTCCACATAACATTTTCTTCTCTCTAGCTTACTTTATTGTAAGAGTACAGTATAATACATACAACACAAAATAAATGTTAATCTGTTTCGGTAAGGTTTCTGGTCAGCAGTAGGCTCTTAGTAGTTAAGCTTTGGGGGAGTTAGAAGTTATATGTGGATTTTCAATTGTGCAGGGAGTCTGTGCCCCTAACCCCCACGCCATTCAAGGTTCAACTATCCTGTCAAGAGAAATTTAAGCACCCTTTCAAATAATACCATGTTTAAGTAATACACCTTGCCATTTGAAGAATTTAAAATAGGTTAAAATATTTAAAAAAAATTTTAAGTCATGTTTGAGAAGAATTGCCAAAGATGGATTGAGGGAAAAATGCATGATTGAAGTACTACAGATCTGACTGATTGATAGAAAGGTAATGCAATTGAAGAGTTAAGAGAATATGAAAGCTTTTAAGGTGGAATGTTTATAATTTAGACAACTTGAATATAAATTCAGTTTGCAAGCATGACCTTTTACTATTATCTTCTTTGAAGCTAAAAATAAAACACTTTGCAGAAACAGGTACTGATTGACCTTAACCACCTACAATATGATAATGCAATATTTTATTTAAAAAGCTGAAATAAGTCAGAAGGAGATGTTTACTTCGTAGAGAAGAATATTAAAAAAATGTCCTTCAATCCTTTTTAGAAAAAAAATAAAAACACCTTTTTGTCATTTCATTATGTTTCCAAATAACGACATTTAACAGCTTAAAATTCATCGGCATTAAATATTAAGCATTCATCAAAGGAAAATTTAGATCAAATATTTACTTCATATATTAAAGAAAAAAAATGTTAATAGCACAAAACCAGGAATCTCAATTACTAATGGAAATACAGGGTTGTTGAACATAAAATGTTTATAAGACAATGTTTACATTCCACTCAGAATCATTTCCTCTACCTGCTTTATGTGGATTTTCAGCATTTTACAACCAGCATTACACTTGACTATGAATAGTTCATCAGTCTTTGAAAAGTTTTCTTCACATGGCTATCTGAACATTTAAATTCTTTCCTGATTATCCAGCTACATTAAAGCCTTCTCCTCAGTCTCCTTTGATAGTTTCTCTTTATTTCCTTAACACTGTGATTCCCCAGGGCTCTGCCTTCTGACTTCTATCTTATATTTATAACCGCTTAATGAGCTCTGTCACTCACATGCTTTTATCTATATGCTATCTTTATGTATACTGTTACGTATTTCAAATTTATACCTCCAGTCAGAACTCTCCTCTGAGTTCCACGCAGATTAATCTGTCCAATTATCTCCTCGATAATTCCAGCCTTACCCAATTGCCTACTTAACAGAAACTCAACGTGCCCTGGCCTGAACTACTGTTCTTCTCCATCCTTAAACCTGCTTTTTGCACAATTTTCCCTTTCTCAGTTAATAAAAACCCCATCTCCAAGTAAAAATCTTAGCAACATGCCCAATTCCAGTTCTTCTCTTACAGCTTACATGCACTGTGGTTTGCTTGTGTTCTCAAATAAAAAGTGAAACAGCCAGTCCCTTCTTACCAAGTCCACGGCTATTTACCAATGCAAGCCACAGCCATTTCTAACCTGTATTAATGAATTAGCAGGATTCAATTCTTCAATCTAGTCTCAATACAGCAGCCAGAGTAATTTTGTCAAAACATAAATTAAATCATATCACTTCTTAAAATACTCTGACAGCTTCCTCTGGCACCTAGGGTAAGAGTCAAAGTCCTTTTAATCATTTTCCTCCTTGATCTCTTCACATGCTACTTTTCTTCTTTTGCAAAAGTTCTGGCTCCTTTTTGTTCATCTAAACATTTAAATGGTTCTTCATGTAAAAATAATAATGAATGAAATTCATGAAGATTAGATAAAATGATGTATATTTAATTATATGACACAATTCCTAACTAGTAATAGATAATCAATTGTTTTATTGTTGTTGTTTACCTTTTTACTTTTATTATATTTAAAAGAAGCCTACTTAGATCATGGAAGCACATGCTGGTTTAAGAATATATGTCTCCAGATCCTTGATTCGGCCTTCCTGAGTGTTAGATGGGCCAGGTACAGAAACCCAGGTACAGAAATTAGGGTGCATAAACTCACCAGGGCAGGAAGCCCCCGATGCCTAACAAGGGGCAAAACTGGGAAAACAAGAACCTTGTCCCAGGGTAACCTATCCTCTCCCAGTGTATCGATGATCATGTGGTTTAGACCCCCTGAGCTTTCCTCTCTAAAGATAACAGCTAGGCCTCAGTTGTATCAGAAAAGCAGTGAAACCAGGAAAGTGGCACCCTAGCTGCCTCAAGACCAGATACATTGACTAATGACCCCCTGCCCTGGCACTAACCAGTCACTGGAGACCATGACTCTGAAAGAGCACACCTGGAAAGCTAATGAATATTCTATTAAGATCCTCCCCTGAGACCTCCCCTAAGATTCCCTCCTGCAAGAAAGAGATAAATATACTGAGGACAAAGGACCCAGTGCTTGCTCCTCTCCAGGGGAGCACACCAGCACCATCTCCATCCCCCCCCCAAAGGACCCCCCCTAGACTTGCAACCAGGGGAGCAATGGGTGGTGGCAGCTCGTCCAGGCCTACCCCCTGAACCTGTCTCCAAGGCCCGCTTCTCTCTGACTTCCCAAGGAGCCAAAGGAGCACAGCCTAGGCTCTCCTGTTGCTTCTTTTATGCACCTTCCTTGTTTCACTGTCCTAACTATATTTTGGCTGATGCCATGGACTCAATACCCTTTGGCTCAGTGCTGTGTAGCTCTCCCCTTTGGATATCCCCACCCCCTTTTAATAAACTTGATTTTTCTTTATTCACCCATCTGCCATGGCTACTTAGCTTGCCCACGCACCACCCACCTTAACCTTTCACTAAGTGTCTTATCTTGAATAACTCTACACAATATTGATTAACATTTTAAAACTGTATGCTCTTTATGCTACTACCTTTTACCTGTTAGTTTACAGCAAAGAAAATACTTCCTGTGATTTACATAAAAATTCCTTATTGAATATATTTTATGAATCATTTGATAGAGGAAAGAAGTGAAAAAAAACAAAATATTAGCATTTTAAAATAAATGTATTTCTCACCTAAACAAAGATGCAAAAAATATTTACTTAATTCCAGGGGAAATAATACAAGGAAGAGAGCAGAAATTATTTTTATTGTTTTTCCTATTTATTTATCTTCAACAAAGTTAAGCAGCCCTACCTCTTCATCAACTAACAATTATCTAATTATCTTAAATGTCTTGATTCACGTAAATCTTCTGAGATTGTTATTATTATCTCAAAAATCACAAATGAAAATAAAGTTTTGACAGGTTGTATGTCTCATCTAATGTTACTGAGTTAGTAAGAAGTTGAATGAGAACACACATTTAGAAAGTCTAGTTCAAGATTCTGTGTTCTTAATATTACACTATCTTGCCCTCGTATCATCAGATCCATGAATTTTCCTGACATAGACTTAGAATAGAAAATTCAGAGGAGCAAGTTTATCTGTTCTAAATGACCAGAACAAATAAATGAGTCTACTTGAAATTATTAGAAACATGCGATCAATCTCATCAACAATGAAACAGCTATTGTTCTATATAGTAGTACCTACTAAATAATGAAAACGAAAAGATAAGGCAGAATAGTATAGTTGACCCTTGAACAATGCAGGGTTAGGGGTGCCAACCCACGAAGACGTCTAAAATCTGCACATAACTTAAGTCAGCTCTCCACAAATGCAGATTCTCAACTGAGTGTTGAAAATACTGCAGTTAAGATAGATAGATAGTGACCTTTGGATCTAGACAGCCTGTCCTTTGAATTCTGCTACTTACAAGCTGTGTGACCTTAGCCAAATCACTCAACCTCTCTGAGCATCAGTTTCTTCATTTTTAAAATAGCAACAATAATTGTTAACTCCCTGAAGATATGGTTGTAAATAGTAAGTGAACATATGTAAGATATAAAACAGTGTCTGATATGTAGCACAATTATTGAATTATAATTACTCATTATTGCTCAATACACATTATTACTTAATGTACAAATAGTTTACAGAGGTTTGCTTTGTAAAACAGAAAAACCATATACTGTAAGCCTCATATACCTAAAATTTTGTTATTTTATTTATTATAAAAGATTGCTTGGGTTGTGGTCACCAAGTTGCATTGTGTTCTTAATAAGGAAGCCTGGAAATATTCTATTCAGTCACAGTGACAAAAATGGTTGTGCTTTTTATTAGCATCTTTATCTGTTTTAAAAATGTTATAAATGGTATGGTTATTGATAAACATATGACAACTGTGGGAGTTTACTTTTTAGTATTAATTGCTAAAAAACTCAGAGCTAAAGTTTTTAGTCATCTCACGGAAAACATTTTTTTAAGCTAACACAAACTGCCACAGTACTTCATTTCTTGTATTTATTTATCTGCTCATTAATTCTATCTTTCTTCAATTTTAAATTGCATTGTATTGCTGTTTCCAAGTTTTGCTGATAATACACAAAATGTATACATTACAATAAGCATTAGCTAACTTCCTTTGAAACAGACACTGAGATAAATGGTATATGTATATTAACATATTCAAACACGCCAACTAATCATCTTTGAAGTAGATGTTATTATTATTAGGATAAGACAAAAGAAATGATCAGGGTTTGGAAGTCTAAAACTGTCAAACAGCACCCTTTTTGTAGATTCTTTAGTGATTTTTTTTCCCTTCAAGGAATTTTTCTATTTTACTTAATTAACCGGAATCCTTGGTAGATGGGTTAATTAATATTCTCTTATTATTCTTATTGTGTATGTAGGATCTGCAATAATGAAACCTCTGTCATTTCTGATATTGGAGATTTGTATCTTCTCTCTTTCTTTCCTAATTTTATTGGTCACTTTGTTTAATTGTTTCTCTCCATTGTTTTATGTGTGCAAATGTCTATAGCAATTATATATATACACATATATATTTGTGTGTGTGTGTGTGTGTATGTATAATCACCTAAAACAGAAAACAACCCAAATATCCACCAACAGATGGATGAATAAATAAATTGTGGAATATCCATACAATGAATACTAGTTAGCAACTACCTTTGATGCATGCAAAAACATGTATGAGTCTTAAAATAATTATGCTGAATGAAAGAAGTCAGACCAAAGGGTACAAACTAAAATTAATCCATTCATTAAAAACAAAATCTTGAGAGAAACAAGATGGCGGCGTAGGTAACAGCTGCACCCGCCGCCTCCCACAAACAACCACATCAAAATGACAACTAAAATACAGAACCACCGTCACTCAGAGCCTCCTGAAAACGGGCTGCACAGAAGCCCCACAACCAGGGAGCTGAAGGAGCATCGAGACCGGGAGGAGGGGCGGAGACGCGGGCGGGTCGGGGCTGAATCGGGGAGACATGCCTCGGGCCCACACCCGGCGCCGCGGTTTAAACCCGGGAGGGAATCTCGGTGGTGGGGGTTTCCCGGAGGAGTGAGGGGTCCCAGCCCCAGGGCAGGCCCCCAGCCCAGGGCTCCAGGGCTGGGAAGAGACGTCCCCACAACTCCGGGCTGTGAAACCAGCTGGGACTGTCCCTGAGGGTCCCCGAGGCTGCGGGAGCCCCAGCAGCTCCTCTAAAGGGCCCGGCACGGACTCACTCGGACGCTCCCTCTGAGCCCAGCGCCGGGCAGCAGCCTGAAAGGACCTGGGACACTCGGGGGGGAACTAACCTGCCTGAAATCCGGGCGAGAGGTGGAGGGGCGGCTTCCTCCCAGGCAGAAGGGCTGGCGGAGGCCATGGCTCCTTTGGCGAGTCCTCCCCGCACATAGCCGGCAGGCAGGCGCCATGTTTGAATCGCCAGCACCTGAGTCACACCTTTGGCCCCGCCCCTCCCCACCTACAGCTCATCCAGGCCTTTTCCAGGGGCTTTTCTGTGCAAGTGGCCTCTCAAGCCTCAGGCTTAGGACTTTCCTAAAATCTCTCAAACAAGCAGCAGCGTGCCCCATACGGCTTGATAAGTGGCTCCAGGCCTGGAACTAGCAGCAGCCTGCACTGGCTCATAGCTTGGCCTCTCCTGGACACATCCAAGCCCAGCACAAATAGCAGCCAACTGTGGTTTGCTATGAAGCTCATGTTGGGTGGCCCTGGGCAAGGCACTGGCACCTCCCAGGAGGCCCCAGAGACAGTGCACATGGTGGTCAGACTTGACCACACTGGATTACAACCCTACCACAGCCACAAGTAACACACTCAAGGGGCGCACCTGGTGAACACCAAAGCCCCACTGAAGTAAATCCTGCTCCATAGGGGTGTCTCCAGCACAGCACCTCTTTGGCTGTAGTTGCAGCTGGTCCTCACAGCTGATTGGCCTGGGGGTCAATTCCTCCCAGTGACGCCAACAAGGACCAAGGCTCAACTACAACAGGACAGTGCACACAGCCCACACAGGGGAGCACCTAGAAGGCCCAGCTTAGGTGACTGGGGAGGCTGAGCCACTGGACCCTACAGGACACCTACTACACAAAGTCACTCTACACATTCCAGAAGACATAGCAGCTCTACCTGATACATAGAAACAAACACCAGGAAGCAGCCAAAATAGGGAGACAAAGAAACATGTCACAAAGGAAAGAACAGAAGAAATCTCTGGAAAAGGAACTAAATGAAATAGATCCAAGCAAGCTAACAGATACAGAGTTCAGAATTTTGTTTATAAGGATGCTCAACCATATCAGTAGGAGTACTACAAAAACAACTGAGAAAATCAATGACATAATAAAGTACCAATTTGAAATGAAGGCTATACAAACTGAAGTAAAGAATAATTTACAGGGAATCAACAGTAGAGTAGAGGACACTGAGAATCAAATCAGCAATTTGGAACATGAAGAAACAAAAAACACCCAGCCAGAAGAGCAGAAAGACAAAAGAATCCAGAAATATGAAGATAGTATAAGGAGCCTCTGGGACAATTTCAAAAGACCCAACATTCGTATTATTGGGGTGCCAGAAGGAGAAGAAAGAGACCAAGAAATTGAAAACGTATTTGAAAAAATAATTACTGAAAACTTCCCCTACCTGGGGAAAGAAATAGACTTACATGTCCAGGAAGCACAGAGGGTCCCAAACAAGAGGAACCCAAAGAGGCCCACAGCAAGACACATCATCATTAAAATGCCAAAGATTAAGGACAAAGAGAGAATCTTAAAAGCAGCAAGAGAAAAGCAATTAGTTACCTACAAGGGAGCACCCATATGACTGTCAGCTGATTTCTCAACAGAAACTTTGCAGGCCAGAAGGGAGTGGCAAGGAATAGTCAAAGTGATGAAAAACATGGAACTACAACCAAGATTACTCTACCCAGCAAAGCTATCATTTAGAATTGAAGGTCAGATAAAGAGCTTCTCAGACAAGGAAAAGCTAGAGTTCATCACCACCAGACCAGCACTACAGGAAAAGTTGAAGGGTCTTCTTTAAGAAGAAGCTAATGAAGAAAAGAATCTGATGAACTAAATAGATCCAGAAACACTGACGCATGTAACAGACGATCATATTTCAGAGGGAAGAAGGAAGGGGGGTGGATGGTGGGAAGAGATTAAGCAAAGAAGTTATATGCATATGTGCATAACCCATAGATATGGGCAATGACGGGGTGAAGGCCTGGGGAGGGGATGGGAGTGAGGTGGAGGGGGTCAATTGGGGGGAAAACATGGGACACCTGTAATACTTTCAACAATAAAGATAAATTAAAAAAAAAAATCTTGAAAAGGCCAGCAAATCCACAGAAACAGAGAGGGTGTCAGCACTTTCCTGGACATGGGAGTTAGGAAGACATAGATTTTAAAAGGACACAAGAAAACTTCTTGGAATGACTATTATGTTTACATTTTGATTATGGCAATGGTTTCTTAGGTATATATGTATTTATGAAAACTCATCAAACTGCAACTTTTAAATGTGTATAGTTTATTGTAAGTCACTTATACCTAAATAAAGCCATAAAATAAAATAGCCAAATACAAGTTTCATGTGGTTTGACCTAATATCTTCTCTGTTTCACAGAAGAAGAAGAAATCAGAATGACAGGAATATAAAATAATTATTTAAAGTCACAAAGCTAGTAAGTTATAGGGACAAGATTCAAAGCCACAGAATGTGTCTCCAGAGCCTAAACACTTATGCACAATTTAAGCATTTGTTTTTTAAATTATATCTCCATTTATCATCCTTCTTCTCTTTAAGCTTTTATATGTATTACTTGCTAGCATTCAAGATAAACATGTTTACATTTATTTAAATCAATTATTCAATTTTGCTTTCTATTAACTGGTGCTGTTGAAACCATATCACATTATTTTCACTCTACAGAAGATACACTATGAGTCAAACACCTTTTATGGGTTTACTTAGGGCATAAATCTCTAAATGAGCTCACAAATCAACATATGTATCTATGGAACAAAACTTGGTATTGCCCTGCAGGCAGGTATCAGCGGTTGAGCATCAACCTAGGATCTAGGAGATTGTGGTTTGATTCCCAATCAGTGCATATACCTGGGTTGCGGACTCGAACCCCGGTGGGGGTGCAGGAGGCAGCCAATCAGTGATTCTCTCATCATCAATGTTTTTCTCTCTCTCCCCCTTTCCCTTCCTCTCTCTGAAATCAATAAAGATATATTTTTTAAAACCAAAAAACTTGGTATTTACAGGTATTGTATCTGAGGGGAAACTGTCCTCAGTTTGATAAGGACCTATTATCATATACACTTTCTCATATATGTTGTTCATATATAACAATAGGGGAGACTCCTCACTCCTTTCATGTGCCCCTCCAAGGGCTGGGGCCTATCCCTGTTATAATATTTATCCCACTTTACTGTAATTAGTGATGTATTAGCCAATTTATTTTATTGATCAGACAAAAACTCCTTTAAGAAAAGAGTTGTTATATTGGTCCTAGTTATCCAAAGCAAAAACATAAAAAATGTTCAGTAAGAATTTGTACAATTAATATAAAATAGGCATGTTTTAGGGAGAAGCCTTTTAGACTAAGAATAAATGCTACTAAGTCAAGGAGATAACCTGTTCCAGTTGGAATATGAGAACTATGAAAAGGTGAGTTTAAAGTCAGTGAATGAAAAGATCAGGTTAAATAGCATGACGGAGCTGCATTCTGGAGAGATATTGGTCTAGTCTCTCAAGTACAATAACAAAAAATTGAAATGTTTCTAAAGAACAATCTTGTGCTGAGTTCACTGTGCCATACATATGTGAATTCCGCATGTGGTACTTCAGAAAATGTACCCTTAAAATTACATAGAATTTTCAAGCAAGAAATTGATGGTTTCCATCCATGTCCATGGCACAACTTTTATATATAAAAGTAACTTGGGAAATATTGCATAACACAACATTTCATTTTTTTCTTTAATATAAAACAATTGATCAGAGAAGTGATTAGGGTTTTGTACTTCAGAATTCCTCAGGCTAATACATACCCATAAGATTTATATGTCTTAAATGATAATATCAAATGGAAAGGGAAAATTAAAAACCTCAAAACTGTAATTAACAGTTTTACTCTAAAGCAGTATTATTCCTTGAGACATAAGAATTCTCATGTTATTATAACTAATAATATGCAACCATTCTCACCATCTTATTTTAACTATCTTTCTTTTTAAATCCACTTAATCTTATTTTCCCCTGATTTTGTCTTTTTTTTTTTTTTAATTAATATCCAATCCCTA
This sequence comes from Miniopterus schreibersii, assembly GCF_964146895.1. NCBI lineage: Eukaryota > Metazoa > Chordata > Mammalia > Chiroptera > Miniopteridae > Miniopterus > Miniopterus schreibersii. Next base: position 134,971,575 of record NC_138102.1, read on the forward strand.
TTGGGACATAAATAACCCCCAAAATATTCTGCTTGTGAAACTCACAAATTATTAAGTGTAATTTTAATTATGATTAACTAGCATGGGTAAAATATTCACCACAAAGGTAATATAATAATCTAATTACACTTTAAAAACTCCATTGACTCAGGTATTTTACCTGTCACCCTGCATTTTATTTCTAAAGCCTAGTTACCCAGCAAAATATTCCTCAGTATGTTTAGCAATTTCCTGTGAACATGAGAGAAGTAAGAAACTCCATATACCATGTCTCCAACCTGCTACTTATCCTCTATCACCAGGTGAATTTTAATCATTTATAAGTAACATAATAAAGAACTATGAACAAGATAAATGGTAATTTTTAAGGTAAGGGGGAAAAAATCATCTCTTGGAAATTTTCAAAGGAACAATTTGAGAACTATTTTCATAACTGCTAGACTGCTAAGTTTGATGCAGATAGAAAATAGGCAGACTTGGAAGAGCTATTGAGGAGAACTCTTGGCTAAGACCTCCTGCAATCTGTGAGCATTGCAGAGAGGTGAGGTCTGCTGCCTCCTTACCTCAAACTCGGAAGGGTGGTTGACGTGATTTCCCTGTAACTGCAGAGAGACAAAGGCTAGCCAAAGCCAATGTGGGCTGTTACGGCCTGAGGGAAATGCCTGTATTTCTGGCATTCAGGAGACAAGGCTTATGTCAGTATTTCCTATAAACCAGATTAAGCCACATGAGAGAAATAAACAATGTATGTATAGATCTGAGCTTCCCAGGTTCGATTAATTTGCAGAGAGACTCACAGAACTCAGAGAAACATTTTACTTACTACCTTAAAAGGACATAACCCAGGAACAACCAGATGGAAGAGATGCGTAGGAAAAGGAATGTGGAGAGGGCACCGAGCTTCCATGCTCTCTGCAAGCACCATCCCCCCTCCACCCCCCTCCACCCGCATCTCTACAGGTTCACCACCCCAGAAGCTCTCTGAACCCCATTCTTTTGGATTTTTATGGAGGCTTCATTACATAGACATAGTTGATTACATCATTGGCAACTGATTCAAACTCCAGCTCCTCTCCCCTCCTCAGCGGGCAGGTGGTGGGACTGAAAGTTCCAATCCTCTAATTACACGTTTGGTTCCCCTGGCAACCAGTCCCATCTTTAGGATGCCCCTTAGCAAATTTAGGTGCTTTCTAAAAAAATCACCTCATTTGCATAAACTCAAGTGTTGAAAGAGGTTTGTTATTAATATCAAGACATTTTATTTCTCTTATCATTTATGAAATTCCAGTGGTTTTAGGAGTCTGTGCCAGAAATGGGGGCAAAGACCAAAAGTATTATTTCTTATTATAAATCACATTATCACAGTGTGTATCTATAAAAGGACAGAAAAATTCCAGCAGAAAGGAACTGGGATGATGAAAAATTCCTAAAGACTGGGATGAATTGCATCTTCTTAGGTCAAAGAAATTACAGAACAAAGGGGCCTAAAAGGGAAGCTTTGAATGTCCCTAGAAAACACTCCTTAACAGAGTCAGCTGTAGGCGTCTTTCAGTCCCAGAGAATGAGAAGCTAGCTTCCAGTGGAAAATTCTTTCCTGCTCTTTTCCTAGTCTCTTCCATTTCTTTTCCACATGCCCTGGACAGAACTGGCTAGAAAGGTTAGAGAATGCGAGAAGAAGGGGGGAAAGGAGAAGCACAATGGGGGGGAAGGAGATAAAAATCTAGTCTTGGCCCTCATTCCAATAGGGAATTGTCAGCAGGCTTGAGCTAGTTGAGAGGAGGTTTGCAATTAGAACAAGTTCAGGGCTTGGACTAATTTGTACTCAAAATTCCAATTTCTTAACTGAAATTATTATGTTTTAGAAAAGTCATTATGTTAGTTTGGGTAGTCAAGGAAGCAGATACCAAGATTTGTGTATATAGTTGAGCAAATCCCTATGAAGAAAAAGAGGAGCCAGGGAAGGCTGAGAGAGCTTTCAGACTTTGAAAGCTGGCCTATGCCTGTCTCCCTCGGGGAGACGGTGAAACGGGTCTCAGAACATCTCCAAGAAAGTTTTCACCAGGCAGGTGAAATTTTGAGTCAAAGTTGCTCATTAGAAGAGTCCTACATCTTGCACAAATGTCCCTTTGTAGTATCCCTGATGTATGCAGCTATTGACTATGAACAGCCCATAGGATTCCATGATGGATCCAAAAGGGCTACAGCTGGTGGCCGTCAGAACAGTAAGCTGCCTGCCACAATACGCGCTCTGAATGACACATTTTTGTGGCCATCAAAGTTGGCCCCATATACTTGCTTGAATATTCACACAGGGCACAGGAAATGACCCACACTAAGTAGATGTTAAAAGAATGGTGGGAAATAAAATGATAAAGTATTTTTACTAAATCAGGTGTAATTCAAATATCTGTGGCCAAGATAGCCCAAGGTCCTCCAATATCCTGTGGTTATTGTTTCATTTACAGAAAAATGAAATGACTCAAGACCCATTTCACAAAATATCTATGTGCTATTAGTTCTAATGTGTCGTCACTCCCAAACCACACCCCAGTAAAGGAGCAAAGGTCAATTTCCTTGGTTAATTTGGTGATGGTGAGTTGGCTACATGTGTGGTCCTTAGTCATTAGATCCTATATTCTTCTTTTTGAGCGTCGTTTGGCTTCCATTTCTGGTCCTTCCTTCCTAGAGTAAGTAGGACATGAAAATATAGAATAATCTACCACAGCAATTTATTTTCAAAAGTTTGAAAGAATGTCTCTGAGAGTTGCTGCTTAATAAGTCCATGCAACAGCAGAGACTTCCAGTATTTCTAAATTGGTGCATTTGGAAAACATGGTCATGGCTGGATAACAGAAACTACTTGTTTGTCACAGCACAATGACTTGTTGGCAGAAAGTGCCATAAAATTACTGGATCTGGACCACAGGTTATAGAACAATTAAAAGAAAACTTTTCTTTTTTTGCCTAGCCTTCCCTTTGTTTTCCTTCTTGACCGATCTTCCCATTTTCTTTCTTTAAGCTTCAGAGGACCAGATAAAAAGGAGCAGAAAAATATTTGATTAAAATAAAAAGACTTCCCAAATTTGATATAACACATTAGCCTACATATCCAAGAAGCTCAATAAACTCCAAATAAAAAAGCAAAAATCATACCTATTCACAGTTTTGAAAGCCAAAAGTGAAATTTTTGAATGCATCAAGAGAAAAATGATTCATCATGTGTAAGGGAACATCGATACTCTCAAAGTCTGTTTCATATCAGAAACAATGGCAGATAGAAGGTAGTAGAAGACATATTCAAAGTTCAGGAAGAAAAAATAGTCTTCCTAATTTATTGAGGTGATGAATGTTTATTACCTTGACTGTGGTGATGGTTGCATAGGTGTACATATGCCAAAACTCATACAATTGTATACTTTAAATATATAAAGTTTCTTGTATGTCTTATATATCAATAAAGCTGCTTTAAAATTCTATATACAGAAAAATAATATTTCAAATATGAAAGTGAAATAAAGACCCTTCTCAGATAAGCATGTGTTATTAATAGATTTATCTTACAAGAAACACCCACAGAAGTTCTTCAGGCTGAAATGAAATGACACCAGGCCATAAATAGGGAGATATTATGAATTCCAGAAATGTTACATTTATGGGTTACTTAAGCCTAGGGAAACCTGTCTAAGACTGAAAATCCGAGAAGGGGATAATTTTGAATGAACAAAGGCAAGTTGATGGTAATGTCCTGAAACTGGATTGTCTTGATGTTTGCTCACCTATATAAATTTCCTGAAAGTATTGAATTGTTTACTTAAATGGATTATGGATTTTATGGCAACTAAGTTATACCTAAATAAAACTATTTTTAAAAGTCAATTAACATAACCTATCCTATTTACAGAATAAAAAGCAAAACCAAATGATCATATTAATATATGCTTAAAGGCATTTGACTAATTCAATATGAATTAATAATAAAATCAGCAATTTAAGAATAGAAGGAAATATCCTTAACTTGACAAATAGCATCAACAAAAAAACTTACACTTAACCTCAAACCTAAAAAAAGATTAAATGGTTAGAAATAAGTCATGGATATCCAGTTTTACACTTGCTATTTAAGATTTCACTGAAGTCCTAGCCAATGCAATAAGCAAGAAAAATAAAATGCATACAGATTTGAATGATTTTATATTACAAAATCATTCTTATTTATATAGAAAATGCCAGGGAATGTACCTACAAATTCCTAGGAATTAAAAAAAAAAAAAGTCAAGTTAACAGAATGCAAGATCAATATACAGAATTGATTGTATTTCTTCTATATATTAGCAAGGACCAATTGAAAGCTGAAATTAAAAGTTACTTTTAAATTGCTTCAAACATTAGATATTTTGGACAAAAATCTAACATAATATGTGCAGAACTGATATGTTAAACACTACACAAAACTGATTAAAAAAATAAAATACATAAATAAACGGAGAGGTATGTTTATGGATTTGAAAGCTCAGTATAATTAAAATGTTAATTTTCTCAAATTGTTATAGATTAAAAAATCCCACTCAGGCCCGGCTGGGCATGGCTCAGCGGTTGAGCGTCGACCTAGGATCCAGGTGATCGGGGTTCGATTCCCAGTCAGGGCACGTGCCTGGGTTGCGGGCTCGATCCCCAGTGGGGAGCGTGCAGGAGGCACCCGATCAGTGACTCTCTCATCATTGATGTTTCTTTCTCTCTCTCTCCCTCTCCCTTCCTCTCTCTGAAATCAATAAAGATATATTCACAGAATAAAAAAAATCCCACTCAGGTCCCAGGAGGACTTTTTGCAGATATCTACAATCTGGATCTAAATTATTTATGGAACACAAAGTTACTGGAATATCCAAAACAATTTTGAAAAAGAACAAAGCTGGAAATATCAATATCTGATTTGGGATATAACCATATGAAGCTACAGTCATCAAATTAGTGTAATCTTGTGAAAGGGTAGGCATATAAATGTGTAAAACAGAATAGAGTCCAGAAATAGATACACATAAACACAGTCAATTGGTTTTGACAAAGGCGTAAAGGCAATTCAATGAAGGAAGAACAGCCTTTGTGACAAACTGTGCCATAACCACCGAGTATCAATATGCAAATAATTGAGCATTGATCTTGGCCTTTGTAGGGCAGAACAAAATATTTCATTCTACCCATCCTAGGTTTTCCACCTGGGCCCTGTAAATGAGGCTGGCTAGAGACAGATTAATGAGAAAAAATCAAACACAAGTTGAATTCCATGTGCATAGCATTTACAAGTGAGAGTACCCCAAAGTGTTCATTAGTATTTGGATTTATATTTTAGGCTAAAACAAAGAAAAAGGTAACTGGGGCTTCTGGGAAGAGGAGGCAAGTTATGGGAAGGTGACCAGGAAAGTAATGGTGAACAAAGGTTGTTTGGTAAGATTTATTTTGCAGCTACAAGTCAGTGCTTTCTCCATTGGTAAGAACTGTTAAGAGAACTCCTCTTCCCGATAGACATTTCTGCAGAAGAAATTTCCTTTATAAGGTTAACTTTCTTTAAAAAGGAAAACTTGTGCCTTGTTTTCAGAGCTGTTCCTTTGTCTGCTGGTCCTCAGTGGCCCTTAGCTCAAAATAGTCCAAATGCCAAAGAAGTACATTTGGGGATGGCATATTCGGATACCTCTTACCTTATACTTTATACAAAAATTCAAAATGAGTAATAGATCTAAATGTAAATGTAAAACCATAATATTTTAGAAGAAAACTTAGGAGAAAGTATTTATGACCTCAGGTTAATATTTATGACCAACTGTTCTTTGTTAAAACATTTAAAAAATGATTCATTAAAAAAAATTGATAGTTTGACTTCATCAAAATTAGATTTTTTTGCTCTGAGATTGTTAGTAGAATAAAGAGATAAACAAAAGACTGAAGAAAATATTTCTTTCGTATCTATCTGTTGAAGCACAATGTGTAAAATATTTGAAAAAATTAAATATTTGAATGATAATTCACCACTGAAGATATACTGATGGCAAATATGCACAGAAAAAGAATCTCAGCATCATTAGTCATAGAAAAAATGAAAATTATAACCTCAATGTAATATGACTGCACAACTATTAAAGTGCCTAAATTTTTTAAAAACAACAATGTTAGGTTTTGGGAGTGTGAGCAAATGTAACTCAAACATTGCTGGAGGGAATGCAAAATCGTATTTCTTTTTCTTTTTCATTTTGACAGGTTCATTTTTATTTGTTTCTTTTTAACATTTAATATTATTTTGTATTGGTTTCAAGTGTATAGCACAGTGATCAGACAATCATACACTTCACAAAATGCTCCCTAGATAGTTCCAATACTGCCTGGCACCATACATAGTTATTACAATACCATTGCCTGTATTCCCTGGGCTGTACTTTGCCTCCCCATTTCTATTTTATACCTCTTATAAACTTAAACATGCTTTTACTGTATGACTTAACTCCATTCCCAGGTATTTACTCAGAAATAAAAATTATTGTTAACAAAATAACCTGCATATGAATATTTATAGCAATGTAATTCATAATTGTCAAAACCTAAAAACAGATGTGGTATGGGTGTACACTCATACAGTGGTACGCTACTCAGCAATAGAAATTGCTGTTACATGATGTTACATGCAACAGTGTAGATGGATTTCATATGCATTATGCTTCCTGAAAGAAGCCAAGAACAAAAGGTTACATATTGTATAGTTTAATTTAAAAAAAAATTTTTTTTAAATTGGTTGTAGAGAGGAAAGAAGGGGGAGAGGGAGAGAGAGAAACACTGATGTGAGAGAGATACATGGATTGGCTGCCTGCCTCCTGTACGTCCCCTATCAGGGATAGGGCCTGCAACCCGGGCATGTGACATGAATGGGAATCGAACAAGCAACCTTTCCATGCACTGGACGACACCCGACCTGCTGAACCACACAGGCCAGGGCTGTATAGTTTAATTTATATGATATTCTGGAAAAGTCAAAGCTGTCAGGAAGGAAAATTATCAGTGGTAGCAATGGGTTGAGATGGCAAGGGAGGATTTGAGGAAAACAGAATTTTTTGTGTGTGGTAAGAAAATTCTTCTCTAGTCCAATCATGGTAGTAATGACATGACTATATGAATTTCTCAAAGTTTACTCAAAGGTGTATAATATATATACACACATATATATATATACAGACACACACACACACTCCAATTTAGTATTCCTATATATATTTTATTCAGTGAATTTTGTGTGTATGCATATATATGTATTTATAAATATTATTGTATGTAAATGAAGTACATTTAAGTAAAATACCAATTGAACACATGATAGGATGGATATCTATTTCTCATCTTAATGCCTCCATCATACTCCTCATGCCTTTGTCTAGTTTTGCTTGTTCTGCAGGATTTCTTTGAAGCTAGCTTTCATTTTATAACATCTCTTTTTAGCGGCATCTTCTGTACGGTTTAATCTATTCAGTGAGTTTTAATTATAGCTATTGCATTTTTCTTAGAAGTTGTACTGGGTTATTTTTCTTATCTTTTTTGTATTTTTGAATAGAACCTTCTTTCTCATTGGATTATACTATCTTTTATTTATTAAAATATTTCACATATCTATTTGACATTCTATACAAAGTGATATGTATTTCATTATTTTTGATAGGCCAATATTCCACTAAGTGACATATAGAAGGAGCACCTGACTCCCAACTTCTCCTTTTCATGATCCTATGTTTTCCTGGGCTTTCTCTTTGGAAATTTGTGAGTTTTGTGTTGACCATTTGTTCCTCCAGAGAATATTTGCTTTTGCTTTCATCAGGCACCTTGGTGAAATAACAATGAGACCAATCTAAGTTAAATTCTCAGTTTCTTGAGTCAGGTCCTTGGTGTAAATAAAATTTCCAGCCATGGTAAGAGGAAGTTTGCAGTTAAAAATTCTTAGAGGAATACTGTTTCTTTTTATTCTTCTAAGTTAAGAAAGAGGTTTCCTTGCCAACTATTTTTCATGGTGGGCACATTGTTCTAGACTTTTCACTGAGTTTGTAAACTTTCAAAGGTCTCATATTTGTGCAGGAATTTCTGTATCAACTCTATATTCATAGTTTGCAAAGATCTAAAGTGCCTTCCATCCTCTGTGTAGTTGTTATATACTGAGTCACTAGATTTAGAGAGATTTAGAGTCAATGCTCACTAGACAGGCATATTTCCATAGACAATTAGCTTTACCATTCTAGAATCTTATATTACCATAAAGCTTTTCCATATTTCCTTGAAGGCCTAACTATGCATCTGAAATGTTGTCAGTTCTACATAATCAATCATTTTTAGCTTTTTAAAAATTGGGTGTTGTTTAGGTATTCTAGGAAATATAGCCTGCTGTATCTCCATGATCAAAAGTGGTAAAGATATTATTAATTAGGTGATTACCTTTATTTAACTCCAAATTAAGAAACTATCTTCATAGTTTATTTGAATTTGACTGGGCTTCCAAAATTATAGTGTAGGGAACCAGAATATGCCACTTCAAACTATGCCTCTTTAGCGTAAGAATTATTTTGAGACACAGGACAAGCTCTAAAAACAGAGTAGAAGCTGTCTGAAAAGGAAATTCACATTTATATATAAAGGACATTTTTATTTGTAAGAGTGTTTCACCTTCTGTACCAGGAAGCGAAGATGACTCTAAATCACAAGAGAATCACATCAACAGAGAAAACATAGATTTAATCTGCATAACCACCTCAACCTTGTTTACCATGCTTTTCCTATTCACCTTCTCATAACCAATTTTCCCCATACCTGTATTTTTGTTTTTAGATGAGGATGGTATTTAAGCCTGAAATCTAAGCCATCCCTGAGAGTTATTCATTTTTACTTGGGTATCTCCCATGTATACATAAGATGTACATGTTAATAAATTTCTGTGGTTTTTTTTCTCTTGTTAATCTGTCTTTTGCTATAGGGGCCCTAGATGAAAATTTAGAAGGACAGAAGGAAAATTATTCTTTCTTCTCCTACTGATACTGGATGAAGTGTGTGTCAGGGGGTCTTCTTCCCCACTGGGTGCTGCTTGGAGGTGGACTTCTTACCATATCCCAATAACAATAATTTTCTGAGACTGAAACAGAACGAGTGATTTTTATTTGCACGGAATTAAACCTCTGTGTTTCTAAAGTCCTATTTCCCTTAGTCCAGTCACAGAAGAAGTGTAGCTGGGGTTTCAAGTTAGAGGCAAAGCCAGTGTCCAGGGTTTCCATTCCATGCTGAAGACAGGTCCAATACAGCATCAGGCTAGTTGCAGCCTATTAGTCCATTGTGTGTGGGGGTCCACAAGGCCGCGGGCCACGCAGGAGGATGTCAGGAAGCCAAGCGTGAACCATGAGCCAAATGTGCCAAGAGGAACCAAGAAAACAAACTTCTTTGTTCAGGGGATTATATATCCCAAATGTCCATGCACTTGCAGTGTCCACCCGCCTTCTGGCCAACGACCTCTGTTTTCAGGTAGGACTGACAGCAAGCACCTTCCCTGGCCATCCCAACTTTACTGGGCATGCTTTTCTCAAGTCCTCCCTTTGTCAAGTCCTCTGCCCCAGTGTTTTGCAAGGAACATGCCTATAATGTCTGACCTTCCCTCTGCTCCTTTCCTGTTATTAAGAATTAGCTAATAACAAGGGTATCACTATCGTAACAAATATGTTTCCATTTAGACTGCAAAGAGCACATAAGAAGCGTACTTTTCCATGTGGTTGATATAACTAAATGTATTCCTATTTATACCAAGAAGATATGATTATGCTGATCAGGGTTCCAGCAGTGAGCCAGACTGGGCATGTGGACAGTGAAGGCATGGCATAGAAGCATGCCCAGAGCAGAAAGTTATGCTCCAAGTAGGGCACAACACAGATTTGGCAAACATGAGTGACAGGTTCATCAGCCGGAACTGCTGGCTAATGTGAATCAATCCAGAATACATAAACAAACACATGGGCCTGAATTTAAATATGAACACAGCTGACTGCCATGTTTCAAGTTGAAGCAGGCACAGAGGTGATTCCAAGAGTGAAGAAAGAACTGTGGATAAGAAATGGGTAAGAAAATGAACAGAGAAGAAAAAGACTCTATTCATAAAATATTCTCTACAAAATTTGTTTGGGTGTGGCATTATTGCACTTGCCTCCTATCCCCAGGTGCTTTAACTACAAAGCCTAAGGATTCTCATCAAACGTCTATTAAAACTCATCATTTCTGTGCCTTCCTCACCAGGAATGTGTAGGCAGAGTGGCACTAAGGTTCTGTGCTCATCAACAGGAGCAGTCCTAATCCACTCCCTCATACCATGAAAAAAATTCAGAATGTGTGGCCCAAATTATATTCCAGTATCCTAGGAAAGCAGTGTCTTTGCAGATCTGTCCTTTCCTGTTATTTTGTTGTTGTTTATATAAATGAAAAAATGATTATTAAAAAAACACTTTAAGTGTTTTTAAATAGGATAACATTTTTAAGCTAGTGACTTAAATTTTCTGATTAATTTGTCCATTTTCTGCATGCTTTCTCAAATATTGAATAGTCCTTTCAATCTACTATTATAATTTTTAAAAAATCAAACTAGATTACAGAAGGTTTTTAAAAAATGTACCAAAGCAATTTTAATAATTGATAACATGACAAAAGATACTGAATGTTTAAAAAAGCATTAATTTGAAAGATAGGAGTAGTAAGATTTATTATATTATTTGATATTAGTTTAAATTAATATATTTCTAATCTTTAAGCCAATCATTTTCAGTCACATTTAGGGTTAAAGGAAGCCATCATAAAATATGAGCATGTGTATATAATGCAGTTAATAAAAAATCATTTAAACATTTACATAAATGATTTTTTAAAATACTAAAATGTGGACTTGCAATTATTTCATTTGGTTGCAGACCACATCTGGTTGATTTTTATCTGCTTTGGCTACTTGCTATAATTGGTGATAGTATTGATTTTAATTAAATTAAACAGACTATTTTCAAATGCTTTGTGTATAGTTAATAGTCCTCTAATAAAAGTTGTAAACATATGCCTAAATAGTCTGTACATATGAAAAGGTTTTTAAATGTTATAATAATTTTAAAACACATATAATTTGCCATTGGAAAAATTAATATTCTTCTGAAGTATTTGACAGCTACCTAAGAGCGCAAAGCTAAGACTTTACTAATTTGAACAACACTGGAATAAAAAAACAAAAACATTTATTCAAACGTGAATAAATAAGAGAAACTCAGCATCATTATCTTAAGATATACAATCGCTAAGTAATACTTTATAATAGAGATGTAATGGAGATGTTATTCTGTCAGGGAATGGGAGTATAATGGCTGTTGAAAATCCCTTGCACATCATTATAGTCTAACTTCACATATTTTTAACCCTTTACAGACTATTGGATATATACACACACAAATATATAAATATATATCATTATATATACTTGTTTCATATGTATTTATTTTAATATATATATTTCCCTGAGTTATCCAACCTCCTTTATTCCTTCTTAAATAAAAAAAATTATTTAATGCTGTCATTTGTTCTGATAGGAAGTAATTGCAAAATGCAGAAATGCAAGCAATTCAGGACACAGCATTTGTAAGTGCAGCGATGGAAATAGTTCCTATGAAGCTCTATGAGGAGCCAAGACTCTTTCCCCACCAAGCCGGCGTGCTCCGGTCTGCCATGTCTTCTCTTCCGATCCACGATCTTCATTATCCTTTAGAGGAGCCACCCGTGCCTCTAGATAAACTCATATTCCTATGTATCAAATTCATTTTCATCAGATCACTAGATTTAAGAAGATAATAGAAATGGAATTTAAAGGATAACCATCAGTTGCCATAGCATATGCCTGAAATCTGCCTGTGGTGTTCAAGGCCTCCCTTGAAGCTGGCATCGGGGAGGGTCAGGCTGTGTTTAACTACATCAATAGCACTTGCCTATTAAAGATCCAGTAATTATAATGTCACTGCTGAGACTTTAAAAACGTTTCTAGGCGTACCCAAGCAATACAATGATATTCTTGAAACAGCTACCAGTAAAAAGTTAAAGAGAGTTCACTGGCCAAGTAAGCTAACAAGATTAATTTTTATTATTATTATTACTTTTAATCTTCAACTGAGGATATTTTTTGCCATTGCTTTTCAGAGAGAGTGGAAGGGAGCAGCAGAGATAGAAACATGGATGTGAGAGACAGGGGCCAGGGATCGAGCCTGCAACCGAGGTGTGTGCCCTTGGCCGGAATGGAACGGGGACCCTTCAGTTTACAGGCCGACACTCTGACCACTGAGCCAAACCAGCTAGGGCTCATAAGGTTAATTTTAATGCTAAATAAGCCTCATTCTTTGGGAGGACAATGTAGCAAGCACTTTTTTCTCCGGCCAGAAAACAAATGCATATGCATTTATACAGTAAACGTATATAGATAAGCCCCAAATTTAAAAAAAGGTATCAAAACCAACTGAAATATACAAACATATATTTATGTTTAAGTTGATTACAAAATAAACAATTAAAATGTCTTTAATGAGAGGCACCACCTTTACTTCATTAGGCAAATGCTCAGAATGGATTGCCATCATCTTAAGCACCCTCCACCCAACAACGAAGAATTTTGGGTAATGAGGTGGAATAGACCAGAGAAATTTCTAGCACCTCCACACTGTGATCCGGGCTCTAACAGGTGTGGAAAGCCACTTCCCACAATGCCCAAGATGAATGCAAGCTCAGTTCGAGAAGGAAGTCATTTCTATGGAGATCTAATTGAGCATGGGGAGATAGAATTGTTGAGGAAAGCAATAGTTACAGCCAGCTGGATTGCTAGCGGGTAATCTGTTTGGAGCTCATTCTTATAAGCTAAAATTGTTTAGCAGGAAGTTGGGTTGTTTCTGGAGACATGGATATCTATTTCTCCAGATACTCCAGTAGAAAAATCTCAGATGCTCCAGATAAGAAAATCTCAGTGCTAATACAATTCTAGGTCCCAGTAATTTGAGGCTGATGTAGGCTAAACTCAGATTGGCTGAGCTTCATGACAGAAACAAAGTTTTTAGGTGTGAAGCCCAAGAGAAGGGATACATTGAACTTATATGTGTATAACTTCATTATGATATTTTTTAAATCTCAGTTTTCTCTTTCATTTATTTTTAATCACAATTTTTCATGCTACTATCAATAAAGTATTTCAACTGTACCTTTCCATTAAATTATAAATCAACTGAGGTAAAATATGTTCTTACATTTCTACATAGTTATTTCATTCTTATTTAAAAGTGATCAATGAACTAATTATTAAATACTGCCTAGTGATGACTACAATGACCATTCAAAAGTCAATGCAAATATAATAAAGTAAAAAGTGTTCTTCATAAGAATGTAAGCGTGAATAGATTTTTATATTTATGTTTCTTTGAGAGGAGCATGTACACTTAGTTTTCTAAAAAGTTGTATTGCAGGAAGAGATTAACCAAAGAACTTATATGCGTATAGGCATTGCCCAGGGACACAGACAATAGGATGGTGAAGGCTTGGGTGGGGCGGGAATGGGGTAGAGGGGGGCAATGGGGAGAAAGGGGAGACATCTGTCATACTCTCAACAATAAGGGTAAATAAAATAATAATAATGAAAAGTTGTAATGTATTGCAAAAAAAAAATTATAAATCTACCTGTGATCTTTATAGTGTATGAACTTTTTACATTTTTATCAGTATACATATTAAGTAAATAAAGACATATTCATAACTTCTCCCATATTCCCTTTCACAGGTATGTGAAAAGCATTATTTTCCTAGTGGGGATTTAGTCAAATCACAATTATCTGCCTGAGTGGAAGACAGAAGTAGCACAGATAGCCCCTAAACAAAAGAAATATGAAAACCGCATACTCTGACTTTTGAATGTGTTGTGGGTCTTGTTTGCATTTATAGCTTGCTACTAATGTTATACTGAAGGGGGTGTTAAAATCAGTTTATATTTCTGAAGTGCACACTAAATGATGGAGATGAAATATGGAAGAAAAAAACTTGGTTTTTGGTGACAGAAGCCTTCCTGACATTAAACATATGATATAAATCATGTCCTTACTAGATAATCAATGAGAAAAATTGCCTGATTACTACACTGCATTTTAGTAATTAAGACAAGTGCTTGCAGCCAATTATTTGATCCCTAGATTATCTATAATATGGCTGAATTCTTAGAATATTTTACAACAAGCCCGGCCAGGTGTGACTCAGCAGTTGAGCCTCGACCTGGGATCCAGGGATCCAGGCGATTGGGGTTCAATTCCTGGTCAGGGCACATGCCCAGTTGCAGGCTTGATCAATGACTCTCTCATCATTGATGTTTCTATCTCTCTCTCCCTCTCCTTTCCTCTCTCTGAAATCAATAAAGATATATTTAAAAAAATATATTTTACAACAAAAGGTATATCATTATAGAACATTTTTCACTCATCACAGAGTGAGCATGGTGGATAGTGCTAATTGTTACAATGTCATTTTGAGATCAATTTTTTTTTACCCTATCAAAATTTCCATTCTTTTTATGACTACTGATCTTATCCAGGCATAAAATGAACAAGAGTCTCATTTACAAGCTCATATTAAGTCTTGAATGACTGAGTCTTAATATGTCCTGAATATGCTTGTATATTTGCATTTACAAGAAGAAATATGGTAATGTGTGTATTTTATAATAAATATAACTTTAATCATAGAATAAAAGTGAAGTGAAGAATTTTATCCTGTAGGTGATGTTTAGAGTATGATGTAAGTAGAACATCTTTACCTTGTCTCTTAAATCTGTTATATGAAGACATACACTGTCTATCTGCATAAAATGCAAGAGATGAAATCATCTATTCTATTTGTATTATTAACAAAAATTATAGTGCACTGTGCTTTTTCTTTCTTTCTTCCTTCCCCTGCTTTTATTTCCCATATTTCAAATGCTGTTTATGGGATCAACACTATTTCATTATATAGTTTTAGTACTTAGGGTCTAGTATGAATTCTATCTACTGCAGAACTTCAAGTACCTGAAAGAGTGCCAACTTGCAATCACTTAATGATAAAGGAGAATCATTATAAGAAAAGTAAACCTAATATTTTACTTCGTCCAGAAGGTTTTTGAAATTTTTATTGATCTGTTTCTGAACAAGGCTAAGAAGATTGCATTATTTATCTCGCAGTGATGTTAGCATCCCAGATAAGCAAGAGAGCTATCCATTTTTTACTTTTATGATGAATTCACCTTGGACTAGAATACATTAAACAACCACTACTAATGTTACATCACTGCATGTGTAATAAAATACCACTGAGAGAGGAAGAATATATGCAGTTGATGCGTGAAAAATTGTGGAACAGGACTAAAAAAAATCTCAGATTTTTAAACACTGTCGAATCGACCTGTTTTCATTTAAATGCCAAGAAAGAAATGTGCACACACACGTGCACACACACAGACACACACATAGGTAAACGTTTTTGTAAAGATATCTTCCACATAGTTTGATGCTCTTTTCCTCTAATTAAAATCTATAAAATGACATCCTATCTTTGCATTTGAGAACAGATACTACTAGCAGAAGGAGAAAGTGCTTTGTTGAGATGAACTTCTCACGTGAATAGAGACTTCAGGATGCTATTCAATACTACCTTTGTCAATAACTCTTTTAAGCGACTTCTACTCTGGCTGCTCTCAGCTTAAGCAGAAAAATTGAACTTTTGGGGGAGAAAAAAGGCAGAGGCTTAGAGTACTAATTTCTGGTGCCTGAGACTTAGCAAGGGTATAAAACTTACCTTAAATCCTTTATTTTATAGAGACGGAAATAAAATGGAGAGCAAAGTGATTCCACACAGATGTTTCCTATCAGAGTTTGGAAGAGAACCAGTTCTCTGTTCACTGATCTACATCTTGATGAAAACTAAAAAAATGAGAGAGGTGCATAGAATTAGTGATATGAATATGGGTTACGGATAACAAAGGGCCTCCCAGGCACTATAGTGAGGACCATTATTTAATAAAATAAGGATGCGCCTTCGTTCTTCCAAACCTCCTGTAACTGATAGCACTAAGTACTAGAGGGTGTTGACTAGTCCCAAACATTTAAATGTTGATACTCTGAAGGAGAGCCTTTCTCTGTGCTTTCTCTTTTGAAATTGTTATTTTTTAGGCACCATTTTGCCACTTCAAAAAAATTGTCTTTTTATATTCTACTTTT
Organism: Miniopterus schreibersii; assembly: GCF_964146895.1. NCBI lineage: Eukaryota > Metazoa > Chordata > Mammalia > Chiroptera > Miniopteridae > Miniopterus > Miniopterus schreibersii. The sequence continues at coordinate 134,987,873 of NC_138102.1, forward strand.
AATGGCCACTAAAAAACAAGAAATGTCACTTCATTTAAGGAATTCACAATTTACTTGGAAACAAAACAATTAACAGATAAATAACAATCCAAAGCAGTAAAGAGCTCTGAATAGAGTAAGAATGTTTTGTTTGTTTTGTTTTGTTTTTGGGAGTACAGGGGATAACAACTTGATTCTTATGGGAATTGAGAAGGCTTCACAAAGGTAGTGACTAGTGAGTTGGGACTTGACCATTGAATATTACTTTGCCAGAGCTGGAGAGCAAAGTGGGCAGCAAGGGTTATGCTCTTGGTGGCCCTCAGTGCTACAATCTATTAAAACCAACTGGCACAGTAGGTGGCTATTCTTTGTTCCTGTGGCTTTTGCTATTATTAAATCACTAATAAAGCACTAATAGTCAAAGTGTAACTTCCAAAGATGTCAATGCACATTCCCTGTCCTTCAAGGGAAGGAAAGATCCTTGAAGCGGAATGGAGGAAACTCTTCGGCTTTTATGCGTGATGAGGCATGTTGCTCTGAGGGAGAGAACTTGCCTGAGCAATAGAGGCCCCAAGGCGAAGGCTTCCATTGTCCACACTGGCGAGGACTCTGTCTTTCTCATCCTCTGCCGCACTTAGCGCACGGTGGATGTTTAATTAATGAAGGCCTCTCCCACGCTATTGAGTAATGCTGAATTCTAACATCCAGGCTTATGATTCACTGTTCTTACAATGGAAATTTAGAGCTTCTCAAGTGCAGAGTCAAGAGACAAGCGAGCAATTCTCTTCCTTCCAATGCAGGGTCAATAACACTTAACAAAAGGTTCTTACTTGTAAATCATCTTGTTCAGTGGCTCCTAACCTGGTGAGGGTTTCTCATAGTTATAAATTATAACCTGACTCATTTACAGTAAGCCAACTTCAATATATGGGTAAATGTGAAGTCTAAGAACATTAAACATCGAACCCTGTTAATATGTTTGTCACAAGGAAACTCATGACTTGGCGTTTCATCTTAACTAACGTTGGAACATTTTCTTCATTTAATAGACACCCACAGTGTCATCCTTGAAAGAAAATAAAAGTGATTAACACCTTTACAAGTATGTGTCTAGTATTAAATGAGGTTGGTTCTACCCTAATATTGAGCTGCATTATTAGTGTTCAGAATTTTAAATACTCTAACTCTATATTAGAGTATTTTTGTAATTGTATTGTTGGTCTAAATTTTTAAAAGAGATGAATTGTAAGTAATAAATCATGGTAATCCTGGACTGTAAAAATGCCCATAGATTTCCATAAAGATTTGGAAAATTCACATATCTGACTTAGAATTTGATGATATTAAAATTTTGTGATCAGTGAAGACTTATTATGTAGTTATGAATGACAGTCCAAACACAGTAAAATACATAGACATATATGCCAATGAATACACACTATATTCTTCTTAGAAACGGCATAATTGTTAACCAATTATAATGTGTTTAGAACATAAACATTTCATTTCTGAATTGTAATTGTGGGATATTTCAGGAAGAGAAGAAGAAAACAAACAAAATCAACAATAACAACAATAAGGAAAAAAATAGAAATTTCCAAGTAATGCTGATATTGACCCAACATTTTAAAATACTTTTGAGAGGTTAAGGTAGGTGGTGCACGGGCAGGCTAAATAACCATCTCAGATGGTAAATAAAGAAAAACTGAATTTATTTAAGAAAAGGGAGATGGGGGATGGGGATATCCAAAGGGAAGGGCTACACAGCACTGAGTCAGAGGGCACTGGGACCCTGATGGCAGCAAAAGTATACTTGGGACAGTGAAACAAGGAAGATCATAGAAGAAGCAACAGGAGCGCCCAGGCTGGGCTGCTCTGGCTCACTGAGGAGTCAGAGAGAGAAGAGGGCCTTGGAGACAGGTTCAGGGGGTAAGCCCGGGATGAGCTGTCACTGCCCATTGCTCCCTTGGTTGCAAGTCTGGTGGGGTCCCCTCAGAGGGAAGAAGGGGGAAGGAGATGATGCTGGAGTGCTCCCCTAGTGGGGAGCAAGAGCTTTGTCCTTTGTCCTCAGTGTATTTCTTTCTTTCTGCTGCTGGAAATCTTAGGGGAAGTCTTAGAGGAGGGCCTCAATAGAATATTCATCAGCTTTCCAGGTGTGCTTTCAGGGTGTGATCTCCACTGATTGGTTGGTGCCAAGGGGTGACATTAGTCAATGCAGCTGGTCCTGAGGCAGCCACTGTGCCACTTGTCTGGTTTTGCTGCTTTTCTGGGTCTGGAGCTGAAATACAACTGAGGCCTAGATGTTATCTCTAGGGAGGAAAGGTCAAGGGGTCTAAACCTCATGACCAGTGATATGCTGGGGAGAATAGGTTACCCTGGGGACAGTTTTGTACCTTCCTAGGCATCCGAGGCTTTCTGCCCTGGTGGGTTTTTGTACTTAGCCCATGGTCCTGGCTCTGCTTATGTCTGTCTAATAATTTTCTTAGCAATATGTATGCTAGTTATAATAATTAAACAATATGAAGCCCGAGTTTTAGTTACATTTGGATATTTTTTCAGAAATTAAGGCTGCATGTTAAGTTACAATCTCTACGAGTAACATGAGTCTCACTTTTTAAACCTTGATTTGACTAATTCACTTAGAATTCATATTCTTCTGCCATTCCCTGGTATGATATCAATGCTTTCATTTCACCAAGATTCCCTTCCTAAAAGAAGTGTGGCTAGGGGATGTTTTTTATTTAAAAGTAATTTAGAAACAATTTATAGAAAAGTTGCAAATATAGTACAGAGAATTTCCATCTACCTTTCACCTAATTTCCTCTAAGGTTAGCATTTTACATAACTATGGTACAATTATAAAAATTAAGAAACTAATATTGCTCTAATACTATTAATTAAACTACAGACTATTCAGATGTCACCGGTTATTCAACAGACTATTTTTAAATTTCAGCATTTAATCTAAGATCTCAGATTGCATTTAGATGTTCATGTCTTATCACCATAAATAGCTAAATGTAATGGCTGGATTGTATGGTAGATGCATGTTTCACTTCTTAAGGCTTGGAAATACTGTTTCCAAAGTAGCTGGGCAATTTTACTTTTCCAAAAATAATATATGAGTATTGCATTTCTTCCACATCTTTGCCAACACTTGGTATTGCCAATCTTCTTAAATTTAGTGATTCTAATATGTAGAGGTATCTGAGTATTTAATTTGCATTTTTCCATGACTAATGATGTTGATAATCTTTTCATGTACTTATTTGCCATACCTATATCTTCTTTGGGGAAGAGCCTGTTCACTCTATTTTCTGATTGAGTATTGTTAACATAAATCAACATACATTTCTGTCTAAAACAATCAAAATTTCAGAAAAGAAAAAAAAAGAAAGAAACAGATTTCAAGACACTGCGTATTATTCAATAAAGCATCGTGCTCTCTGGCAGATGAGAAACAATCACAGTCTAGTGACTGTGACCACCCAGTTAACTGCCTTGGGAAAGTTTCCATTCTGCTGTGAATGTATGTGTATGTGGAGGGGGTGGGGGACGCTCCTCTAGTTGAGGAAATGGAGCTAAGAATTTACAAGTCAGCCCTGGAGAGGAGAGAGAGACAAAAAGGAAGGTGTCAGAAATCTGAAGAGAGTGTCCCTGGAGATTTCAGCAAAGTGTTAATAAGCACACACATATGAGGAAACTATCCACGGATTGAAAGAACAGTGTTTGGAAGCATTATAGAACAATTCTAAGCATTCACACCTGAAGGCTGGAAAACATATAATTAAAAGGGCATTATTGGCTTTATGTTAACTGAGCTTTCTTTATGACTTGAATTTGTTTTCATGATTTTTTTTTTGGAGAGGGTGGACATTGGTTGCTACAGGATTTAGATTATACATCTTTAATTTTAAAAAACCCTACTTTTAAATAACCTTATCTCATTTTACATGTAGTGTAAGGTTCTTACAACAGTATATTCGCAAGTTCCTCCCTCTCATCATTTGTGTAATTGCTGTCACACATGTCACTTTTACATATGCAATCAACATACAACACGTTGCTAATGTTTTTGTTCAGACTGTTAATTACCTTTCAGAGCAATCAAAAGTTGTAAAAAAAAAAAAAAAAAATGATATTTTGTGTTCACTTATTCCATTTCCATTGTGCCTTATTTCTTTGCATAGATACAATGTTCTGTACGATATTATATGTCTTCTTCCTGAAGAGTTTCCTGCAGTTTTTGTTTGCCTGAAAAAAATAGTGTTTATTTCACCTCTGATTTTGAAAACTGTTAATTTTGGTCATAAAATTCTGAGTTGATTTTCTTTCCTTTCAGTTCTGTAAAGAGAGCATCCCCTGTTTTCTAGCCTACATGGTTTCTGAACGCAGAACACATTCTTAGCCCTCTCCTAAGTCTTCAAGTGTTTTTCTTCCTGCTCTTCCCTTCTAGCTGCTGTGCATTTCTTGCTCCTTCCCTAACAAATTAGGTTTATGTTCCATAGAGGAAATAAGAGAGAAGCATATCAGGAATTTTTAAAAAGTGTTTGCTTCTCTGCAGCTGCCTTTCTTCCCTTTCTCTAATTCCACACCACAAGAGAGACTTGCTAGATTCTCTTATTTTTTTCCAGTGGGAATTGTGGATAAAGAGCTTCCAAACAGCTTGTAGAGACTCCCACTATATTTGCATTTTCAGAGGCTTTATCCTTGCCTCTGTTTTGACCAGCTTTTGTCAATATGCTAATAACCCTAGCTGAGCTTGTTACTGGTGGGGAGCACTCTTCCTCCCCACCAATTGCTGGTGGGAGTGAGGTTCTTGCAATATCATGAGAAAATGAATTTTCTGACACTCTCACGGGAGGGTGAGATACTGTAGAAAGCTTCTTTTCTGTGGAATTACACCCCTGAGTTTCCAAGGTCCCATTTCTCTCTGTCCTGCCATGGAAGAAGTGTACCTATGACTTCAATAGGGCTAGAAGTAAAGCCATTCTGTTCTATGTTGGGGCAGAGTCCAATCCAGCATCAGGCTAGATAATTTGTGTTTCCCTCTGCAGTCCATCTGTCCATTGCATTTGGGGTCCATATGGCCATGGGCCCTGCAGCCTCACTGGCAAATGCAAAGGAGCCATAAGAGAGCCCAGAGCACCAAAAGAGTGAACTCCATTGTTTTGGGATTATGTATCCCCCAATTTTCAGAGGTTTGCAGTGGCCTCACCCCCTTCAGCCAATGATCCCTGTTCCCAGGTTTGATTGACAGGCATCTTCCCTACTTCACCCCAACTTTCCTACATTTGCACCCATCTTCTTTGTCCAGTCTCCTCCCCCCACCCCAGTAACCTGTAGGAAATGGACAGGTGGCTCCCTGGGGAGTGCAAAGCTGCAGCTTCCTGGTGAAGCTGCCCAAATGTCCATGCTTATAATGTCTGGCCTTCCTTTTGTTCCTTTCTTACTATTAATAACTAGCTAATTATAAAAATAACCACCTCACATTGTTCCTCTGCAGCTATGTTTTGTTTAAGTAGGACAGCCAGCACTCTGAGGGGTTCGAGATAAGTCATGAACGTGCTTGTTTCCTTTTTTCCTTTTTCCATTGCAAGATTGGGGGTGATGCATAGTGAAACCAGCAGGTGTGTTTCTAGTCTCACAGATTTTCCTATGTCCCAAGCATAAGTCTTTCTGATATATGCACCTCCATCTCACCACCCTCCTGAATAGTCAAGGTACAAATTCACCAAAGAGAACCATCAATTCTAAACGAGGTCATGGTTTCAGAAAGAGAGTACAAGCATATATCAATGAAGTCTGTGTTGAAAGATGACTCAATGATAAGATTTACCACCTCCCCTTGTACTCCCAGTCTTTCAAGACATTAACACTGAAAAATGTCCAATTTAGAAGAGGAAGTTAAAGGTTTTTTGCAGCCTGGAAGAAATGTGAGCTAAAATTTGAATTTTATTTCAAAGAAATAAAGAAAAAGAGAAATAAATAAATAATAAAAACAGAGGGAATAAATGAAATAAAAAAAGAAAGTTATATTTAATGAATACTTAATTCAGAAATCTGAAAATCATTCTTATTACACAGGTAAGGTCTGTCTTGGAAAGAAGATAGATACCCAGATACAAAATATGGGGCATAAAATCAACTCCTAGGGTAATTCAGGCTAAATCTTAGAATGTTGCAATACAGTTCCTAAAATTCTTCCCCTCGATGATCAGGATTTTTATAGGGAATGTTGCAAAACACACTCTATGAAGGAAAAAAACAGCTCTAGCTGTGGGGAAAATGGGTATAAATAAAGAAGTTGACAGAGGATTCCAATATTTACCACATCTCATCATTTGCATCATTAATGCTGATCATGTATGTAGTATAAAATATAGAAGAGTGAATATTTTCAACACACATATTAAATCTTATGTTGGGAGAAATAATTATAAAATTTTAATTTACCTATTGATATCACAATATACCAACCAGTACTGGAATATCATAGAGAAAAAAATTTCAAACTATTAATGTGCACAGCACTGGTAGAGAACAGATTTTTTTAAGGGGATAATTTTTTTTAAATCCTCACCCGAGGATATGTTTATTGACTTTTTTTTAGAGAGAGAGAAACATCAATTGGTTGCTTCCCATACCCACCCCAACTAAGGGATCGCACCTGCAACTTAGATACATGCCCTGACTTGGAATCGAACCTATAATCCTTTTGGTGTATGGGACAATGCTCCAAACAACTAAGCCATCCTGCCAGGGTAGGGACAGTTTTTAAAAAATATTTTTACATCCATTATTCCCAGTAGCAAATGGCAAGTATTTACTTCTACAGTGCTAAATATCTGTTAAATAAAGGAAAGAATGAATGTGTAAGTGAATGACATGAAGTAAAACAAGTCAAAAGTTAGTTACAAATATTGTAGTTATTTATTTGCTTGCTTTATTTTCTTTGCAACACACCTTTAGAAAAACATTATTAATCAGCATTTGCTAAGGCAAGAAAATAATTCACAAATCAGTGTATTTCAACAATAAAAAATTAATTGCACTCACGATTCTGCCGATAAGTTCTGCTCAGCTCAACTCTATTGCATTCAGCTCTGCTCCTCAAGTCATCTTAATTCATGATCCAGGAATGGCTCTGAACTGGAGCAAACTGTGTTCATAGAAGAGAGAAACAAGAAGGCTAACTGAACTGTGAAAGTATGTTCAAATCTTCTATTCATCTATAGTGTACTCCATATAGGCTCTCATTCTCTTGGGCAGAGCAAGTCACATGGTTAAGCTGAAAATAGGTACAGAGAAAATACTGCACCTACAAGAAGACCTGACAATTATGGGGATGTCTGACCTTCTACAAGAGAGATTAAATTATTCGACAATAATACAAAGACCTTGATGCATTTTTTTTTTGTTATTTATACTTAAGGATTCTTTAGGATCTATTTATATGAATCTCACATTCTTATGTTATGATGGATGTGGACACCACAATATTATTTTCTAAAAATTTTAGAGCCATTCTACTTTTTCAAAAAAATGTTCATATTAATTTTAGAGAGAAAGGAATGGAGAGGGAAAGAGGGAGAAATATCTATGAGAGAAACATCCACAGGTTGCTTCTTGCATGTTCCCTACTGGGGATTGAGCCCACAACCCGGGCATGTGCCCTGGCTTGGAATTGAACCAGTGACCTCTTGGTGCATGGGTCCATGCTCAACCGCTGAGCACCAGCCAGGGTGAACTATTCTACTTTTGTGAGAACAAATATTTGCCATATTTACATGTTGTTTGAATTCTGAAGATGTGTTTTAAAAACTTATTTGTCTACTAAATAAGAATGCTCCTTTCAAATAATTTCATCCTCTTGGGATATAAATATTTACCATTATTTCTGCAGTTGACATGTTCAATTGAAGCTCAAAAGCACAAAGTTTTAGGAATATAACTACAAACCTGTAAAAACTTTCTAAAAATGAAATAAAAAAATAACTCTTCAAATATATGGAAAAGTTTTAACAAATAACAAGTTCTAGTGTTAAAATAAGTATGTGTCTTAAGTGAAAAGAATAATTTTTGAAAAGTATGCCTTAGAGGCAGAAGGCAAACACTTAAATATCCTTTTTTAGCTGTTTCTGAATAGCCAAGTTCGTAAGTTTCTTTTATGTAACTTGTAAAATTTAAAGTATTAAATAAATGGATAATTTATATCAGGTTGGTTAAGAGAAAAGTAAGAATTCTTTATACTTTTCTTTTTTAAAATATATTTTTATTGATTTTTAGGGAGAGAGGAAAGGAGAGAGAGAGGGAGATAAAAACATTGATGAGAGACAAACATTGATCACCTGCCTCCTGCACACTGCTGGGGATTGAGCCTGCAACCCAGGCATGTGCTCTCACCAGAAACTGAACAGGCGACCTCTTGGTGCATGGGTTGATGTTCAACCACTAAGCCACACCAGCTGGGCAGAGTAAGAATTCTTTACACACGGCCTTAAAAAGTGAGAGAAAAAGAACAGGTAAGCAACCTTATATGACAGTCTAAGATTAACTTTTTAAAAAATATATATATATATGTATTGATCTCAGAGAGAGGAAGGCAGAGGAAGAGAGAGAGAGAGAGAAACATCAATGATGAGTCATTAATCGGCTGCCTCCTGTATGCCCCCTTGGGGGCGAGCCCACAACCCGGGAGCATGTGCCTTGACCAGGAATCGAACCAGTCTCCTGGATCCTAGGCTGATGCCCAACTGCTGAGCCATGCCTGGCCAGGCTAAAATTAACTTTTAAATGAGCATGGCACTTTATCTAAATTGATTAGAGATGAATAAAATTTTGCCACTGTATGGAGAGTCACAGAAACTTTTAAGAAGAAAATTTTCCAGTTACGTTAAGACCTTAATCAGTGACAATTTAGACCCTGTATAACAGTGTTAGAACCACTGAAAACCACTTTTAAAATATAATTTCTATTTAAATAATCCTAATATTTCTATTTAATAAAAAAAATAATATCTATTCGGGTCCTTTGCCCACTGTTTAATTGAATTGTGTGGTTTTTTTGGTGTTGAGTTTTGTAAGTTTTTTATAGATTTTGGATATTACCCTCTTTTGAGATGTATCATTGGTGAATATGTTCTCCCATTTAGTGGGTTGTGTTTTCATTTTGCTGATGGTTCCTTTGCTGTGCAAAGACTTTTTAGTTTGATGTAGTCCCATTTGTTTATTTTTTCTTTTGTTTCTCTTGTCTGAAGAGACATATCAGAAAAAATATTGCTACGAGAAATGTTCAAGATTTTACTGCCTATGTTTTTGTCTACGATTTTTATGGTTTCAAGTCTTACATTGAAGTTTTTCATCCAAATCTTACCTTTTGCCACAGCATGGATAAACCCGGAGGGCATTATGCTAAGTGAAATAAGCCAGTCAGAGAACGACAAATAACATATCATTTCATTTATTTGTGGAATATAATGAACAAAACAAACAAACAAACAAACAAACAAAAATAGAAACAGACTTATAGATACAGAAAACAGACTAACAGCTGTTAGGGGGGATAGGGGTTGAGGGGTTGGGCAAGAAAGGTGAAGGAATTAAGCTAACAAACAACAAAGGCAAAAAACAAACTCACAGACACAAACAATAGTATGGTGATTATCAGAGGGAAAGGGGGGGTGTGGGTGGTAGAAGAGGGTAAATGGGGGGATAAATGGTGATGGAAGGAGACTTGACTTTGGGTGGTGAACACACAATACAATATACAGATGATATATCATGTAATTGTACACCTGAAACCTATATAATTTTATTATCCAATGTCACCCCAATAAATTCAATAAAAATTATTAAAAAACCACTCATGTCAAGTTGTACCAGATTATCTGTAGAGTTAATTGGAATAATTGGATAAAACAGATTAAGCACTGACTTTTTCCCCCACATAACAACATTTCAATTTAGGAAGTGGTCTCTTTAATTGGAAGCATAGTTATTTAAAATCTGCTTCTTGGGAAAGTTAATCCCAGTAAATGATTACTATAAGAGCTACGCTTTATAAACTGTGGTACATATAAATAAAAAACAAAAAAACAGGAGTAAAAATAATGTGCTCTATCTAAAGGGTGTAGGAAAGTTAAGTAGAAGCAGGAGGGATTAGGAACTAGCAGAGAAAACAAGGGACCAAGAATCAGAAGACTGATAAAAGGCAACATTGACACTCAACCCCAACCACTACTTTCAACTAGCAGTTAGTTTTGGGAGTAGAGTCATGTTAAACTGGCATTTATAATGTAGGCTCTGAGATATGTTATGTTAAATCCTCTCTTATTTCCTTCATTAAATATCTAGGTAAGTATGTGACTCAGTTGGAGCACTGCACCAGAAGGTCATGGGTTCAATTTCTGATCAGGGCACCTACCTAGATTGTGGGTTCCATTCCTAGTCAGGGCACATTCGGGAGCTAACCATCAATGTTTCTCTTCCTCTCTCTCTCCCTTCCTCCTTCTTTAAAATCAATAAAAAAATATTTAAGTAAGTGTATTGTGTGCAATAGTGTTTAGGATATTAATAGTGTTTCTATATGATGAAAGGATGTTCACTTGATTCCTATGTAATGATTAGTCTTGGATGACAGCAAAGGTAACATTTAAATGAGCCAAGTATCTGTTAGATGAAGATGCTAATATCCATTTATTTTTTTACTTCCTTTCTTATTTAGAAATTCATATGTGTTTATTCATATAAAAATAAGCATACACAATACCTAGAATGAAAATGACTAATGTTCACATGGCACTTTAGAGTTGCAAAGTATTTTCATGTCTTTATTTCTCAAAATAACTTTATGGAGTAAACATTTTACCAGAGTGTTATGTTTTCTATCCCAGAGACAGAAAAATCAGGACTGGAACCTGTGTCTCTGAAAAAACAAATTCCTACATATCACTTAAAATAAAGAGTAGTGTTTAAAAAATACATACGCGTTGATCACTGTATTTCCAGTAGAGAATATTATACTCAGACATCTGTCATTCTGACCTTTAAAGAGGTACTGGAAATGTCATGTCTAGCCTAAACAGCATACACAATACATGCTGAAGTGTTCAACAAAATCTAAGCCTGGGACAAACAAGGACAATCTGTCAAGCCAGCTGCTCTCAACACTTGATAACACACTCTGGTTCAGAAATGGAAGCTTGTTCCTGATACTGTTCCCCAATCACTGGTGATAAATGCCAGTATGTCAATTCTTCACATATTTGAGAAGTCTCACATATTTACTCTGACATATAGGTAAGGTCTTCACTCAACAGGGTGAACACAGCACTGCTAAGACATTTTTGCTTATAATATAAATAGAATTTGTAGGCAATTAATTAATTAATTATTATTATTATTGCTGATAGGTCAAGGAGAAAAAAAATAAGTAGGGTAAAATGCCATTATAACCAGTTCATATTTTTCTTTTCTCCAACTTCAAGTCATTTATTATTTCTAACATTGTTGTTTTAATTTAAGCTGAATGTTCAAAATGCCAACATTGCAATAGTTAAAGAAATATTGATTATATTTTGTGTTGAACTAATCTCTCTTTAGGCTACTTTCTGCACCACCATCCCCTTTTTTTTGGTTAAAAAAACATAAAAAATAAAAATATGAAAAAGAATTTGACTATTTGATTATTGAATAAAAATTTAGGAGGTGATTAGACCAGGCATTCTATTAAAAATTGGCCCTGTGAAATATATTTTTTCAGACATTAATAAAAAATTAGGCTAAAAGGAGATAAAAGAAAGAGGAATGATGAACAATAAACCAACAATGAAAGGCAATGAGAAAAGATGAATTAAGATCTAAAACAAGCCATGAGGAACTTTGCAGTGATTTTCAGGTAAAGTGAACAAAATGAATGCCATAAATCTTTTTACATTTACGAAGTTAAAATTAAATTAAAATATAAGAGACCTATAGAGAATACACAACACATATTTGTTGAAAAGGAAATAAAAATGCATCAATGAGAGACCTTTGGCATTGTGGCGGTATGGTGGAATCTAGTAGTTATTTTTCCAATTCTCATCTCCCCTTCTTCCTCATTGTTGGGGTTAGGAACATGCCCTGTCAAAATATTACATTTCTAGTACCTCTTGAAGTAAAAAGTGACCATCTAACTAAATTTTCACTGAGAGATATAAGTGGAAATATTGTGTGATACTTCTAGGAAGCTCTTTCTATATTAAGTTTTACAAGGTTACCCTAAATCAAAACAACAATATCATAATCTCAATGACTTATAACATAACTCATTATAAACAAATATTCATAAGTAGCTCATATTATGTTTTATTTATGTTTCAGCTGATGCTATTCTCTACATATCTCCTATTCAGAAATCCAGTTTGAAAAAAAGCTTCTCTAATTTGGAACATGCTGTTTTTTTAACAGAAAGAAAAAGAGAAATTTCAGAAACAGCTGATGATTATAAAACCTTATGCTTGGGTGTGGCACATGGGACATCCTTTCACATTCTATTGGCCAAAACAGTCACATACCCAAACCTAACTCAATGGGTGGGATGATATACTACACTTGGTATAAACAAGATAGAAAAATATACATTTTATAAGAGAATATAAAGCAGTTTATAATTTATTTTATGAAAAAGATTTAATAACTAATGTGAAAACATGAATAGCTGTATATAATTACAGTTTTGAGTACCATGTTTCTTTCAGCTTTGAGTGCTGTTACATTTAATTTATACATATTTATTTTGATATATGCAAAGTATTAGAAAATATACAAAATTGTATCTATATTATTTTATCCCACCTCACTCTAAGAAAAAGTATCAGTGTAAACCATATATTGGGAAAGACTTTTGGGCAATGGTGACCTGAAACGTTCTACATTCCTCTACACAGAAAATAATATAAAGCTAAATAAATAGTCCAAAACAACCATTTTAGGGAGACAATAAATTGAGAAGTGTTTATTCGTGAAAAACAAAACAAAACAAAACACAAATATTTGGTGTAAGAAAGGGGAGTATTTGTGGTCATCCTTGGTAAAACTCAACCCAGGTGTAGCATCTTTTTTTTTTTTTTAAATATATCTTTATTGATCTCAGAGAGAGGAAAGGAGAGGGAGAGAGATAGAAACATCAATGATGAGAGAGTCACCAATTGGCTGCCTCCTGCATGCCCCCGACTGGGGATCGAGCCCACAACCCAGGCATGTGCCCTGACCGGGAATTGAACCCTGATCGCCTGGATTCTAGGTCGACGCTCAACCACTGAGCCACACTTGGCCGGGCCTGGTGTAGCATCTTAAAGCTGATAGGGAAATACAGCAATTTTTCTATGAGCAATAACAAACAGTTGAATACTGGAAAGGATATAAATGAAGTAAAAATCTGTAGCTTTGCTGGCCAAAAAATGATGAACCCAGTTTATAATGAATGGGGAAAACCTTTATTGTTGTTAATCTGACATTGTTGTCTTGGTTCAGTTTGTTTAGAAGTCCAGCATGAAATTTAATGTAGACAAACTGGATATTAGAGAGAGAGAAAAAGGCTGTGATAAGCTCTCTAGGTATTTCTCACAGGTTTCCAAAGTATTCATGCCTGAGGGTGACTGAAGAGTTACCAGTGGGCCCAGCCAGCATGGCTCAGTGGTTGAGCATTGACCTATGTACAAGGAGGTCATGGTTTGAGTCCGGTCAGGGCACATGCCTAGGTTTCTGGCTTCACTCCCAGTAGGGGACATGCAGGAGGCAGCCAATCGATGACTCTTATCATTAATGTTTCTATCTCTCTCTTCCTCTCTCTGAAATCAATAAAAGTATTTTTTTTTAAAAAAGAAAAAAATTATTGTGAAAAATTTATATGACATTTTAGAACTATTTTGTATAGATATCCTACAGATCATTGTATTAAAAAAAGGGGAAAAACATTTGATCTTAAAGAGTCTGTATTATCATAATATATTTTTATTTTTATTTGGGTACTTCACAGACGACATAGAATTGAGTTTATTTTAAAGAAAATTATTTGCAGCGATTATTAACTTAAGATCAGAGAACCAACATTAGAGTAAGAATAAATTTTAGCAAGACCATGAGTAGTTTATAATAGCACAAAAACCATATATGTAAACATGTGTGTGTGTATGTGCATTTTTCTAAGGAGATGTTTCATGATTTTTATGACATATTTTAATGTAAGTCTGTTTTACTTTTTGTATGCAGATGATGACTACAATTTTAATTACTAAAGCACCTCCTTCAAAGAGAGCTATCTCCAATAAACACATTGTCAGTCACATGACTATTAGATAAAGAGCCAGGATACCCTCTACTCTCAGGCTCTTTAGATAACTGACCACTTATTTTTTCTCTTCCTGTGCTTTAAATTCCTGCACTTATGTTTTAAATTCACCAATAACGAATAAGTCCAGCAAACCCTAGCCCTTCCAACCCCCATCCTCAATTCCAATAAAACCAGAACCCCAGGCTCATGCACTCTCAGTTTCTCTACCTGTCAGCTACCTGTGTGGCCCCACGTTTGTTGTGTAATAAGCCTTGTCCCTTTCAAGGTTTCCTAGTGGTTATTGCTGAAGGTGTCTTGCAATCATAATAAGAACCACAAGGGCCTGCCCAGCTACAATATTGGCTATCAATGGGCTGAGATCCACACAAAACACATATTTAAATGCTTACAATACGCAAAAGATTTTTAAAAGCATTCTATCAGAATTGTGGGAATATATGTTAGAAAAACTACCTGATTCTGCCACATTTGCATTTTGAAATATTTAGAAACAGAAAAAGGGAATGATTTATAGCAATATGTCATACTGAAGCTCAAGAGCCATTAAATATCATTAGATTATTGAAAGTTGAAGGTAGAGCAATCTCGGCAATCTAGACAATCTTGGACCAAATCAATAGTATGTGTCACCTCTGGGGTTACCACGTAAGCAAAGAAAGTATCTGGTAAATGAATGATGCTCTGAAACAGAATTCCTATTCTCTTATCCATAAGAGATATGTTATGTGATGTGAAAATTGCTGGTGACAGGTAATAGTTTGAGTTTTAAATCGGTCTATAGTGTACATTTTCTTATAAAATTTTAAAACTTTGATAAGTCAAATATAGTAAAAACCCTTGTTCTTATATGTTTTGGGTTTCTTCCCTTCCCTAACATCATAAAATATCATGTATTTTCGTAAATCTTTTTCAAATTTTTTGCATCTATAGCTCTATAATCCAAATTATATTTATTTCAGTGTATAGAATTTAGGGACCCGGTGTCATCAAATTATTCCAAATCCATGACAGCACATACAAAATCATGTCAGGTGAAATGTTTCATGCTATGTTTGGTGTAATTTTATTCTACTTTGTTAACAGTTGTTGTTTTTTGTTTTTTTTTAGAGGGAGGAAAGCAATCTAAAGTCCCAAGTTAATATTGGGAGTATTAGCAACACCAGAGCATGCTGTCCATTAAAAGGATTAACTCGAATTTCTTTTATCAAAGAATCATGCATAGGAAAATTGGCTCCAGCTTCCTTAATCATTTTTCACTTCTAAGAATAATGCCCCCTGTCATCTTCTAAGTAATATGTTTGTTTCCTAGGGCTGCCATAACAAATTACTAAAAAATCTGTTGACTTAAATCAACAGGAATGCATTCTCTGAGAGTGCTGGAGGGTAGAAGTCTGAAGTCAAGATGTCAGCAAAGTTGATTCATTCTGGAGGCTCTGAAGGAAAATCTGTTCCATGACTCTATCCTAGATTCTGGTGGTTGCCAGCAATTCCTGGTGTTTCTTTGCTTGTGGCTGCATCACTCTAATCTGTGCCTTGATTGTCACATGGATTTCTTTCCTGTGTGTATCTGTGTGTTCTCTCCTCTTCTCATAAGGACACCAGTCACTGGATTTACAGTTCACCATATTCTAGTATGACCTCATTCTAACTAATTACTTCTGCAAAGACACTATTTCCCTAGAGGTCAAATTCTGAGGTCCCAGGTGGACATGAATTTCGAGGGGACACTGTTTGACCCATTATAACTAGGGATCATTTAATTTGGTCTGCGATTGAATAGTTTTATTTCTAACATTTGTGCAATTTATAGAATAAAGAACAGGAAACCACTTATCATTTCCTTCCAGTATCTCACTTTGCAATGGAATTTTAGCATATGCGTTTAAATTGGTGCCATTTTTTTTTTTTTTTTATTTCCTTTCAAATATAAGAACTCTGTTTTTTAAACAAGCCAATTATGGTTGTTAAATCCATGCTGCAGATCAACCCTGAAGTGACATATCTGAAATATCCATATTTCTCTCTTACCCAGTTAATTGAAAAACCACAGAAACGAAGTTATTTTGAGTAGAGTAAGGCAAAAGATTTGGATAAAGTTTATAAGGACTCCTTGAACCTGGATCAGCTTTGTCATCCATGAAAAACCAGCTATGTTCTGCTGAGGTCTGCATTTGTTATGTGTAAATTCTTTTTGAATGATTTCTCAAGTGATTTTACACACTTATTATTAAATGAGAGTAGCAGCATCTTGCCGGATTCCTCATCTGTTCTTACTCTGATCCCGTGTGTCAATCAAGATGATACTCATTTGAATATCAGCACACGTAAAAAATAAACTAATCTGCAGTTAATTTGGGAATTTGCTGTTCATGGTGGCTGAAATTTCATTCAGAATACACACCAGTGCTTTTTAATTTCAGATGCAATTCAACATCCACACTGCAGTGGATCTCCTCACTTCTCCGAAGAATTCCCACTTCTTTCAGGAACAGATAATTATTCACAAACTCTGAGTCTATAACTAGGAAAATATGACGATGTTTACAGCAGGGAACGGGGATAGTGGGTGTTTTCACAGCTGGAGAGAGCTTCTCATGCTCTCCCCTCCCAGGGTGAAGGACGCGCATAATGAAGTAAGGCCTCCAGCTGTTCCAACTCCTTGGGACATCAATTAAGCCATGTTTTTCTCAAATGTGTTTCTGTTCTTCAGTTATGTGCATTCTTTCTGGATACAGATTTATCTCCCTTCAAATCACATTCCAATTATGCTGAGGAGGAGAGCATGAAGTCTAAGCCTATCCCCCCCTTGGTTAAAAAATAAATAACAACTGCACCATTCATGCTGACACCTCTATAAATATTGTACTAATTTAACACTGTTCTGAACCTACGATTTTGGCAATGACACTTGTCTTCTTTCCATTTAAGTGGCATCGTATTTGAGTTTTCTAATATGTATTGTACTTAGAGAAGAGGTTTCAGTAACACATTTATAATATAAAATATGAAGACAAGTCAAATATTAAAATGGTAATTAATTCTACACCTCAAACCTCATGAAATTATAATTGCATATTAATAACTACAAGTGGCTTTGGGTCTGGGGAAAGATTTTAATTTTTATGATGAGAAAAAGATTGTTTTCAGAAATAACGTTCTTTTACACGGGGGTCCAACTAGCATACGTTATTTTAGTAGTCACGGTGTTTAACCTGTCATTCTGGGCAATTCCAATGGCTATGGCAGAGCTCATATATTCGGGTAAAGATTGCGTATAAAGTCTCATGAGAACACAGGGCTTTATAATTCCGGAAAGTACTCCTCTAATGGTACATAGCACTTGTACAAAATATAATTGGGAAAAAAATTGGCCTAATTTTTATATCTTAAGCAACCTGATTTTCAGATTTCTCACTCCTGCAGTGACCTATTAAATCCAAGGGACAATGTGTAAGTTCTGAGGGAGAGAGACTTTTTGTTTAAATAAACCAGAAAGCCTAACTGGCAAATTTGATTCAGACCAAGTCAAAAAGTTCAAAGACTGACACCAAGAGAGTGAAGTTATAATGAGAATGCCTTGTTTCTAATTCCTTGAAATCACATCCCTTGTATCTCTTGAGAGTCACTATATTCCAGCATATGTCTATTCTTCCCTTGGCTCTTGGATCTATCTACCTGGCACCTAGAAAGGCAAGCCGGAATGATTCCTAGTTCCAGAGCTTAGCATCTTAACTTTAAATAAGGCTTATTGTCATGTCGTTGTTACAGATACGACATCATCAGATCAAATGACAGAATTCTGGTTACTGTGCTCCACCTCATACAACAGAGTACAGTGATCCAGTTCTGATCTTGATATACGTATAAGCTGTGTGACTTCAGGCAAGTCACAACTCCTTTGAATCTTAAATTTACTGTCAGTGTAATAAGGCTAATATTACGTCCTGTGTTCACGTCTGAGATTAAATTAATGCAGGTGGAAAAACTGCAAAAAAAAAAGTCATATTAAAATCATGGGAATTTCTGCAACTCCCAGAGAGATTACATGCATTGAGCATTCATTCGCACAAAACACGTTAATTGAATAGTTACTATGGACCAGGCTTTGATTTATTTGGTGTGGTTAAGCAGTAAGCAAAAAAGACTAATAGGCTTGTCATCACAGAACTTACCTTTTAACTTAGAAGGCAGTGTGGCAGTAAATCAGTAAAGGTTATTTCAGGGAGTAGTGTTCTGTGAAAAAATGAAAAAGAGAATGAGAGGGAGCCAGATTAGATAGATTGCTCATGCACTTTTAATTATTTTACTAAGGTGAGTATATATAGATGTATAGATACATGTAAACAATTACTACATTTATACACACTATATGTATACTATATAATTCTATATATAATATGTGCTATATACAAACTATATGTATATGTATATATTATGTATATGTATATACCATGTATATATATCTAGCAAAGATATTATATGCAAGGCCTTACCCCTTGCTTAAAGTTTAAATAACTTCTGGAGTTTGGTTTGATGTCTTTCCCTCACTTGGAAAATTATTGGCCGATATTTCTATTGATTCTGTTCCAATGACTCTTTTCCTTTATTACACCAATTATATGTATGCATCTCATAATTCCCTTCTTTTCTATATTTTTCACACTTTATAACCTTAATGCTTGATCTAGACATTCTCTACTTGCTATATGTCAGTTTCCTAAACTTATCTATTGCTACAGATATCCACTGTTAACCTCATCTATTGATTCTTTGCTTCATATATTATATTTAAGTTCTAGGGATTCCCTCTAATTCTTTTTCATGGGTTCAAGATAGCCTCCATCTTTTCATCTATCTTGTTCTAAATATGTATTATACTTGTGTTAAAGTTATTTTCTTTTTTTAAAAAATATTCTTATTGATTTCGAAGAAAGGAAGAGAGAGGGAGAGAGAGAGATAGAAACATCAACAATGAGAGAGTCATTGATCGAGCCCGCAACCCGGGCATGTGCCCTGACCGGGAATCGAACCCCGATCGCCTGGATCCTAGGTCGACGCTCAACCGCTGAGCCATGCTTGGCTGGGTGAGGTTTTGAATTTTGTTTTCAAAATAATTTTTGTTTAATGTGTGGAAAATAATCAACAATGAAGAAAAGAGTAAAAGCAAGCAGAAAAGTTTTAAGACTGAGAAGAGACCAGTAAAGTTTGAGAATTTGAACGATATATGAAAAAAGATGGATAGATGTAGAATGTGAGATTATAGTAATTAAAAATAATTCCTATTATATTTACATGTTGTTTCCTTTATTTAGAGATACTCTTTTTTCCTTAAAATAATTAGTAGGTGATGGTACCAGTTGCTGAGGTAGGAGAGAGATGGCAGGGGCAACCAATTTGGAAGAAAAATTAAGAGCTGTGTTTTTAGCATGTTAAATTTGAGGTGCCTGTCATTTACAGTCATAAAGATGTCTCATAGATATTTAGAGTTTGAATCTTAGACCCACAGAAGTGATCAAAGCTGATAATATAATTTTGGGAGTCATCAGCACACAGAAGATTTTTAAAAACAAAATGAAATCACCCAAGTAGGTGTAGCTATAAAATAGGGGATGTATTTTTGAGTCATTTTTTGTCTATTTCCATTTTTATCAGGTTTGTTTTAAATTCATATGTCAATTTACAGAGAACTGATACTTGTATATTGAAAACTTCATACTGAATATTCTTATTCCAAAATAGAATGTTTTCTTTCCCATTATTTCAGATGTCAGCTCAGGTTCCCAGTAGTCTTTCCAAGCATTATTTATATATACATTTCATATTTCAACTTAACTTTATTTGCTTCAATTAAAAATGGACTGTTATATCTACATTCCTACAAACAAAACTCCAGATAACCAACATTGCATAATTCCAGTTACAGAATTATGTCTACAAACTCCCAAGTGTCTAAACTGGCAGTTGGTAAGCCAAGTTAGTGGCTAATCTGGCGAATCTCTTTGCATGTATCACTACATAGAAAGAGATGTTTTCCTTGAAACGTGAACTCAGTTCTCATACCTGTTCACAAAACATTCTTGAAAACCACTTAATTTAAAAAACTCTTCTGCTTTTCTTTCAGTGAAATTGAGTTCAGTATCACACCCCAGGTGAGATACTATTGGAGTAAAGTTGACTTTTGTTTGTTCATTTTTTCCAGTATGATTTTTTTTTTCTTTAACAGCTGCCACCTTGGATCTGAAAGGCCTACCCCTGGATTTGCTGTTATTTAAAAGAAAATTAATCTCAATTTTATTTCAGTTACTGTTATTTGTGAAACTGAAACTCTAATCCCTAACTGATCTATAATAATTCTCTAAGAAAGTCAGAAATCTTAAAGTTGAGTCACAGCTTATACCCACTTGAAGTTCAATCCTCTTAGGCACATAAAGCTAGAGATAATAAAGAAAAGAGAAAAAAAAGAGAGAGAAAACAAGAATAATAAAACCCAAGTATTGAACTAAAAGGTTGAAAATCAATCTCCATAAAATAAAAAATAAGAAAATAGTGGAGGTAGGGAGGATTAGGCTTTCTATAATTAAATCAATTCTTACTATCTCAAAATAATTGTTAAATTTATTTCTCGAGAAAATGAAACAATTCTTATTGAGGGTTTTCTTTTACTTTAAATAGAGAAAAAGGCAATTGTTTGTCATGTGTCATAAAACCTTTTCAAGAATAAATATTGAAAAAAATGTAAGATATTATTTAGTTATACTTTGCATATTGCTTACATATGTCTATTCAATAAAAGTTCAGAGAATTCCTGTAGGAAAAACACTAGCACCCAACAATCAGTCATTCAGAGTGGAAATACAGAAAAGCAATACCATACCTAATTAAATTAGTTAAATGCTGCTGTCTGGATTTATCTAGCCATTGTAATTTAATCAGAGTTAAATGAGATCATTGTTTAATTAAAATTGAAACTAATTAATTGCTCCAATTGTTGTTTCTGTGAAAGTTGCAATTTCTTAACAAAGCTACTTTGATGAAGTGAAGAGATTCCTAGGAAAATAGCCTTAGGACCATTGCTGTGAATTGAAGTCATTCACAACATAATCATTTTACTTTGAATTAACATAAAACGTTGAAGAGAAAATATTTACTTTAAGTATTGGGCTTTCTAACTGTAACATTTCTTAAAACAAGAAAGTTAAATTATTTCTTAAAATAACATTTTGCAGAAATAGAATAGGAACTAAAATAATTACAAAAGTTTGATTTTTTAAAAAATTATTCATGTCCTATTCCTTCTTTGACCCAAACCGTCTGGATTTCCACTTTTACTGACATTGATTGTAAATATTTTCAGTTTTAATTGTAAAAAACACTTGTGTGTTTGTTGACTTCATTGATCTTTCTGACTTACCTGATTTCTGTTGTACTACTCTCTCCTAAGTTTTTCTTATCATTTCTACTTTTTAATGATGAGTTGCACCCTGAGGGTATGGATCAGAGGAGGGTCAGGGTTTGGGTGCATTCCTGACATCTGTAGCAGTCTGAGCGAAACCATGATGACACCTGCCACGATGTTTGGGAATTACAAGTTGTTCCAGGTAGAAGAAAGCCTACATTTAGAAACAGCAAAGTTAGAATCAATAATTTTGCTTTATAGTGCCTTTTTTTTTTTTTTTTAATCTCAATAAGGTGAAGGAATTGATACTATTTCTATAACCAGGAAGGAAAACATACATTTTGTGCTCTATTTTTTTTGACCACATCTCATTATCACTTCATTGTACTTTTGCACTCTGTGTTCAAACGTGCGCTTCCACACCACAGGCGCCACAAGGCAGCCAAGGGAAATGTGACTCAAGACAGGATTCTTCACACTCCATTGCTCGTAAGCCTTTCAGTCTGATACTCCTTGGTACAAATGGGATGTTCCTTCTGAAGTTCAGCTCACCAAAGTGCCAGAGTCCATAGTGTGGGCCAGAAAAATAAGGAGTTTGACTCATGAACCCTAAAGGTATGGTTAGACTACCTTCACATAATCATTCTTCCCCTGACTAAAAACAAGGGGAGGTTGAAAATTACTTTTGGTTAAATGTCAGCCTACCCAAGGAAGATCAGTTTTTTTATAAAAAGAAAAGTACTCAAAAATAATATAAGATATCAACATTCTCCAGGTACAGGATAGCTTAGGATGTAGCAATTTCCCCCCTCTATGATGTGTATTCAAGCTGCTGAGTATATTCCTGGCTCAAAGAGAAGGAAATATACTGATATGGGAACCCTAAGAGGGCAGTTGGCGTTCATTCAGAGGCCGTCTCATAATCCCTTCAGGGACTCAACAGCTTCTCTCTTCTGTTCACAGTGTGGCTGTCTGGGGGTAGAAGAAGTGCAGCTGAAACAAACACCTAAAAATACCCTGGGTAATGACAAAGTTCATAAATTGGCTAAAGAGGAACCAGCCTAATCACAGTTCTGACACCAATTGCTTTGAAGTCTTCACAATTATACTACTTATCAGAGCGCTTTCTCGTTTCCGAATGAAAGGGATAATTGGGTCGTTTCGAGTACCCTGCCCATCATTTTACATCACTTGCTTTATATTTCAGAATGCACAGAAGGCTTGTGTGTCCTCTGATATTGCCCATAGTCGAGGGTAGGAGCTGGGAAGAAAGAGACAAAGGCATTCGTCCCTGCTTCCAAAGTCTATGCAGAAATAACAGAAGAGCAATGAGCAAGAACGGTCTTCCTAGAAGTTACCATAAGCAGACTTTATGTTATGTGTTTGCTCTATGCTTACACATTCAGTGGGGGAGTTGGGGGGTGGGGATACAGAGACAATTAGGAAAATACTTTTTCTTAAGCAATGTATTGCCCAGTAGAGGATACAACATGGAAACAAATTCATTGTGGAGGAATATTTTCTAGAATACACTTTATCACAAAATGCAGTGACATGAAGGCATGACTCAGACAGAGGTATGATTAGAGGAGGAGCCTGGGCAGTCTTCGCTGTGCTACATCACCCAAATAGAAGGTCAGGAATGAATTACTCTAAAGCTGTGGCTTGAGACAAAGTATAAATTTGTAATAGCAATTATTTCTTAAAGAGAAGCTCTCCCCACAACCAAAGACAACTTCTAAGAATGTCCAAGATATTTGCTAGGCCACTGAGCCACAGCTCAATGAGCTAGAGCAAAAGGACCCAAGAGAGAGACCAGTGTCTCCTCAGTAACCATCTAATTACAAGGCCAAAGGTATATGTATGTATTTTTATTTAGATATTGAGTATAGGCATATCTAGAAGATATTGAAATTAGAAATGCTTCCTTTAGTCATTACCCATGCCTTAAGATGGCTTATGCTAACCAGTTAGAGGGTAACGAATATTCAGGTAAGTCTGATTTAAAACACACACACACACAATTAAAAGGCAAACCTTTTGCCCCCACTATTATACAGATATAATGAATTCCCAAATAAGCATAGTTTCTAGAATATATTCCACTGAGGATTAGTCACTTCATTGATCAACTTCATTGATACAAATAACTAAAAATTAACCAATCTTTATAAACTTAAGCCAAAAATAGACATGTAGCAAAAATTATGATATAAATATCACATAGTAATAATCACATATAAGACGTAAATTTATTAAGATCTATTTGAGGAAGACAGAAAGAAAAAAACCCTTCCTCTGTTCATAGCCTATGTATTCAAGTTCAAATGAAGACATTGAGAAAGAAGACCTGGGGGCGTATAATCTGCCACATTTGTTCTGAGATAATTTCCCTGTCCACCTAAGTTTTGCAGAAGGATTTTTCAGGCAATGTCATGTCAAGGAAGGGCTAATCTCTTAAGGAGCATGTCAACTGAACAATTTTAAATAAATATCAAAGAGAGTTAAGTAAGCAATTAAACTGGTGAGTACATGCTCATTTCATGATTAAAACTATTAAGATACAATTTTTCAACATGTTTATGTTTCCAAGTTACTTACAAGATTTGGAAGGATGGGGCAATGATTTAGAAGGGAACCACATTGATATCTGGCCTTTGGGTTTCTGAAAAGTGTTCAAAGCATCCAACCCCACTAAAGAGTGTACTAATCAAACATAATCAAAGATAATGATTATTCTAGAAGTCTAATTCCATCAAACAAGCCTCTACTTTTATTGACCTTTCGTTTTTCTTTCAAAAGGTAAAAGAAGCAATGAGACAATGGCTACAAGGGCATAATTATAATCAATGAGCAAACGCAAGTGAGCATCAGAGTATGTGCCAAAAATATGTGCTGGTTAAATGCTTTTTACATGATTTAACTGGTTAGAGATATTGAAGTTACCCGAATCGTATACAGTGTCACATAGAAACTTGTAACAGAATAGGAGAAAAGTACAGAAAAGTGGCAGATACAATCCCTTAAATATATAACAATACATTTACGCTGATATTTGGACAAATGACTACATGATCCCATGGTGAATACATTATAAAAGATAGAGACTCTACTGCTTATTATTTCTGTAACATTTAAACTTACTTCAACTCTTTGAATCCCATTTGTAAAAAATAAAATAAAATATTTAACTCAAAGGACTCTGATAAAGGTGTATATATTTTGTGTATGTGCACACACACATACACACGTACTGATCCAAAAAACTTGTAAGTTCTTAGCAAATAAAAACTACAAATTTCTTAAATTATAAATTCTAAATTGACAAATTTACCTTCTATTCTAATCAGCACGATTTTTGCTTGAATTTAAAATTCAGTTTTGGCCGTAGATCCAGTATGCACGTTCAACGCTCAACTCATAACACACATTGAAGCAAAGATTCTTTTTCCTCCACTGTGGATGGCCAATTCCAAATGACTGATAGTCTATTTAATGATTTACTTTTTCGTGGTTTACTTTTCAGTTCCCCACTATAATTGCAGTCCTGTCCTGCATACTGATCCAACTGATGATGGCTTAAATTGTTTCCTGATAATGCAAGATTTAAAGATGAGAAACAGTAAGGCTCTTCTCTAGTAAACTAATAGCGAAGACAGAGACATCATGCTGGTGCTGCTTTCACTTCTCGCATTGTTTTATTCTGAGAGTATTTTCATGGTACCGCCTCGGTAGAAATTTGGAGATTTAAGCAAAATAAAAATTATGTGAGAATTTGGGGATATTTAAAGTGGAAAAGGCAGTAAGGACTTAAAAATTAATTGACATTTGAAGTGAATGAAAGAGAATTCAGGGACACCATATACCTGGTCAGTTCCTACATTTCATAAAGAATCTGGAAATTATCTTAGGGGTTTTCCAGTACAGATGCACCAGGGTACCGATAAGGTAAGAGGATGGTCCAAAAGCATGAAGGTAATTAGAGAGAGCGTGTTTTTGTCATTCCTCGTTAGGCACCCTTCTTTTCTCTATCAAACATTGGTTTTCTATGTAACAATTTACACCTTTCTTAAGAACAGAAAAGAGGAATCAAGGAAAATATCATCTATAAAAGTTTTTATATTACTAACATTGTAACTAAAAGGATACAGAAATAGAAAGATTACAAAGAACACCTTCAAAATCATATTCATTCTAATAAAAACTCCTCAACAAATGACCTCACATTTCATCTGTGCTCTCATCTAATTCAGGTTGTATGATAACCCTTTTCTAAGAGCATTACCCCAAGTGGTGTAACGGACCATGGTTCATAAAGTTTGAGAATTTAATAACCATAAATTCCTATATATGCATATTCCTTATAAGTTTAGATAAAAGAGGAATCTAGCATAAAAAATGCCTTTTAATAGTTATTTAATTACAGGTTGATGCCCACTCCCTTAACAAGGAAACCTTGACATCCAACAGTAATTACTTAGAGCTTAAGCTGGGTACAGACCACAGAGTTGACAAGTTGTCTTGACTTAGTGTGTGGTAACATTTATGTCTCCTGATATCCCTAGGAGCAGATAGTAGGAATAAACTTGAGCTTCTCATTTTGATGCTAGGACATATGCTGGAATAATAGCATGTGATGAGTGAAAGAAGAAATGTGTGGGGGAGAGATGTATGTTCATTTCTTGAGTCACACCTGCTGCTGTGACTATTGAGCCTGAGCATAAACACCAGCAAGTAAACCATCCTGAAGGTGTTGGTAAGGCAGAGACTACAATGCTGGTATCACTAGTGACTTTTCTAAGTTATCTATGGCCCTGAATTATCCAGTTGAGTTATTTCACACTCACCTCAGGTGCTAGCTCTTACCACTGACAACAGTGGAGGTTGGAAGAGTGTATAGTCAGTCCTCAGTGTCATCAATAGGTTCTGCCACTTTAAGCAAAACAACATATACAAAACCCATTTTACTCTAGACTAATTGTTATAAACAAGAATTAAGTTCCTAGGGCATCTCATCAAAGTTATAAAGAAATGATGCTGAACGAAATGATGTTACCTGAGGACCTGCTGTAGATTAAAAAGTAGTTTCTATTCTGTATTGGAAGTCTCGCAGCTCTCCACTAACTGTAGGGGAAGAGAAAGTACCAGCGATGGTTCGTCCCAGTCTGCAGAGGAAGTTTCCTGCTGTATGAACCACCAAAACTGATTGTTTAGAATCTTCATTTCCTAGGCCTTAAAGTAGTGATTTGATATATAACAGAGGTTTACTTTTTCACTTCACACATACTGCCATGCGGGTCAGTTGTAGGGGTGGGAGAATGTCTTTGCTCCGTGCAATCATCTGGGACCTGGTTTTATTCCGTGTAATGGTTTGGTCATTCTGTAGAGCTTGATCATACTCCACCGGAAAGTCGGCATCACTCTAGCCAACAACCAGAGAGAGAGAGATTTTAGTGGCCAGCCTTTCTGTTCACTTTTCACAAGTTAACACTGGGCCACTTGACACCGTAGAAATGCGAGAACACTGGAGATGTAGTCTGGACATTTATTTTTATTTTTAAAGACTTTTTATTGATTTTTAGAGAGAGAGGAAGGCAGAGGTCAGAGAGAGAGAGAAACATCAATGTGTAAAGCCAAACATGGATCAGCTGCCTCCTGCATGCCCCATACAGGGGATTCAGCCCAAAACCGGGGCATGGGCCCTGACCTGAAATTGAACTGGCAACCTTTCAGTGCACAGGACAATGCCCAACCAACTGAGCCACACTGGCCACAAAATGGAAGTTGTTTTTTTAAATAGAGAAAGTTCTTTGAGATTGGTAAACAACTCTCAGCTACAGTAAATGTCATTAAATTATTTAAATAAACAAAATTAGCTCATAAATAGATTCTACACCCAGCAGGTACTCTGTATTCCTTGGAGAGTATTTCATTACTAAATATACCTCAAATGATTCTCTACCATACACAATCACTAAAACTCAGTATTTATGCTTATTTTAAAGCCTGTAAAATCAGCCACCTAATAACTAAAACACTTGGTAACACCTTTAATCCGCCTCCAGTTCAAATACAATAGGTAGTTACTCCAGATACCCCTGAAGATTCAGTTGAACAAGTATTCTTGATAAGCGGATTTTTAATCAAGGAAATAGGCGTAGTTAATTATGCACACCGGCTGTGCTTTAAATGATTCTTATTAACTGTGTGCTTCACCTCCTAGAACACAACCCAGGTGTGACAGGCAGTTCTTCCTTAACTGATGCTTGCTGAGATTAGTTAGACAGACTTCATCCAATTAGCAATCCCATCCTCATGTGAAAAGTGGAAAACTGCTGACAGTTGCAAAGACTCCCAGTAGTGATTTTCCATTGCTGTGTTCTTTAATTATATCCCTCCACAACCACTAAGATGTCACACAAGCACTAAGATGTCACACAGAGCCAGCAAACACACAATGAAATATATTTGGGTGTAAAAATGCTACTTTCTGATGGAAATACTGTAATCTCACAAGGGCATATGGTACAATATTAAAGATAAGTAATCCCCTGAAAATTTTTATTTTATGTTTACCCCTGCCAATTACCTTACTCTTTTATTTTAACTATTAACTTTGGTGTAGAGAAAAAAGTTATAAAATAAAATCAATGGTGAATAAAAATGTGAAACAGCTGGGAGTTTTCTAAATCTACCTAAATAAATTTCAATGTGAGTGCTGGATACATGTGGTGTAATTTATTCTTAACGAGATGACTAGAGTAATTTTTTTAAAGATAAGGTGTGCACGTAATATCTCACAACAGTGAATATTATGCATTCACAACAGTGAATATTGCCCCATTGCCAGAGCAAAAAGCAAACACAACATAGAATAGTCTGGCTCCTCAAATTATAGTCTTTATGATATGTTTCACAACTACTGTCAGCTCAAAACAGGCTGGGAAATAAGAGTCCCTGCATGTATTTAATATGAAATACTACTTGTTTTACCTGATTCTGTCGCAGGTCCACAAGAAAATGTAATTGCACATGGCATTTTTTTTAAGATTTAAAAATCTGAATTTAATATCTGAAATATATGTTTAGAGAGACTTCCAAAAAGCTGAGAGTGGAGAATATCGCATCACTTTTATGCTTCTATAACCCTCCTCTTTTCCTTGACAATCTCCCATGGCAGGGAAATGGAAATGATCAGGTACACCTTTTTTTATTTAACTTTACATTTCCTCACTAAACAGTATGATCATCCTGGTTATATTTATGTTCATATAAACTGTGTGGGTTTTATTCTTCTGTGCAGACAATTGTGAATTCTGCTCAGGGCCTGTATTACATTTTCTCAGAAATGTCAATATCAGGGTCCAGAGAGTCAAAATGACAGAAACACTGGGTGATGTTTTTTGAGATGCTAAAGGAAGGGGAGATATAATGCATAGATATAGTTTTCAGATACATAGATAAATAATAGATTATTATATGCATATGATTATATATGATACTACATAGTATAGATTATAATTATGTATATATGCTTACTGTACTTAATATATAAGTAATCACAGTTATACACAAATGCATATTACAATATATGTTATCTGACAGTTCATACCTATCTACATCTCAAAACCTGAAATTGAGACTAACAATCTCCTTGAACACTCAGATCTTATTAGCTGGAATACAGCTTTAAACAAGACAGAAGAAGCTCCTCCTCTCATGCACGGCACATTCTAGCTGGGAGAGAGAGATGATCCTAACCTAAAGGTGTCACAGTAGTGGTGACTAGGAATGCTACTTTAGGCACGGTGGTCATGAAAAGACTTCCTGAACAGACACAACTTAAGCTGAGATTATGATGTTTAAGATGAGCCTTGAATGTCAAGGAGGAGCCCCCTATGCCACAATCTGTAGGGAATGCAAACCTGACAGAGGGAATAACTAGTGAAAAAAATTTAAGTTAGGACTGATGAATTTTAAGTGGTTCGAGAAACAGAATATCTGGCCAAAGAACAATTTCTTCTATGTTTCCTTGATCTACTGGCTAGTAGCCATACAAAAAAATAAATAAAATCAAATTAGAGCCTGGATAAATCTCAAAAACAAGGCAAAGGGAGGAAAACATGTAAATACTGTATGATTCCATTTATATAAAATTCTAAAAATACAGAGTAATATTTAGGGACAGAAAGCAAATTAGTGGTTGGTTAGGTGAGGGATGGATTATGAAAGGATTTAAAGATATTTGGGAAGATGATGGGAACAACTGTAATTTTGATTCTGGTGATAGTTTCATGACTGTATGTATATATATCAAAACATCAAATTACATGTTTTAAATATGGTCGGGTTATTGTACATAAATTACACCTTAATTAAAGCTGTTAAATGAGTCATTGCAGCACACCAAGGATTGGTGAGTTGGAATTAATGAGTAAAGAATTGATATAAATATTTGAGAACACAAAGACAATTGAAGGTGATGAAATTAGCCAAAAATTATTCTTGGTGGTACAATGTTAAGCATACAAAAAAAGTCCCTGTGAAGACAGCAAGTCGATTTTGCACACATAATACGGGAAGTAAAAGTTTTGTCCTTTTTGGGGTAAATAGCTATGATTTAGTTGTTCTATGAATGTCTAATCAAATGATCCAGAGAATCACTTAAAACTATTACCTAATCAAAATGCAAAATGCATTGATGTGTGATGCAATTAAGCAATAAATTCTAAGTGTATTCATTAAACAGGAATTAAAAATAAATATGATTTTATGGTCAAGTCTTTCAAAACCTGAGTCAGTACTAAAGTTAGTCCAGCAAAGTTGCAATAATTATCTTAGCAGTTGAAATTCTATTAAGATAAAAATATTAATATGCAAATCCCATATATTCTCCTGATTGAAGAGAACATTGCAAAAGTTCTTCATCATCCTTAAAAAAGAGCACCACTCATCTATTTTCATTGATATTAAACCAATTTAGTGTTTTAACTTTAAATAATTATTTTTCAATTACAGTTGACATACAGTATTATATTAGTTTCAGATGTACAATTCAGTCATTAGAAAGTATATAACTTACTAAGCGATCATCCCCATAAATCTGGTACCCATCTGACATCATACATATGATTACAATATTATTGGCTATATTTCCTATGCTGTACTTTATATCTCCATGACTGTTCCGTAATTACCAATTCGGACTTCTTACTCCCTTCATCTTTTTCACCTCCCCCCACCAATCTGGCAACCATCAAAATGTTCTCTGTATCTAAGCCTGTTTCTGTTCTGCTGTTCTTTTATTTTGATTTTTAGATTCAATTATTGATAGATATGTATTGATTGCCATTTTATTATTTATCTTTTCGTGTGTGTGGTTTTTTACTTCTTAAGGAAGACCCTGTAACAGTTAATGTAATACTGTTTTGGTAGTGATGAACTCCTTTAGCTTTTTTTTGTCTGAGAAGCTCTGTATATGTCCTTTGATTATAAATTATAGCTTTACTGAGCAGAGTAATCTTGGTTGTAAGTCCTTGCTTTTCATCACTTTGAATATTTCTTGCCAATCCATTCTGGCCTGTAAAATTTCGAGTGAGGAATCAGCAGACAGTCTTATGGGGTCTCCCTTGTAGGTAACTATTTTTCTCTTGCTGCATTTATGATTCTCTCTGTCTTTTACCTTTTGCATTTTAACTATGATGTGTCTTGGTGTGGGCCTCTTTAGGTTCATCTTGTTTGGTTACTCTCTGTGCTTCTTGCACTTGTATGTCTATTTCCTTCACTAGGTTAGGGAAGTTTTTTGTCATGATTTTTTCAAATAGGTTTTCAGTTTCTTCATCTCTCTATTCTCCTTCCAGTGTCCCACAAGATGCAAATGTTGGTATGCTTGAAGTTGTTCCAGAGGCTCCTTACACTATATTTTTGGGGGTTCTTTTTTCTTTTTGGATTCTTTTTTTCTTTTTGCTGTTCTGATTATGTGCTTTCTGCTTCTTTTATTCCAAATCACTGATTTGGTCCTCTGCTTCAACTACTCTGCTGTTGACTCCCTGTAATTTATTCTTTATTTCAATTCATGGTATACTTCACTTCTGGCAGGTTCTTTTTTATGGTTTCATGTCCTGTTTTTGATGCTGCTGAGGTTCTCACTAAGTTCATCAACTCTTCCCCTGAGTTCATTGGGCGTTCTTATAAACAGTGTTTTGAACTATGCATCTAGTAGATTCTTTGTCTCCATTTTGTTTAGTTCTTTTTCTAGAGTTTCATCTGTTTAATTTGGGACATGTTTCTTTGTCTCCTCATATTAGCTGCCTCTCTGTGTTTGTTTCTACGTATTAGGTGGAGCTTCTGTCTCCTGGAATTGATAGAGAGGACTTATGTAGTAGGTGTCCTGTAGGTTACAGCAGCACAGTTTCCCCATTCACCCAAGCTGAGCACTCCAGGTGTGCCGCCCCCAAGGTGGGTGGTGTACAACCTCCTGTTACAGTTGCTCCTTGATTGCTGTTGGCATTTCAATGGGAGGGACTTAGCCCTACATCAATCAACTGTAAAAGGGCTCACCATGGAGTAAGACTTACTCCACTAGGGCTCTGGTGCCTGCTGGGTCCTCCCCTTCTGTCACTTGTGGAGATGGTTGGGTGGTGCTTCAACATGATCTGAAGCTGTCCACCATGTGCACTGGCTCTGGGGCCTCTCAGCAAGTGCAGGCCAAGATCAGCCACTGGCTGTGTTCTGCCTGGGGACACCAGGCATGAGCAACAGAGCATCTGAAGATGACTGCTAATGTGCTGGACTTTGAGGTGCCCAAGAGACGTCAAGTTGCAGACAAGGCTGCCTACCACCAGTGTTGGGCCTGGGGTCACTTAATGAAAGGTATGGGCACACTGAGGTCAGATGCTGCTTGTTTGAGAGATTTTAGGAAAATCTGAAGCATGAGCCAAGATAGGCCATTTATATGGAAAAGCCACTGAAAACAGTTTGGGTGGGTCAGGGCCTCAGGGAGTCACCAGGGAGAGGTGAACAGTGATAGCTAGGTTGACAGAGACTCATATATGGCAACTTCATAACAGTTCTGTGGGGAGAAGGCTCAGAAAAGGAACAATGGCCTCTGCCAGTAATTCTGTCTGGGAGAAACCTGCTTTTCCAACTCTGACTCTGATTCCAGATAATCCAGTTCCTCTCCATATGTCCTTGGTGCCTTTGGAGCTGCTGCTCCAGTGCTAAAGCTCAGAGTGAGTGAGTCCAAATAAGTCCTTCTATGGGCCCTTTAGGAGAAATGGCCTGGGATTCCAGCAGCTTCTGCGTCACTCAGCCACAATCCTGGCTGGTTTTTAAAGTAAAAGTTATAGGGACTTTTCTTCCTAGCACTGGAACCCTGGGCTCAGGAGTCCTGGTGTTTGGCTGGGACCCCTGGCAACTCAAGGTTGACCTCTGCAGCTGAGATATACCTCCCAGTCTTTATCTGATCAACATGGTTGTGGGACCAGTCCTTCTCATGTCTCTGTCCCTTTTACCAGTCTGAATGTGGCTCCTTCTTTATATCCTTAGTTGTAAGACTTTTGTTCAGCTAAATTGCAGGTGGCTCTGAATACTGGTTGTTCTGTAGTTTAGTTGTACTTTTGATGTAGTTGTGAAAAGTTGAGAGTACCATGTTTACCTATGTGGCCATCTTTACTGAAAGTCCCCTAAACCAATTTAGTTTCAACTACGTGTTATTGGTTTATGTAAAAACTCACATTATTTGTATGGTAGAAATTTTACTTTTACTATAAATAGCAATTCTCATAAAGTGATAAAATGTTTTGTAAATGGTAAAACTTTAAATATAATATAGCTAAGAAAGTTAGCATTCTTTAATGAAAAAAATTCACAATGATAAAAAACTTAATTGTGGTATGTTCTATTTCACTCCATTATATTTTTATTCTCTGCAAAATACAGTTGTATTACATTAAATAATATAATCAAAGAGAACTCATCCATACATACAAATATTTACATATATTAAAACAAATTTTTTTTCCCCATGAAAACATGGGGGGATCGTTTTCCCTCTGTCACCTCATAGATTATTTGATATTACAAGAGCTACTTTGAGTATTATAATACATATTGAAAGGTTTCTAAGACAGGTCTCAGGGTGTGACTGAGAGGAAGTATAGGCCCCAAATTGGATGGAAGTATGCACATAAACACATATGTCACATACTGGGTGGAGCAAAAGTAGGTGTACAGTTATCTGTATGAAAAATAATAAAATTATTAATAAATAACAATATAAGAATAAACTGTTTTGTGTACTCATAATTGCAAACCTACTTTTTCCCCACCCTATATATATTCTTTTTCTACATATATAGAGAATTATGGTCTTAAATTCACAAAACTTTGGTAAGGGGTTTTGAAATCTTCCAGTCATTCTCAACTTTTATTTTTTGAACTAACCTTAGGGTATTTAATATTAAATTCATTAATGTATTTAAAAATTCCAAATTGTATTAAAGGAAACAATAAAGAAAATTTGAGACACACTGGATTTAGAAGAATTGGAGTAAAAATAAAATTTCATTAAAGACAATAAATGAAAAATAAAATATCCTGAATACTCTCTTGTTGTAGGCAGATTTTAAAACAGAATCTAAAAGAATGAATTTAATAATCTGCAGTTTCTCTTTTTTAAAAAAAAAAAAATTTTGAAAGTTAGAAAGATAACAAATAAAAGTAATTTGTATTTTTTCCTGTTTGAATTGAGGAAGAAAAAAATGATAGTGATTTTGCTTATCTTAAATAGCTCTCATTCTTGGCTATGTCTCTTGGCAAAATATGAGTCCACTCACACATTTCCAGTTGTTGAGAATATTACATTAGAGTTTAACGTATTTGACTGACTAGTAAAAATATAGAAAAACACCATAATAAAAGGTAAAAATATATTAATACTATACAAAAATAGATAAAATATGATGGCGATATCAGCTAGGAAGGAAGAAGGAAAGAAGGAAGGGAAAGAAAGAAAGTCAGAAGTCACATCTTGGGTTGATGGGTGGGGCTGTCATTGGGAGCCAAAGTTTTCACTCTAAGCATTAATCTATGAATCAAGTCACTTGTGTCTCATGTGTCTCTACTGATGTTTTTGATGCTGCCTGGAGGTTTAGTCCTCTCACTTATCTACCTGCTAACATTTATTAATCTTATCTTTGAAGACCCAGATCAAATAGCATTTCTCTGTCTTTTTCCCTCAATAATCCAGAATTTACCTCTCTTTAATCTGTACTCTCAGAAAACTTTACCTGTTAGTTGGTTGTAATATTAGTCACAAAGCATTTTTACTTATTTGTGTAATGCCAGAGACTACGCCAAGGGTCATGCCAAGGATTATGCCAAGTGTAGTGGCCACTCTGGGCCAGGGAGATTCACTCTCAATCAGGACAATCCGAAGAAGACCATGGAGCCACAGGAGGATGAAATATTTCCTTTATTTGGTCCGGGCAGGCCAAACGTACAAGATAGACAAACCCACACTCTCTCCTGGTGGCAGCCAGCCGGGCATACATGAGGGACAAACCACACCCCGAGGGACAAACTGCAAACGTGCACTGCTGAAAGTCCTGGGTCAGTCTTATAGGAGCCAGGACAATAGTGGCTCTCAGCCGACATGGGTCAGACATTAGTTATCTACCAGGGCATCTGTTATGACTGTGCAATATCATGTTTACACAACTGCGGCCTTGACCTGGAGAAGGTGGTGAGAAAAACCAAGTGTCTTCGTTTTCCCTACATTTGTCTTTCTACTTAATTATAATTATAGTTTGAGATCCTTAAATATAGGAAACAGTTTTGGGAGACAAAGAGAATTTCCAAATTCCAGTCAGCCTCTCTTGTATGAACCAGTGAACTTGGAGAAAATATGTTAACCTAGAGTTTCCTCATTTGTGAAATTGGGACAATAAGATTAATTTTACATGGCAGTGGCAAAGACAGATTTATATAAAATGGGTAAACTGCATACCACAATGCTTGATGTAACGTATCTGAGCCCACCTCCCATGCAAATCCCTTGTACTTACTTGTTCAAATTTAAATGCCCAGAATATCTTTTATTTTCTAAGTGCTGAGTATATGGCCCTTCCTTTCCCTTTTTCATTCTCCTATTTATCCTCAAGTCTGAGCACCAAAATAGTGCCTCACAAAAGAAATAATTGAATTATGTTTAAATTTTTTTGTTGGTCTAACTTTAATAGCTCTTATTATAAAATAAATACAGAAATGTGGCTGGTATGGTTCAGTTGGCTGAGCATCGTCCCATGCACCAAAAGGTTGCAGGTTTGAGTCCCGGTCAGGGCACACACCCAGGTTGCCGTTCAATCCCAGAAACCAATGGATGTTTCTTTTTCCCATGCATGTTTCTCTCTCTCCCCCTTCCTCTTTCTCTCTCTCTAAATCAATAAAAACATATTTAAAAATAAGCAATCATCCATTGTCCTCAGCTTCATAGGTACACACACACACACATGCACATGTACACATGCACACATGCGTACACACAATGCCTTCTTACTGCACTTTTTATATTTTATTATAAAAGTGTATTTATAATATATGTATAATGCGTATTATTTATTATAATAATATGATAAAATATATAGTATGAATAGTATATACACTATACTGTATATCATGTATATTCTATAAAACATATAATACCATACTATGCATGTTGTCATATATAAATATATAGAGACATATTTTAGCCCATCCTTTTCATTTTAATATTATATTTCAATCACCATCATATTGTTAAATATAGTGAGGCATGTTATTTATCTATTCCCGTTTTGATGAGATAAATGGTTTTACATCTTTGTCTCTAAAATTTAACATTTTCACATTTGCTACCAAAATTAGTTTTCTGTTCATATAGTCATATTTTTTTTTACTTTTATGTTTATTTGATGTTTTGTTTTCTTTTTTGAGGAAAATGTGGGGCACACTAAACACTTAAAGCAGGAT
This sequence comes from Miniopterus schreibersii, assembly GCF_964146895.1. Classification (NCBI taxonomy): domain Eukaryota; kingdom Metazoa; phylum Chordata; class Mammalia; order Chiroptera; family Miniopteridae; genus Miniopterus; species Miniopterus schreibersii. The sequence continues at coordinate 135,024,595 of NC_138102.1, forward strand.
ATAATTTCTATTGTTAAGTTTAAATTATGTCTATAGAGATACACTTACATATGTAAGAAATGTCAAATGCATAAAAAGCTTTAGATTATAAGTATTGAGAGAACTGCTGTAATCATGCACAAAGGAAGAAAGCCAACCAATGCACTGTCATCAAAATGATTGGTTTACCTCTGAGTGTTTTATGAATTCAAAACAGCATAGCTTTGTTACTAAAGAGATGTTATAGAAACGTCATCCAGGATATGGATTTCACTTGTTATTTTATTGATGGTTTTATAATTTGTTTAGTTTGCCTCTTTTTTTTCATTTTTCTTTTTTTTAAATATTCACTTTTAATTCATTTTATCCCTTAGTAATTCACAAAATTTTTCACTGAAGTGTTCTTCTTAATAAAATTATTAATTGAACTGAGTAGTTATATATGCATGGACAACCATCCACGGATTTTCGTTTCTCCCATTTGTATGATGTTCATGGCCTAATTTCTTTATTCATCTATTTAAACCAACATATTAAATATTTTTTCTAATTTTTATCTAGATAAATCAATGCTGCAAATAAGCCAGGTGCGTGGGATACATCAATGACAAATCAGATTTGGAATTCTGAAATGGAGGAACTTACTAAAGTTTTAATTTCATTTTTGTTGTTACAGCTAATTTTATTCTAAGTAATAGAGATATTGGTCACCAAAGTAGATGCTGTTGTAACAACAATTTAAAAATCCTGGGGGTGGGGGGGAATGCCATCTTTTCGAGGTTGTTCACCAGGCAGAGTGGAAATTGGTAGCAGAGAAGAAAATTTGGAGACAGAAACTTCTCATTGGTGAAAATGTGTGAGATTCAAAGTTGAGCACGTTTCCTTCTGAGAATGTGGCTGTATGGGAAACACTAAGAAACGGAAGTCCACGCAGGCCTTTGCTTCCGCTGGCTGAGTTCATCAAGGTACTAGAGGAAAGAGGTGAGCTCAGACAAGGCTGAGCAAGTTTGGGAGCAAATAACAAATGCCATTCTGGAAAACCTCCAAAATCTTGGGGCCTCCAACATTTGAAAAGTCAACTACTTCTAGACATCAAGAGTAAAGATGTGATTGGGAAAGGATTTGGATGGCATGTGCCCGGCAGGATTTATACCTGCAACGTTGGATTAACAACGTGGTCCTCCTCGTCCAAACCTCTTATTTCAGGCAGCCTCAAGCTATGCTGAGAAGAATAGCCAAGAGAATTAAAAACAGAGAGAACAACACCATTTTTAGATGTTTTCTCTGGAAAGGGTTTTTGGTGTGGTTATTGGCTGACAGAACTGACTAGAAACAGATCACAAGCTCACTATGTTTCTGAGAAAATTGTGTTGTCAAATTATTTTTTTAAAAAAAATCCTTGAATATTTAAGTCTTAAAACAACCCTTGGATCCCCGGAACTTGAAAAAACTGTAAGTCTCCACAAGAGGGTTCATCACTAACACCCACCTCCAACACATCTGCGGAGGAAAATGGTCAATGAAAAGCATCCAGACTGCGGAGCCTGGGACATGAAGGACAGTGGAGGCAGGCATTACTCCTAGGAAGCAAAATCGAGGGGTTGATAGGGAACTTTGCCACTGCCATCCAAGCAGGGCCCGCCCACAGGCGCTTTTCATGGCCTGTGACCAGTGATACTGTGGTTTTTCCTATTCTTTCTAATGAAAGTGTTTGCTGTAGTTAGGATTTCCTGTGCCACCAACTGGAACTGGTATATGTGTGTTTATAGTGGGAAAAGGTGAAGACAGATAAATTGACTTTTCATTTATAAAGCATCGGATTATACATAGCTGCATTTAAACATGAAGGAGAGAAATGTACATACTTCAGAGTTTTTGATCTTTAAATTAACTACAATAACTAAATGGGACTGGGGATTATTTGTCTTGGGAAAACAACTACTAACTACCATCAATCTCTTAGCCTTCAATTCAAACAAAAACCCCTTTTCATAGTTATCTTGTGAAATATTGGCAAAATTTTATGTTTTGTTTCTCATTATCTTTTCACAATATGAGAAGTATAATCTGCCTTACAATTTAATATCATAACGAACATTTGGTTTAATGAAGAGTTAAACTAAAAAAAATTTTTTTTCATCTGTCTTTTCTTGTTTTCTGCTCTAAGATGCTCCTTTTTAAGGATGCCCTCTTTTTTACACCATGTCAGAGTTACAGAAACATTTTGCATATACTTCAAATGGCATATCACAAGTCACAAATTTAATTTCCTTACTACTAGCAGAATGACTAAATGCTTTCATCTGGCAATCTTGCATGTAAATGGTTTCTATATGGTTTATTTCCAATGGTGGGAGATTAAAAAATCATTTTCAGGTGTTATTTGTGTTGCCCAGAAAGAATTCTCACCAATATATAAAAATGGCAGGATGACCCATTTAAAATTGGTCCAAGTTCCAAAATTGGATTATAAATGATCCATGTATAAATAACACTCCCAAAGTGTAATATGTGGAGCTATTTACTGGAAACATTTTGATACATCGACATTTGGCAAACAGTGGCAACAGATTTTAAATCTACTTGCTCTTAGAAATAGCAGTTTTAATGATTTTGAACTTGGATGAATTTCCTAAAATCACTCTATAAACAAACTATCGAGAACGTATTTCATGCACATAAAAAAAGAAGGCAGAATTCCAAAGCAAATAGGCACAGACATTCCCAGGCAGTCGCTTCCCAAAGTTTATTAAGAGAAGCAAGAATGATACAGATGCTGTGGGAATATTCAAAGGTAAATGTCCTCTTGCTACCTCACTTTTGAAGGGAAAGAGTCAAGCAAGGTTGACTCCTTTTCCTGGTCTGCATTCTAAACCCCTAGTAAACTGAAAAATCTACCAAAGTAAGTTATTCCCATTAATTCTAATGCAGTACTGTAATCAGTACCCTGCCTGCTCTGGAAGTCAAGGCTACTTGATCCCTGTCAAGATAAAATGATAACCAAACTATGTCAATATCTGAGTAAAGCATCCAAAAAAGTATTTCCTTGATAATAAAATATGCAATTGTTCTAATGAACAAACATGAATGTAGAATAGTATGCAAGCATATAAAGTGATGAGTCACTTTGATCAGAAAGATAGCCTCGCATAGGCTTAAAGGGTACCCTTCGGTTAAGAACTTCCAGGGACGATGGGACTATAATCCTGGTCGCACAATTATAGATGATAACAACTGTAACCTGATGGAGCCTTGAGATCTACAGAGCACTTTAACACACATATATTATTCATTCATTTACTCGTGCATTCAGGATATATTTACTGCATACCTACTGCATAAGTTTGAAGCTGAGCTGGAAATTAAGATTTGACGCTATTAACATGCAGATGGTAGTTGAAATTAGAAGAGCAGATGAGTACTTCCCAGAAGAGTATGCATTTAGGATGACAAAAAGAGTGGGCTGACCAAGGTACTCTGAAAAATGCTAACATTAAAGGCTGGAGTAGAGATGGAGTTATTAGAAAAGAAAGGTAACAAATGAATATGGCCTGTCAGACATCAAGGACAGTAAGAGTGCAACAGAGAAGGGGTATTAGCAGTGAGTATGAAGTTCGGTAAGAAAAAGACTCAAGAGTTTTTAGTTAGGTAAGAAGTATTTGTTGTACTTTATAATTAGATATTGATAATATATATTCACCTACCAGAGGGGTAATTGGACTTCAAAAATCTGTATGTCATCCATTGGACGCAGCCACCTGAGTCAGGAACAAGCACATGATCTAAGCTCAGTCAAACAGAGATCTTTCAAGAGAGAAGAATTATTCCTACATTAGTGGTGATGAGAGGCATAGGAGCTGTAATACATTGATCTTAATAATAGCCAGAAAACATAATCCCTCCCTATTACTACGTTTTATTGCAATGTGACTGTAATAAGAAAAGGAAGATATTTAGCACTTTTTGAATTTAGGCTTGCCTTGTGACTTCCTCTAGCAAGTAGAACGCGGAGGCCTAGGTGGAGCGCCGTCACGCTCCGGGGACCACAGAGGCCTTGCACATTTCTACTCTCTGTGTTGGATTCCCGCCGCCCTGAAAGCAAATCTGGATGGCCTGGCGGACGGTGAGAGTGTGTAGAAGAGAATCAAGGGGTCCTCAGGCACACCACCCCAATCTTAAGCAGAGTTCAAAGTTTCCCCAGCTGACATGCAGCTCCCTGCAGATGCATGAGGATGGCCAGCTGAGAGTAGGAGAACCAAAAGGACTTCTCAACTAATTCTAATAAAAAATTTCTGATGGTCAAACTAAATAAATCAGGGGTTGGCAAACTATAGCCTAGAGACCAAATCCAGTTTGCTGCCTGACTCTGTAAATAAAATTTTTCTGGAACACCAGCACAGTCATTTATTTATGTATTGTCTTTGGCTGTTTTAATACTATAGTAGGGTTGAGTAGTTGCAACAAAGACATTTTGGCCCAGAAAGCCTAAAATATTTACTATATAGTTCTTTCCAAAACAAGTTTCCTGATCTATAAAGAAGATCATTGCTGTTTTATGCCACTACGTTTTGAAGGTTTTGTTACATAGCAATGCCTAGTTGATACAGGAATAAAAAAATTAGAAGCTCTCAGCAATCGTATGTCTTGGTATATGGAGGTAATCCTGGATGCATTAAGAAAGGATTAAGTTTATATGTTGACATAAGCAAATAAAATAGATGGAGAAAGTCAGAACACTAGTACAATTTTGATTCAAAATAGCTTTTCTTGAAATCCAAATACATCCATTTTTCTACTAAGGAATATTTGACATCCTCTTATAAGCCTTAATTAAGAATTTTTTGCTTAGGTTAAACTTAAGTCTTACTGTATTTAAACAAAAGAGACTTAATCAATACACATGCATACACACAAAAGAGAAAATCAGTTTTTGAATTGCTTAATATTGAAAGTAATTTAATAATTTACATGTGCCCTATAATTCATATAAGTATTAAGTCTTTATTAAAGTGGGTCAGATGAACTAAAACAGAAATTACAGAATAAGAGAGGAGGCTGAAGCTATCATATGTTAGCTAATACTATCATAATAGGAGGCTAATACTATCATATGTTATATGTAATTCAGTAGTATTAAATATTAACTATTTTACCATAAAAGGTGCCTAGTTTACATAATAAATGGTTTGTTAAGGGCTAATAAAAAATTTTCACTATGCCATATTAGTCTGTATTTAAGATTTTTAAAGTAGACTTTATTTTTAGAGCAGTTTTAAGCTTACAGCAATATTGAGAGGAAGGCACAGAGATCTCCCAAATACTTTCTGCTTTGTTTCTTTTTGACTGAGTTCTTTGTATATATTTGATAATAGTTCTTTATCTAAAGGACCATTAGATTTTTTGCAAACTTTTCCCCCCAATCTGTGGCCTATCTTTCTGTTCTCTTGACAGTATCTTTCACAAAACAGAGTTTTTCATTTTAATGAAGTTCAGTTCAACAATGTTTTCTTACATGGATCAGGCCTTTGGTGCTGTATCTAAAAACTCATCACCAAATCCGAGGTCATCTAGATTTTCTTCTATGTTATCTTCTAGGATTGTTATAGTTTTGCATTGTACATTTAGTTCTGTGATCCATTTTGAGTTAACGTTTTGAAGGGTATAAGGTCTATGTCTAGATTTTTTTTTTACATGCACATGTACAGTTGTTCTAGTACCATTAGTTGAAAAGACTATCTTTGCTCCTTTGTCAAAGATCAGTTGATTATATTTATGAGGTCTATTTTTGGCATCTTTATTTTGTTCCATTGATTTTTTGTTTGTTCTTTCACGAATACTATACTGTCTTAACTACTATAGTTTTATCATAAGTCATGGAGTTAAGTAGTTCTCTCTCTCCCTCAGATCACTCACTCTGGAAGTGTCAGCTGCCATATTGTGAGACAGCCCTGCAGAGATACTAATGTAAAATGATATGAGGCCTGCTAGCAACTCTGTAAATGAACTTGGAAGTAAATGCACCAAAATTGAGCCTTCAGAGGAAACTGCAGCTCCAGGGGACAGCTTCAAAACAATTTTCTGACAGACCTTGTACCTGTGGAACCCAGCTAGTCATGCCCAGATTTCTAATACACAGAAACTGAAAAAATAAATGTTTGCTGCTTACAACCACTACATTTTGGAGTAAGTTATTAAGCAACAATGGGTAACTAATTTGGTATTTTACAGCTACTGATTTTGAAATTACAGATAATTATTAATAAAAAGAAAATAGGAAACACAGATAATATTAGTGCTGTTCATGAGTGCATTGTCATGTATTAACTGTAATCACTGTTGATTTTCTTTCTTGGTATTAAATCTATTTCAAAAATCACTGTAAAATATTCTTTCAACAATTTTAGACTAAGAGTTTCCCCTCAACTGCATAGCAATAGAGCTTTGATGACTTATTTGCCTTTGTGTTACTAAAGAACATATTATAAAACTGCTCCCAACGTTTCCAGTTGTGAATGTAATAAAATACGCCTGATGCAATTTAAACTCCATGAACATTTAGATCACATAAATATTGGCTTGTACTTGTCATTGTAACTGATAATTATAGTACATGCAAGTACGCCAAAATTTCTGTTTGAAAATTGAGTGTATATAACATTGTACTAACAAAAAAAAAGTGTATGAGAAAAAAATTGTAACTTGGAATTAGCTTCCTATAAACATTTTGAAAATATTTCATCTGAACTGTTGCATATAGTAGTGCAATAGTTCCCAGTTTTTTTAGAATGACATTTTAATGACAATAATTTATATGATAATAGTTATTGTTTTCTTTATTTAGCATGTTAATCATGTTTTGATATTCAGATAGATTGCTGAATATTTTAGAGTAACTCCTTACTTCTTATTAAGGCTAGTGGTCCACAGTCATTAGGTAAGACATCACTGTTATTATTGGAACTCTTAGTAGTCAGAAGCATGAAACTCCAGAATAAGCTTTTCTAAAATATTTTACATTATCTTGAATGAGTCATTCAAACTTCTTAAGCATATGTTTCTTATATGAAGAGAAAGCTAGACAGATAATGTGGAAGTTCTTCAGTACCATGATACCACATATAAGGGATTAGGTAGATATCCCCCTACATGTCCCACAGGGTCTCACTTGAGCATTATCATTTGTACTGCAGCATTCATTTCATGAAGCAGTAGGCACATAATTTGAAAAAAAAAATTATTCTGCTCCTAGATCCTGTACTGGATTCTAAGCCAATAAATAGTACTATTCCCACCTTATCACAGAAATTTAGGGAGTTCAAATGCAGGAGGAATTTCTCTGCTCCCCAGGGGAAGCCTATCATTGCAAAGCATGATAGTTGTTTCTAGAACTTTTGAGACATAGAAACTCTAAATGATGTAAAATGTAGACAGAGACCTAGGAACAAGAGCAGCCATTTTTCCATATTGAAGGACATGATTTTGAGGAACTAAATGACAACCAGAAAAGAGCAGAGCTAAGAAAATTACACACAAATGAAGAGTGTTTGGAGTAACGATGAGCAAAACAAGTAAAATAAACATATTTCAAACGGTATGATTGGTATTTTAAACAACTGGCAAAATTCACGTTCAACTTGCATTTATCTAAAATGTAGGATATGCATACTTAAAACCTCTAGAATAAAACAGTTTTTAGTTATAACTGAGCCATCACTCAACTGTTTTTTTTTTTTTTAAAAATCTCCAGTGAATTCTTTTGTGACTTCTCTTCAAGGAAAACCTGTTTCTATTCCACAAAAGGCCTTGAACTCAACTGCATCTTGTTTCCTTACTGATTACTTAAATTTTCAAGAACTGTGCCACACTTCCATTAAGTTCATGTTGCTTGCAGTTGTCTATATAGCAAGGTGAATGTTCCAAAGTCAATACACAAAGAACTTCCTTTTAAGCCTATAATCAATAATTGACAATGATAAATAAACATCAATTATTAACAATGGATGTGGTTTAGGTTGTTTTACTTATGTCTGCTTTTAAAGCCTTGTAATGGATACCTACTGTCAGGCACATCCACTAAACAGAGTTCACTCTGCTGAAAACACAAAGAAGGGTAAGAATTGTTGATAAGAGATGCTTATAATCCCAGGTTACCTTTCTTTGATTCAAAAATTTACTCCCTGTGATATACCAAAAAAAGTGGACTTAAAAATGGGTTTTTGCTGGGCTGTTTATAAAAGAAATAAATGTTGTTACATGTGTTCAGATTTTGTTGAACTTGCAACAAGTTTATTACATCAGAATTTGCCAAATATTAGACATATGAGTTTTTTCATTGAACATTCCCAATAAGAGTCAGGAATTTATTGAAATAAGGGAATAAGTTACACACTGAGTTGTGATGAGCATGAAGCAGCACAATGTGGAGGTAAAGTACATTAAGTTATTTTTTTAGAGGGTATTATCCAAAATCCCAAAGATCCGTGTGGAGCAAAATTTCAGGTTGAGAAGACAACTTTGAGCAGGACTCACATATTTCAAAACTAAAAACCCAAGTAGAATAAAATGCAGGCAAATAGTAGGAAATCAGTCAACACCATGAGTTTACACCATGAGACAAAACGGGTCAACAATGTAAAATCAAACAAGAAATATGCATAGATCTGGCTGGAAGAGTGGGACCTATTCAGAGTGACATAAATGAGGATGGGATTAGTTATTTAAAGTACATGATCATTAATCCATAATCAATTATATGTGTTAACTATGTGCCTGCTTCCTGCTAGTTTTCTCAAGTATGAAATATTACCTTTAGTTCTTAAAATATCCTTGGAGGAACACCAGTATGATAATATTTAATCCACGTGGGTAACTGAGACTCAAAGATGTTAAGTAACATACCCAAGATATTACAGCTAAAAAAGAAACAAAACACGTTAATCTAGTTGCACCTTACCTGGGATGTGGCCTAACATTGCTGTCTCTGTATCAGACAGCTAGAACTAAAAGAACTTAAAATACAATGATGTGCCTTGTAATTTGCAGTTTTTCCAATTTCTCATCCGTTGACTATCAACTGCCTAGAAATATATCAATGCATTAAATTAAGCAACGCATCACTTAGCACCATTATTTATGGGTTGGTACATGTTAGAATATATTTCCTCATCAAATTCTAATTCTTCTGAATTTCTACCTAAGAGTAGAATTTCTACTCCAAGTAGCAGCTGAGGTTGTAGACAGCCTTTCCTTGACCTAAAGCATGCTTTCTTCCAACTTTTTCTGGGGCAGTTGTTAGGGTCTGTCGTGCATGCTTCTGGTTTTTCAAGGCTCTGTAGACACAACTGGGAGTTTCAAAAGGGAGCTTTTGTCTTCCTTTTGCCCAGGGGATTTTGCTCTGTGTTCTGCCAAGAAATTAGACATTTTAACTTTCACAGAAATTCTTCTTTGAAGGCTTCCCACAATACCTTATCTCTAACCAGTTTTGTCTCTTGATTGGTTTAATTGTATTACATTTAGAATCCTCTAAACTCTAGCTAGTTCTTTTGAAATATAAAGTAATTCCTCCACTTATAATTATTTATTGACACAGAATTTCACTGAAGTGTGTATTGCAACAACTAAGATTAAATATAATTGATAAGTAAAAATAAAACTGACCTATTTATAATATTGTTACAATTTTTTAAAGAGTTCAGGTTTATAATGATCTAGAACACTTAATTAAAACATGATTCTCTTTTACATATTTAAATACCTATTACTTTTTTGTTCTTATTTGTCTGGACAAAAGTGTTGAGTTGTCTAAAGATATTTAAATAGGAATTTGACAGCCAAATACAAATTTCAATGTCAAGTTTTTTCTGGCCTCAAAGGCACATGTAATTAAAGTTTCTTTCTTTCACAGAGTGAGCCCAATATTTGTGTTGGATTTTATCAAACTTAGTGCAAACCGGTTATCTGGAGAAGCAGGTTAGTTTAAAACAAAAAAAATCTGAATTTATTGTTTGTAGTATTTACCCACTTAAGTATCTATGGAATAAAGAATAAAGCCTAATATATATTAAAAATCAGTTAATTTACATAGGAGAAACCATTTTTTAAACTGGTTTCATTATAAACTGTACTTATTTTATTTGCTTTTATATATAACACAATCTCCAAACATTAAAGAAAATGAAACCTAACATTCTGATCAAATCACATTAAAGGTATGTTCTCAAATGTCTGTGTGGTATAGAATTTAGTTTGAAGGTTAAATCATTGCTCAATTTCTCCTAGTTTAGAGTTCTAAAATGTTTGCTTCCTGAAAGTAGAAAAGAAAGTGCTTTACTATTTACCTTTGGGAATACTAGGCATTTACCAGGAAAGCACATGTATTAAGAAGACTGACAGTGTGTTACCTGAACCTTTGCTTTGTGGGCAGATGCTTTTTGCTATTAACTGAAGTGGTTCTACATGACTCATTGTCACATCACTAATAGAATCAAACACGATCATACTCTCATCTATTCTTCTTCTTAGAATAAATTGTCTAATCACTATGTTGTACACCTGAAACTAATATAATATTGTATGTAAACCGTAATTAAAAAAATTTAAAAAGACTTTTAAAACATTCTTTAAATTAATATAAATATTAATATAAATGTCTTAAAATTGCTATAAATACCTTAAAATTATTGTAAATTATATGAGAATGAAGACTAGTTATTTTCTTTGAAGCACAAGTTATAAAAATTATGCTATATTTGGGGAAAAATGAAATGTACCTACAATATCTTTAATGACATATTATTTAAACTTTAAAGAGTTGATCATAATATATGATATCCTATTACGCTTTCCAGAACTAATTCATTAAATGGAAACACTGTGTAAACAAAATGCAGAGGAGGTCAAACTTGATCCTTGAAGAAAAGATGGCAGGTTATGATGCTAGAAAATATTTAAGTGAATTTTTTTGTAGACTGAACATTACTAATTCCATTTATTAACTAATTAATAAAAATTCATACATTAGAGAAAAATATATAATCTCTTACTGTTTCTACCAATATCTTAAGTGTGGCTAGGAAAACTACAAAGTATTAAATTGTCTCAGATTATTTGTCTGTCTCTGTCTCTCTGTCTCTGTCTCTCTCTCTCTCTGTCTCTCTCTTTAAATTTCAGCCCATCTCCTGTCTTCTACAGCTCAGGATCTTAGTCTCCATTTCAACTGTATTTCTTTGGTACTTAATACTATGTTGATATTACAGTGAAACCTTAATTCTTACTATATAAATAAGCAGATGAATCAATACTACCTTCTTTTTCCAAATTATATAAGTGTAGTCCAGAGGGGGTAAGTTAAAAATAACATTGAGTGTTGAGCCATTTCTGCCAGCAAAGAGAAGGGCAAAATCCTCTTGAGAAGAGAGTCTTTTGAATTTCAACATATTTTATATTGCCAAAAATTTTTGGAAATGAAATATAAGGCTTCTGTATTTGGTCCTCTAGAAGGAGATGGATTTCTAATTAAGACATAAACAGTAAAGAGAAAGTTTAGGTCTCTTAGTTTTCCTTCTCTGAAAAGACCATGATTTCCTCTTCATTCATGAATATTTTCCTGGTTATAGAATTTAGATCGACAGTTGTTTTTCTTTCAGCACTTGAAAAATGGTGTGCGAGTTCCTTCTGATTGCAATGGTTTATTATGAAAAATTGGGATTCATTCAAATTATTTTTTTCCATATGAAAGATGTTTCCTTTTCATTACTTTTAAATTTACTTCCTTTTTTAAAATTCATCTTTAGTTTTCTAAAGTGTGACCATGATGTGTCTTACTGTAATTTTCTTTGAGTTTATTCTGTTTGAAATTTGTTCAGCTTCTTGAATCTGTAAGATTATATCTGTTGCTAATTTGGGAAGCTTTCAGCCATTATTTATTCATATACATTTTTAGCCTCACCATTTTCTCCCATTTGCCCAAGACTCTGATGATACAAATGTCAGATATGTTGTTACAGTCCCATATGGTCCTGAGATTCTATTTTTTGTTGTTTTGTTTTATCTTTCAGTCTATTACTTTACAGTTGTCTAGATTGGGTAATTTGCAATTCAGTATCTTTAAGTTCACTGATTCTTTCTTTTGTTCATCTCATTCTGCTATTGAGCCAATTCATTCATTTTTTAAATTTTGTATAGCATTTTTTTTATTTCTAAAATTTTAATTTGTATTTTTATTTCTTTGCTAAAACTTTGTTTTCTCATTTGTTTCAATCATTTAACAATAACTCATTAAAATGTCTTTATGATAGCAGCTCTGACATCCTTGAAAGGTAAATGAACCTAAGTGTTCATTGACAGATGACTAAATAAAAAAAATTGTAGTATATGTTTCTAGTGGAATATGATTTAGCCTTAAAAAAATAAGATTTTGCCATTTGTGACAATGTGGAAGAAACTGGAGGACCTTATGCTAAGTAAAACAAGCAAGATACAGAGAGGAAAAAACTGCATAATTTTACTTATATATAAAGTCTAAAAATGTTGAATGTATAGAAGTAGAGCTTTGAATGGGGAGGGGAGACATTGGTCAATGTGTCAAAAGTAGAAGTTATATAGGATAAGTCTAGAGATCCCATGTACGGCATGATGCCTATACGTGAGAATAATGTATCGAATCCTGGAAATTTGCCAACAGAGTAGATTGCAAACACTCTCAAAAAATAAAGTATACAGGTGAAAATTAAGAAGTTGGCAGTAGATGGTATCACCCAGAGTTGGAAGAAAGTATTGTCCAGAGCAGAAAAACCTACTTAAAAATAAATATAAATGATAAAATAGTTACAGAAATTATTTTTTTAGTTTTAAAAAAATACTACTAGAAACATCAAAAATGGTACCTGACACCTAAAACAAACTGTGTTAATAAAATGCTTTGTGGACACCTCCTTAGATACTCAGACACTGAGGTATCCTCTCACATACTGCTGTCCTTTTTCTTCTCGATAAAGAATTTCTCCACTGTTGAACTGACTCGCATGCCCTGGACAAAAGCGTTTAACTGCCAGTTGTTCTATATAGCAAGGACTTTGAAGAGTATCCAGAGCACACCCCTTGTAACTGCAGACACGCCACTCATGGCTACTCAGCACAGTAGGCCCACATTTGAACCGGCTCACCAGTGACCCCTTTGAGAGCTAAGTCCATTCAACAGTGTGTTTATTTTCCTAAAGCTCTTTGGAAATGGAGTGCTGTCCAATACTCATTAATTTTCATTATTCCCGATTCAATTGTTCTATCAGGATGTGCATTAAAATTATCAGTTAAAATTAGAGCTCGGGAATTCCTGCCAATCTCCCTCAGTCTATCGTCTCTGATTCGCTGTAGAGGCAACATTCCTGTGTTCTGCTCAGTGTGTTTTTGGTAATTCATGCGTGGGCGACGGTCAAAATGCCAGCGGCCTGCATTCCATGTGAAAGAGTGCTGGATGCTTTGTGGCAGACATCTGATCAAAGAAAAAGGCTTTCCCAGCAACAGGAGTCCCTGTCAGTTTGGGCTGTGACACTCCACATCTCACATTTAGATTCCAGCAAGTGCAGCGCCATTAGATGCGCTTTGATTCTCCTGTAGACATCAGGTTTTAAGGTTCAGTATGATTTCCACAGCAAAATAGCACTGCTGCCTTATAATTCTTGACACTTAATAAATGCAGAAAGTATGGATCAAAATAAGATTTATAATGCACATTTTCTAATTCCTAAATTTAGTAACCCTTGATGTTAATCCCAGAAGCTAAAATGAAGCAGCGATGCACTGTGAAAGTGGAGATTGAATATATGATTACATGGATTACATGTCTAAATTTCTTTGTTACTCATTGTAAAGATTAATGATGGAGTTCAAAAAAAGAAACAAAAAAATTGAAAAATATCAGCAAGTGCTGTGCATGGCATATTCCCTCACATTCCCTTGTATCATTTCTTAAAAACAGTTACAAATAATATTAAATGAAGTAAAAACATTTTGAGTTTTTATATCTATATAAGTCATTGGTATTGAGCAAATTCTGTCTAAAATGGAGTCAGTAAATATGCATTAAACACATAGTATGTACAAGGGATTATATATTCATTTGATACTGCACTTCCACATACTATTAACTTTAAGTTAAAAATGTCATTGTTGTTCACTGTCCTTGCTCCACTAATTTATTTATATAAATTTCCCTTCACCCGCATCCATATCTGTTGAAGTCTTACTCAGGATCATTTGACACCTCTTCGCTTTATGTACCTTTTGCCAGAGTTTATAAGATGACTGTGCTTGAAATCCCATGAGTAAATCACATTCTTCTAGTCATTTATGTTTTCCATATGCTATTTTTTATCTTCTTTTTTAAAAATTAAATTTATTGGGGTGACATTGGTTAGTAAGATTATGTAGGTTTCAAGTGTCCATTTCTATGACACATGATCTGTATATTGCATTGTGCGTTCACCACGTTCACCACCCACAGTCAAATCATCTTTGTCATCATATATTTAGCCCCTATATCCTTTGCTATCCCCCCCCCACTTCCTCTGGAAACCACCGTATTATTGTCTGAACTCACAGACACAGACAATAGCATGGTGGTTCCCATATTCCATAGGCGAGGAATGTGCTCAGATCCAACTCTTCTGTCTTACATCTGCTCAGAGTTCATCTCCTTCTAAAGACATCTCCAAGGAGAAAATTCTAGCAAAGCATAACTTTAACAGATGGATAATGTCTGTAGCCCATGTTGAGAAAACTTCTAGGTTCAGTGCAGTGGAGTTTTGTAAATTATTTTCATTCATTTTTCTTAATGCCTGAAGGTCGAAAAGCAGCACTTGAAGGTATGGTCACAGAGACTATGTGATTAAAGGATAAGGTAGTATCCCCAGAACTTTGAAATAGAACAATATTAATTTCTAATCTTGGATTTGTAAGTTACTAATTATGTATTCTTAGGCAAGCTAGTTTGACTCCTTGTGCCTTGGTTTCCCCATCCATTAAATTGAGTAATAATGCCTACTGGAGGGGTTTCGTTTAGGCACAAATGAGAGAACTCATGTATGGAAAACAGTGCAATGTTTTAAGTGTGGTAAAGTAAAAAAAATATTGTCGATGTTGTTTTTATGTCTAATGACCACTCAGACACTATCTCTTCTTTCTACTATCTATCTCAGGGTCATGTGGAAACATTCAATAAATCTCAAACTATTGACTAAATAAAATAACAAAGAAACAATTTACTATACTCCTGGCCCTGGCTCAAACGCTCCCTCCCTCACAAGATTTTCCCTATAATTCATTTTCTTCTAAATGTGTTTCCTTCATCTCAATGGCAGTACTTAGAGGTTTCCATTGCAATATAAAATTCAATGTGTACACTTTTCCTTTAAAGTGAAAACTGAGAAGACAGTAACTACACATTATTTATCCTTCCGCTTGCTGTTGTCTCACATATATATTACATGAGGAAGAAGACACGGAAACAAGTATAATACAAAACATAAATTCACAGGAATGGCAATAATAACATACAAACGAAGCAAAGTACTCTGGAATAATAAGAGAAGGGGCCATGGATTTTTGACTGGAGATCATTGGGAAACTACATTTAATATGAAGCATTTGAAAATAAACTAAAGCAGGAGTACAGTTTTGACAGCAGACATGGGGTGGGGGTAGTTCATTCTCTCACTCTCTGTTGAAATGCTATAATAAAAATGTATTTTTCAAAACATTTTTATTATGATTTATATTAAAAACATATCCCTCCCATAAATTCAGGTTGATATTTAGATGAAGAAAGCAAGGAAAGGATAGATGTACCATTTTTTCTACGATTTCTTTCTCAGAAGTAAATGTCATAGTGTGATAGTACAGTAACTATATTTGTATATGGTTTTATATTTCTCATTGATAGACATATGACCATTATTTGAATAGGAACACATTTCTCAGAACAATGTTAGATGAATATTTCATTAAAAATATTTAGTTGAAATACAGAGTGCAGAATGGAAAATGTACATGATATGTGTATAGCTTCTTTAACGTTCACAATGGGTGTACCTGTCTGAGAACCACTCACATCAAATTATAGAATGTTAGAATGTTATAGAATGTTACCACAAAACCAGAAGTACGTATTTGCGTATTTTGTGTGCCCCTTCCTTGACATCATGCCCCTGAGAACCATTATTCTAAATTCTATCAGCAAAGATTAGTTTTTCTTGTTTTTTATATTTATGTAAAGATAATCATACAGTATGTACTCTTAATTTTGGCTTCTTTCACTAAAAATTTGAAATTTATGTTGTTGTTGTACGTAGCATTGATCAGTGAGATTCATTCATGCTATTGCATGAAGGGGTGATTTATTCATTTAGATTATGAGACAATATTACATTTCAGTATATCACAATTTATTTACCCATTCTATTGTTGATGGCATTGGGGTTATTCCAGTTTGGTGCTATTACAAATAATGCCACTTTACACAATTGTATACCCTTCTTTGATGTAAAGTTATACATATATACTCTGGATATATATGTAGGAGTAGAATTGCCACATTGCCAGGCTATGCATATATTTAGCTTTAATATTTTTAAAGTGGTTGTGCCAATTTACAAGTCTAACCACAATATATGTGATTCCAATCACATTATATCCTCACCATTATTTTGTATTCAGATGTTTCCCTTTAATTCAAATAATATGGGAATACATAGGTAAATATTTGTGGTTAAGACTAATGATGCTGAGTATCTTATAGTATCTTTAGCTGTAATTTTAATATCTCCTATTAAAAAGCATTTTCTAGTCATTTTCTCACTTTTTTATTACATAGTCATGGATTTGTAACAATCTTTATATACTAATGTATATGAGTCTGGTATGAGATATGCATTCTAAATATATCCTCTGGTTTGCATTTTTACTTTCTTAATCGTGATATATTTTATAAACTCAAGTTCTAAATTTTAATAAAATCCAATTTATCAATATTTCCCTTAATTGTTGATTTTTTGTTGTTTTAATTTTTTTTATCCTGCAGAAATTCTTTTTTATCCCAAGGAAAGCAGAAGATACTCTTCTATTATTTTTACTGAGGAAAAAATATTTTCTTTTTCCATTTAGGCCTATGATTCAATTGGAAGAGATTTTTTTATGCACGGTATAAGGTAAGAGTTGAGGTTCATGTTTTTCCCCATCTGAACACTCAGTTGATCCAACATAAGCAGGGTGGCAATTACCATTATAAATGAAGCGACAGTATAAGAAGATTTGTAGCTGTATAAGTAGATATGACTTTATTCTGTTCCATACTTCTGCTCTTTAATTCCTATTTCAACGACACTATTTTAATTATTGGAAATTGGAAATAAGTCTCTGTGACACAGTGCAAGTCCTTCAACTTGATTGTGCCTTAGGAAAGTGTCTTCACTATTCTTGGTACTTTGTATCTACATGTAAGTCTTAAGCTCATTTTGTCAATTTCATCAGGAAATAAACCTCTAGGAATTTATTTTAAATAGCATCCAGATCAATTTTTAAAGAATTAACATTTTACGATACTGAATCTTTGAATTCATCAAATGAATAAACCCTCGAGGTTGCTGCTTTCTAATGGCCAAAATCCCAAGAGGGGGTAAAAAAGACTATAAATATATAGGTCCCTTCAATATGTTTTGCTCTTCTTGAATCTTGGCCTCTCGAATACTGACTGCTCTCCAATGCCTTCAAACACATTTTTGGGGGGCATTCTCTCCCAAGCACACATACTTTCTTTTCTTCTTTTTCTTTAAATTATTTTTTAATCTAGCATATATGGTTTGATTATACCTACATTGTCAAAGCTAGAAGCAAAGTCTTCAATAATTTATTTACATTATGAAAAGTTATAAATTCTGGAGATTGGTGAACTAAAATGTTCCAAATCCAATTTGTGACAGGCATGATGACAATGTAAGAAATATTTTGTTCTTACCCATCCCAGGATTTTAAACTTTTACGTAGAAGGATGTAGCACAAAAATTTTTATACTCAGATACAATAAATTGGAAGATCAACTTCTCAGAGTCCAGGAAATTCTGCTTTAACAGGCATCCTATAAATTTCTCTCTTTTGGAAATATTTACCACAAAAACAGATCTTTATTTTTGGAGAAAATCACGTGCTGGTCTTCCTAGAAAGTGTCTGAGTGGTTCTGTATGAGGAGAATAGCCAACCTGCAGATTCTGCATTTCTTGATATCAGAAATAACAGCATTTACTCTATCTCATTTTGGGGTAATCTTTTACACTTTTGGTACACCAGTTATGATATAAGACAAAGTACCAAGAGCTTTTGTGATTGTGGGTAAGTGTAGCATGCAAATACACGATCATGTTTGCATAAGAGTTTTAATCACAAACATAGAATCTGATATTGATGAAAATCATATTGATCTTTAGTAACTCACATTACATTTATATTAATAATGAATGTGACAGGAGCATCATAAATATGCAAAAGAGCCACCCATCAGCCTAAACATCACCAGTAATTTGTAGGCACACACATAGGAAACCACTAATGGAATGTAGTGCATTTTCTTTTCTATGAATAGTCAAATGTCATGCATAATGTAACAGTGCCATTGCTAACAGCAGTCAGGCAGGATCATTTAAACTTGTTATTATGGGCAGTACAAACTGATCTTTGAAGTGGTCCATAACAAAATACTTCTCTGCCCTTACCCTGTCCTGATTGTTCAGTTATCTTTTTCTCCAGAGCTGATATTTATAGGAAGCACAGAAATAATTATTTGCTTTTTCGGGGATACTTACCATGCTCTGTCATATATAGGAGAATGGTGACCTGTTTTATGTCAGAGTATTAGAACCTGCTTTCAGAATATCCATTATCACAGTATACCTTTGTGATATATATCACTGTTACAGCCTTTGTTTGTGGAAAAAGTTCTTATAGAAATGGTGATATCGAAGTCATCTGCAAATAAGTGGAGACAGAGACTTCATTGTTGAAGTCCATGGGATGATTATGTTAAAATTTTTTTTAAAGCATTAGGCTGTAATAATGAATTTGACTATAGGACTGCAATCTGAGAGAGGCAGGTTCAGGTAGCAACCCACACTGTGCTCTGGAGAGAACAAGGAAAGGCAGATTTATGAAAACGAAACCACAAAATGTAATTCTTTCATGCAAATGAAGGCTGGCTGGCTCGGTTAACAGGGATGGGCTAGTTCCAATATGCAAAGGAGGGTGGCGAAAAAACTACAGGGGAGGAAGCAGAGTTCATATATGTCCAAGTAGCAGTTGCTGTTCCAGGAATATTACGGCTCCAGAATGTTTTGAGCTGAGTTTAGCAACAAGTTTAACAACTTAATAGCACCACTGGGTACTGAGGCATACGATGTGGGTAGGCTCCAGTTCCTTAACAGCCTCCTGACTCTTATTTGAAGTGTCTCTATTAGCAATGCTTCTTCTATTTTATTTTCTCCATTATCAATTAACGACACCTAAACCTGAAATGATTATTGGAAGCTCTAGGAAATGCTCTCACTTTTAGAGGAATCTTATTTGACATAAATATCAAATGTTTCTTCAACCTTGCTGTGACCCTCTTAATCCCTACCCCTAAACCCACACCAAACTGAAACTGGAGCTCTGAGCATGAGAAGCTGAGATAGAGAAAATAAAAATATGTTTGTTGTAATATTTTATTTTTGCTTTAAGCGGTATTCCTTTATACTGCCATATCCATATTTCTATATATCAGCCTCTAACTATAGGTACACTTATATTTACATAGATATAATAGACACATAATGCTTATAGAAGTTTTAAAGACTTCTGTAAGCATTAACTTATTTAATCCTCATGATATCCCTATGCAGCAGGAAATATTAATCAAAATTTCAGCTGAGGAAACTGACACCAAGAGCTATTAAGTAAATGGCCACAAAGTTTATAGTAAATAAAATGAAACAAGGTTTTGCACTCACAGAATTAACTTTAGAGCCTGTGCAGGCTCTTGATAGGCAGTTCAGACATGTCTGTTTTTCTTCTTATGGGAATATGAGTAAGTTACTCAATTTAATCAGAGCTTAGAGGCCAGGTAGGATGAAAAATATTTCATTTCATTAAGAATAAAGGCAGTTTATGATTTACCAATTTTTTTCTTAAGAGATAATCAGTCTATTTAATGTCAATATGCACAAATTATATATACATACTTTTATACACATTTATATATATTTATACATTATTCAAAGACAAAATCAACTTTATTGATAAATAACTTACGGTACACCCTACATGCCATTGCACATCAAATACAATCCTATAGGAGTCTAACACAGATTTACAGTCACAATTAATGCATGTGAAATTGTTGGAAGAAAGCATTGATGTTCAATAATAAAGCAATCAGATTCTCACATGGTCAGACAGTTTGGACATCATTCAAAACATGCCATTTATCTAAGTTGACATGTAAAACACTCTCATGTTTCAAAAGGAATGATGGAAGTATTAATAAAGTACTTATCTTTGTGGCTGTGTTTTGTAGTACAAAAAAACTAAAGAATAAAGGTGAATATTTAAGTCTATCATTTGAATCTTTGGCTACACATTGCCAAATATTCAGAAATATTTGGTTTGGTCTTATATGGTGATACCGCGGTGTAATAGTAATAATTTTCAACCAGGTGTTGTGGTATCATTTGATAAAATTTTATTGTAACAAGTCAACTTCCAAGATGGGCCCTGCCTCCTGGGATGTCATGCTTGTGTAATCCTTTCCCTCTGGCTGTGGGCTGGATTTAGTCACTTATTTTAACCAATATATATGATAAAGATTGTGAGATGTCACTCCTGTGATTAGATTACAAAGGATTGTGACTTATGTTTTTCTAGCTCCCTTGTTTCTGGCTTTGATGAAGCAATCTACCATGCTGAAAAAGTCCATTCGGCAAGGAACTGAGAGTGGGCCACTGGCCAAGGAGGAGGAACTAAACTCCTTAATCCACAATCCTCAAGTAACTGAACTAGCCAACAACCATGTATGTGAGTATGAAAGCAGATTAGTCCTTAGTAGGTCCTTCAGATGAGACTTCAGTGATGGATAGCACATTGAATGTGGCTTGTGAAAGACTCTGAGGTTAAAGGTCCAGCTAAGCTGAATGTATACCCTTGACCCACGGAGACTGGAAGATAATAATGTCACTTCTGTTGTTTTATTGTGGTAAAATATACATATGTTTATCATTTTAACCATTTCTAAGTGTACGGTAGAGTAGCATAATGTATATTCACAATGTTGTGTAACCATTATCACTCTTTAGATCCAAAATTTTCATCGTCTTTCTGTTATATTCAGTTGGTTTATGTGTCCATTCTTATGCCAGTACCATACTTTTTAAAGTATTGTAGCTTTGTAGTAAGTTTTGAAATTGTGAATTGTGAGTCTTCCAATATCATTCTCTTTCAAGATGTTTTTTAACTAGTCAGGTCCCTTGCAATTCCATATGTATTTGGGAACTAGATTTTCCATTATTTTGTAAAAAAAGGATGTGAGAATTTTGATAGAGATTGAGTTAAACCTATAGATGGCTGATACATTATGAAAAATTTTATCCAGAATCTTTACTTGCATTTTGGCAACCTTCAGAAGTACTTTCTGAGTCATATAGTTTTGTTTTCTAGAATACAATATTTTTATTTATGTCTTAGTTTTTTGAAGCACAGTAACATTTGAATATGTGTATGTTGTTTTCTACGGAAGTTAAACCCAAAGCCACAACTTGAATAATATTAAGGCAGGCAGTTCATTTACTTATAGTGGAGGTGTATTCCTATGAACTCCATAAAAAATACTTTATGAAATACTTAAAATAATCATTAAAAACTAAGTTTAAAAGCCAATCAACACTTGTGAAATTATAATCCAAGAATATTTATTAGAACCCTGGCCAGTGTGGCTCAGTTGGCTGAGCATCATCCTGTGCACCTTAGGTCTCTGGTTCAATTCCTGGTCAGGGCACATGCCCAGGCTCAATCCCCATGTGCATGTGGGGGGCAACCGATTGATGTTTCTCTCTCACATCAACGTTTCTCTCTCTCTCCCTCTCCCTTCTTCTCTCTCTAAGAATCAATTACAAAAAAGAATATTTATTAGATTAGTTATCTTTTGTTCCTTTATAACTGAT
The DNA here is from genome assembly GCF_964146895.1 of Miniopterus schreibersii. Classification (NCBI taxonomy): domain Eukaryota; kingdom Metazoa; phylum Chordata; class Mammalia; order Chiroptera; family Miniopteridae; genus Miniopterus; species Miniopterus schreibersii. Next base: position 135,046,806 of record NC_138102.1, read on the forward strand.
TCATCCTACTAACCTAAAGAATCTAGGAAAAACAGGATTCTGTTTTTCTCAATCTTATATAGTTTAAAATAAACAATTAAAAAAATTCCTGCCAGGCTGGGCGTGGCTCAGGGGTTGAGCATCAACATAGGGTCCTAGGAGATCGAGGTTCGATTCCTGGTTGGGGCACATGCCCAGGTTGCAGGTTTGATCGCAGTTGGGGTGTGTAGGAGGCAGCCGATCAACGATGACTCTCTCATTATTGATGTTTCTATCTCTCTCTTTTCCTCTCCCTTCCTCTCTCTGAAATGAATAAAGATATATATATTTTTAAATTTAAAAAGATATATTTAAAAAATAATTTGAGACTCTAGGTAAATTCTCAAAAATACAGTAACCTCTTCATTTCTGAGAGTACTTTTTGGGAAGGAAATGGCTTCTTATATTAGGGCAACATTTTTCTCACAAAAAATAAGTTAACTTTCCATATAGTATAAATGATAAATAACATCCATGAGGTTAATTTAAAACACATATATGTATATGTTATATAATAATTATAGATGTTACTAGTGTATATTGCTGCACATATTATGCAAATGTGAGCATGATTAGAATCCTGAAAATAGAAAAAGGGCAACAAACTCAAACATTAAAAAATATCAAAAGTCATTAGTTTTAAAAGTAATAAACTGTAATTGCATTTTAAAATTGCTGGTGGATATTTTTTCCCTTCAGTGTATATGGAAGCAAAATTATTTTTTCAGGCATCATCTACTTATTTTATAATATCAAGCTCTTTAAAAGAGAAATAGATAAACTGCCTGGCTGTGCATGTAATTGTGGAATATGATGCCTAATGTTTGAGGATGATTCTTATAATTAAAAATCTCATTGGAGACTAACAGTGTCCAGTGTTCTTCTGAAAATAGGTTAGTATATAATAATGTGTACTTTTTAAAGCAAGAATATTTTGGTGATACAGTTCCAATGTATTAGAACTGGATTATAATACATTGAATATATAGGGACATTTTCCCCCCTGTAATTTAATAAATTAGAGCTCATTTTAAAAGTGTATGGCTGCTTTAGCAGTAAATATACTTTTCTAGAATCTGCTCTTGGTAAATCTTAATAGGCACTTTAATAATCAATTAATGAACATTTAAATTGATGGTATAAATATTTTGGTTAATATCTACTATAGTGTATGATATATTTATCTTACCAGTATATAATAATTTTTATCAACTGATACAGTTACCATAGAATATATTAAACCCCCAAAATAAGCTTAAGCTTTATTTATCTTTCCCATTACTAAGTACTAAAAGTGCTTCCCTCCCCAACTTTAATGTCAGTCAATCAAAGGTGAAGATAAAATATTCCAAAACTTTCTCATCTCATAGGAAATCTTGTTTCTGTGCTAGATTTCCTTTTCTGCTCTACCTATTTCTCTATGTCCTTTAAAGTTTTATTGCTTTATGGCTAAAAAATAAACAGGGAAAAATTACAAAAGACAATATCAAGATAATATACCTATGGGCAACAAGATAAAACATTTTTTCTTTGGCTTTATAATAATTTCCTTATCTAGAATTCCAGAGGTCAGACTAACATAAGATAAAATACTAAATGGAGTGACAATTGCCCAATAATTTGAAGCCATGTGAATGATTAAAAATTATATAACTGACTGTTTTTGCACCTTAGGAGTTTTAGAGTCACCACTCCAAATCAACAACCAATGAAAAACTGAACAGACTGAAAAATCAACAGCTCCATTGGCTGCCTAAGAGAATGGAGAATTTAGAGCAAAGGACTGCCTCAAGACTGGAGAGACAGGCAAACACAGGGTGTCACATCTTCCTGCAGCAGAGACTCACAGGCAGAAACTGTCCCAGTAGCCAGTGGTAGGGTAAAAAATAGGAACTGTAATTGGTAAATCACTAGAAGCTCAATGTAGACAACTCTGACAGTTAAAAACTCCAAACGAACCCATTCATAAGGGGAACTTCACAATATTGTGAAATATACCCCCAGGAGCTAAACTAGGTTTCCACAGTAAATATTGGAGAAAAATTCCCTGGTGCTTCCAAAGACATGGAAATTCTAGAAGAGAACTAAAAAGAAATGTAAGACATTAAAAAAACACCCACATGTAACAGAAATAGAAGGTCTTTGGTGGGCTTAGTAAGACTGGACACAGCTGAGGAAAAACAAACCTCTGAGCTAAATGATGTATGAATGGCATCCTCTAAAGTCAAAAAAGTAATATGTAAAGAAAGGAGAGAAAATGGAATCATATAAAATGCTCAGTTAAATCTACAAAAGTGAGAAGAGTGGAAGATGAAATAGGACCAAAGAATATGGGCAACAAACAGAATAGAATAATAAATATGATAGATATGTGCTAACTATATCAATAATTACTTTGAATATCAAGATCTAAATGCACCAATTAAAAGAAAGGAATTGTCAGAGTAGATAAAAAAACAAGAAACTCAACTACATGTTGTCTATAAGAAAATTACATTAAATATAAAGACACATATAGGTTAGAAGTAAAAGAATGGATGAAAATATACATTGCTAAAATTAACCAAAAGAAGGCAGGACTAGTTGTATTAATTTCAGAAAAGTGGCTTCAAAGTAAGAAAAGTTACCAGCGATAAAGAATAATGTTACATAATGATAAAGGGTCAATTCCCCAAGAAGGCTTAACAATCTTTAACATGTAAGTGCCTAACAACAAGAGTGCCAAACTACCTGAGGCAAACACCAATAGAAATGTAAGGAAAAAAGGCAAATCCACGAATATATTTCAAAACTTCAACACCCTTCTCTCAAAAATAAACAGATCTAGCAGACAGAAAATCAGTAAGGACATAGTGGAACTCAACAACACCATCAATCAACTGTATATAATTGACATCTATAGACTGCTTTTTACAACAGCAGAGTTCACATTTTTCTCAGGCTCCAATAAGCATTTAACAAGATAGACTACATTCTGAGCAATAAAACACACTTTAACAGATTTAAAATAACAGAATTCATACAATGTCTGCTATCAAACCACCATGGAATTATACCAGAAATCAATAATGGAAAGATAACTGGAAAATCCCAAATACATGGAAATTAAATAACACACTTCTCTCTAACACATGGGTCAAAGATGAAATTTCAAGGAAAATAAAAAACAATATTTTAAGCTAAATAAAAATGAAAACACAGCTTATCAAAATTTGTGGGATGCAACAAAAACTGTGCTAAAAGGAAAATGTATAGCATTGAATGCATATAATAAAAAAATCTAAAATTAATAATCTATGACTTCACCATAGGACACTATCAAAATAAAATCCAAAGGAAGTAGAAGGAAAAAAAATAATAGAGTAGAAATTAATGAAATTGAAGACAATAGGGAAAAATCAATAAAACTAAAAATGGTTCCTTAAAAAGTTGATAAAATTGATAAGTCAAATTACATAAGAAAAAATGAGAGAGAACAAAAATTACTAATATCAGAAATGAAAGAGTAGACATCCCTACAGACCTTCCAGATATTAAAGTGTAGTAGAAGAATCCAATGAACAACTGGATGTCAAATTTGATAACCTAGATCAAATGGATCAGTTTTTTGAAAGATAAAAATCTGCAAAATTCACACAAGAAGAAATAATTTGAATAGCTCTTTATCAAATCAATAATTAATAACCTTCCAAAACAGAAAGATCAGGTCCATATGGGTTCACTGGTGAATTCTATCAAACAGTAAATGAAGATTTGTACCAAGCCTCTACAATCTCTTTCAGAGAACAGCAACAGATGAAATATTTTTAAAATTTATTTTATGAGGCCAGCATTACCCTACTGCTGGACTTTGGGTGATTATGATGTGTCAATGTAGGTTCCTCAGTTGTAACAAATGCGCCATTTTGATGGGGAATGTTGATCATGGGAAACACTATGCATGTGTGCGGGCAATTCTGTATGGGAAGTCTCTGTACCTTCCTCTCCATTTTTCTGTGAACCTTAAACTGCTCTAAAAAGAGTCTTAATTCTTTAGATTTTATATTTACATAATGAAAGAGAGAAAGTTATTTAAGAATAAGGTCCAAGACGATCAGAGCCTTTGTATCGTCTATTCAAGGCCCAATTATTTCTTCATTTCCATTTCTAACGAGTGTGTGGAGGATAAGAGTACTTAGAGTTTCTCAAGAAAAAAACCCCAAAAGCATACAATAATAGAAGACTGATTACAAGAGTAACTGTTGTTGACCTGGTTTAATTTGAGTTATTCTAGAATCTCATAAGTATAATGCTTATTTTTACTTTAGGTGTAATTTATCATGTTGGTGATGTATCAATTCAGATCTAATTTGTAATAAAATGTTGAAATAGTGTTTTAATGTATATTCTTCCAAGTTTCTGCTTAGGTTGATTTTACTTACCTTTCTTTTCACACTCAGTTCTCAAGGCCTACTATTTCTTTCCTATCTTTTTTCATATCTGAACTTCCTTTTATCTATCTTCCTAGATCAGGCCTTTATCATCTGTTTACTGTAGCATTTTAATGGTTTCCTAAATGATAGGTTACTAGTACCTTGAAAATGGGGGCTGTGTTCTTTTTTATATCCTAAATGTTGAGCACAAAGCCTGAGTACAGTGAGAAAGCTCTGAAAATATATCATAAATGAATGAACAAATGAATGAATAATAAAGATGCATTTTCTAATTAATTCTCCCCTTCTCTCCAATAAATGCCCAATAAATAATGAGACTAATCAACTGCTTGCATTACAGCACTTTTTTTTCTTCTAAAAATATGTGTATTCAATCACCATTTTCTCAGAACGATATTCATTTCTTCTGCTAGTTTGAAAACTCATTGAGTTTTTAAAATTATTTAGTAAATTAATTTCACTAGACTAAACTAAATTTTTATCTTCATGCTAATAGTGGATCACAGACCTGTAAACTCTTCAAGATATCAGACGAAAAATAAAACCACCATGTGCAAAGAATTCAGAAAGTGACAAAATATTCAAACATTTTAATTTAATGATTATTGATGTTCAGAAAATCATCTTCTAAATCTTGCAAAACTCCTGGAAAATTACTGTTGTTAGCATGGATCTAATTTTCTCTCCCATGTTGCTTTCAAATTTCTCTATAAGAAAGCTTTCCTCTTCTGTTTTCTTTTCTATGTGTTGCATCATTGTTGAATGCTACATGTGAGAAAGTGATGGAATTCAAGTGAGATACGAAGGCAGTACAGTGGAGTGGCTAATAGCGTGAATTTTAGAGCCAGATCACATAAGCTTAAATTCTTACTGTGAAACTTTGGCGCTTTTCTTAATCTCTGTGTACCTCAGCATCCTTACCTGTATAATACAAATATCATAGTACTTACTCTGGGAGATAATGTGAGGGTTTAATAGGTGACTGCCACAGTAGTAATTCTCACATACTTTATTCCCACTTGTTTCTCATTTTAACCCCGGTTTAATCTTTATATGCAAAATGAAATAGTAATTAAATAATCAACATATGGTAAAATTAAAAGGGAAGGTTGCCCTTTGTCAAATATATTTCAACAGAAACCTTTTTTGTGTATAAAATATCCAAATTATCAGCTAAATGTATACTATTCTTTGTTAGCAACAACTGATGAGAAAATAACTTTCTAATTCTAGTGTTCCTTTCTACTTTCTATCAACTTACATTAAAGAAAATCAGTATCAATATAAGTAATATTTAATTAAAGTCTGATTTTAATGTAATATACATTACTGTATGTACATACTGCTAAAAGAAATGTCAAACCATGGGTTTCTGGATCGCTTTAAATTCAGCAATTGCTTATTTCATTATAGTGTAGCATCACATTGCGTGCATCACTTGTGCTCTAATGCTTCATGATAATTTACCTTGTGTCCCTGCCTCATATTTTGAGATTGTATACTGCAGATGATAGGGTAGATAAGCCTTGAAAGAGCTTTCTCTCACTGCATTTGGTTTATTATGCACTGACCAGCAATCATATATATGCTAATCATAGCTATGCTAATAACTATGCTAAATCATAGTCATGCTAATTATAATTTGGTATTCATATACAAAGGGAAAGAAAGAAGAGCACACAGAAATACAAGGGCCAAAATATTTCTTGCTCTTCATGCCAAAAATCTTTTTGAAGGTAGTCCACAAACAGAAAAATCTCAATAGGCAGCAACTCTATGTTTGCTTATATACTATTCAACTGGAAGCAAGTTCCAGGGAGGAATTCATGCACCTTGCTCACTCTATGTATTATTCATTGTACATCAACAAACATCTGCCCTAGTCCTCCAAACATAGGCTCCAGGACCCCAGTGGACATAATGGACAAGAATTTAGAGATTTACTTTTCCAGTATTTAATGAAATTCAAGATGACTGGGCTTTGAGCAACTTTTCTTTAAAGTGGGTATGCCATGTAATGCCATATCATTATCTTTTTTTTTTTCTTCCATGAAAATCAACTTCTATGTTGTTTAAGACAAAAATAAAATTTAAAATATTTTTGATGAATTAAAGCACAAGAATGTAATTTTTATGAAATTGTTTGAGTGCCACTGTACTCATAGAGTAGGAAAAGTTGATTTAAATTTCTCCCAAACATTGAGAAGCTAATTTTAGTAAATATAAAGTATATTTTTATATAGTATGTCCTAATAACGACAATGCCATATTATTCACATGAAATTTTTGTTCACAAATCACATACAGAATTCAATGCATATATTTTAGTAAGAAGTGTTACATGGTTAGAAAAAATTTCATAGAATTTTAATAAACAGACCTAGCTATCAAGTTTACTTTTGATAAGAAGTCAAATGAAAGTCAATGGAACTTCTGCAAGATAATAGAAATCCTTGTAAAGAAAGTGTCAGATAAGGGCTCTTCTAGTTACAGTATTTCATGTTGGTTTGGGTTAGACATGCTAACAGAGTCAGGAACTGATTACACGATGCCAAATCTGTCTTGCTAGAGGAAGGGTGAAGCTGTCCGTTCTATAAAACAATTCAATACTTTATTTTTTTCTGATATCCAAAGAATTACTTAAATTGAGGATAAAAATGGAATATCATCTTGCAATCATCCTAAAAATCTAACAATGTGCATATTATCCAAAAAGTGAAAGCACAACTTGTCCTAATAAATCATATTGCCTATTGACCACCCAACAATAGGCTGTGTGGAGTTAAGATTAAAAGATTATGTTTTTAATTTATAGAAGAAAAACCTAAAAATGTAAAGGGAGATTTTTTTCTTAATGCTCTTATTCAGCTTAATAACAGTTATAGGGAAATTCCATTTATATATTCCTATCAAACAGAAAATATTTATTGAAAGCATATATGTTACAATAAACTTTTGTTTCATGTTTTAATTTAAAAAGCAACTTAAGTAATTACTTTATATACTCTAAGAGTGCCATTTATTTGCATTTCTTGCTATCACTTCTGTCTACATGGACTGGTTTTAGTAATAATACAAATAATATTTTAAAATGGTTAACATTTATTAGGTATTTACCACTTGCCATGCTCTGCGCTAGCTACTCTACATTTATCTCATTTTATATTTTCTTATGAGGAAGGTAATATCTCCATTCTCCATGTAAAAAAACACAAGTGTGTTTAGAACAAAGCTAGCATGTAGAAGAGCTTTAATTTGAACACAGACAGTTCTGGGATGAAATTATTTTGTTAAGTCAAGTATTTTTGCCACAGATTCCTGTTTGGTGCCATGCTCCGGTCTAGAACTTAATTCCTTGATTGAATTTTCCTTTGCATATCTTTCTCCAACCCCTTCTCACTTCATTCCAATCTCACCTTGTTTACACTTTCTAAATTACAAAACCCATCAAGTCACTCTGTGTCTTCAAAGTTTTACCTGTTACTTCACTGCTTAACAGTCTGACCCTAAGACTGTTTTGTTTAGCTAAGAAAATATTTGAATTTGAATGTCTTGTGACTAGGCATATATTCTCCAATTCCACAGCTCTTAAATTCCCCAAAATAGCACAGTGTAAATTTTGTATTTATATTCATACATGTACATTAGTTGCTGGACTTACGCAGGCAGTGGATTTTATGACTTTTTAATTAATTATGTAAAATTGAGTATCCTTAGCTAAGTATTTATGACCTAGGAGGTTGTACGGTCTCTGAAGTTATGCTACCTGGGTTTAAGTATTATATTTAAATCATGATAGACAAATTTACCATATATCTATAATAATTTTGTTTGGCAACACATTGACCTTGGGCAAATAAGTGAATCTTCTTTTTACCAATCTCTTATCAAATGAGTGGGATAATAATGTTACTTACTACAATGTCACAATGTAATTGAGATTTTGCAGCCAAAGAGCTTAGTCCACAGCTGGTCCATAGTAAGTGTTCATTAGACAGTAATTATAATTATTTATTTTTCTATCCTATCACTTTAAAGTAGTAAAGCTGATCATTACCCTTCCATAAATGCAAACATCTTGTGGCCTAGCAACACCAGAACGCTGTTCCTCATACACAAAGATATTTTTTCTGTTTAAGTTATTGTAGTATCTTTACCTGGAATTGCCTTTCCTGCCTTTTTTTCTTAGCTATCTCCTCATTCTCAAAGTCCCAGATCAAATGTCACCTCTTCCCTGTAGCTTTACCTGAGCCTTCTAGGGAGAATAATTTATCCTGTGCTCTCATAAGATTTTTGCACACCTCCAATATGTCATTTGTCACATAGAAATGCAATTAATTATTTATATTAATAGCTAACATTTGCTGAACAATAGGTGCCAAGTATTATGCTAAGTACTTTACGTGACTATTTCAATTTAAGTTTCAAAGTAATCCTCAATGACATCTATTTTTATTCTCATTTCTCAGTTTCATACATTTAATTCAATCAAATGTGATGACATGTGACAAAAAGAAAGAAATTGCTCACATATATACTCTTTGTAAGTGGCAGACCTAGGATTTAACTTGAGGTGACATCAGAGTCCATCTCTGAATCACTATAATATATATCGAGTAGTATGTTCCATAGTCATCCCCAAACCCCAGAGCAGGGATCATGTCTTAATCATCATGTTCAAACTTCAGCATCTAGAAGAGCTTCTGAGCGAAGTAGGTACTCAAATATGTGATAGATCTGTGAGTCACTTGATTAACTCGTCCTAAGAGGAGCTGAAGTACCTGAATAATACAAGATTTAGCTTACAAAGGATTGTTTAGCATCCCCGAAAGAAATTTGCTGAAAGACCAGTGAGATAAGCAGTTATCAAAGAGACAGAAGGTTCAGCTCTGAGTAATCTTTGTCTCTAATAGAAATAAGTTGATGCTAAAAACAGAATGTCGAGAGAAACAGTCAGGAGAATATACCATGGTAACTTTCAGGACACCTAAAGTGAGACCAGTTTGACTCACCAGAATGAGAGCTTATCAAGGCAATCGACTGCTAGAGCAGTTAGCTATTCTTGTAAATGAAGCCATACAAAATGTTGTATCTTAAATCAATGGCCATTTGTTTTTTCTCATTTGTCTATAAATTAGCTGGGTGGTTTGTCTATAAATTAGCTGACCTGTGTTGGACTCTGCTGATCTTGGTTGAACTAACTCATGCATACATGGGAGCTGGCTTAATTAAGATGGCCTTGGCTAAGACAGGTAGGAAGGTGCCAAGATCTGCCTGCAAAGAAATTACCAAATTGTAGAATATATATACTATGTAAAGAATCAATTCAAATTCAATATATTATGTGGTATATGGTTCAAAAGCACACATGAAACCATTGGAATTAGAAGCAATATTTTTATATGATAATTGGAGATGATATTATGGAAGTCAAATTACCACTGGGGCTTAGAGAAAGGCTAGGTTTTAACAAATGAGTATTTTAGCAGATGGAATGACAATTGTAACTACATTGAGACTATGTGCAATATATATTCAGGTAATGGCAAATCATCCATTTACCATGAATAGAACATAGGTAATGGAGACAGCTCAGCTGGGAATAAATTGGGAACTATTATTATGCTGAGTTATTTTGGATGCATTTTATATCCTTTATGTAGTCTCTTCCTCAGGTATTTTATATTTAATTGTGAAGCCAAAAAAAAAAGGTTAAAGAAAGAAGCAATTACTCATTTGCTAGTAGAGAGGCTGCTCATTAACAGAATCATGCATAATAAATGGATAGTAATTACATGCCAAATTTCAAAGTAACAGTAAAACCTTGCCTAACCTTTCCCTCAAAGTTCTGGATAAAAGTATTTGAACCAAGCATAGCTAAGATTGCTAGGCACTAACATATAAGAGCTCTTTTTTCATAGTTTGTCCTTATTAGAAAACATAATAATATTATAAAGACACCGTGTACTTTCCTTACTGCTACAAAGTGATTAGTGTTGGGACATCAGGGACAAGGACTTCTTTGTTGATGGAGCAATTAAATAATATGGAGCAGAGTGAAAAAAGCATTGGTACCTGTCCATGGAGCTCTCCCTAGAACAAAACTGGAGAAGCAGGATGCTTACAGAGGCCCTAGACTGCTCATCATTACCACCCCATCAGACTTCTGAAATCAATGATAATGAAATATAACAACAGAGAATAAAGGCTTTCTGCGAATTTTAGTGCAACCAACTCGTCCCGTCCCAGTCTCGCCTTACTTGGCAGCATTGAAATTATCACTTGAGGTCCCATTAGATTTAGTTAATGTCTGATTATATGTCTGATTTTATTCCAAAAGTTTCAAATAAGAAGGTAGGTTCTGTGTTTATTTTATCTTTTACTCATATTTTATAAGGTAGATTCAAACCCATTTCAGCAAATGTTACACGCTAAAAGAGCTTGTATGTTATATATTGAAAATATGTATTACTTTTTAACTGTTTTTCACTGACTACTCATAACTTGAACTTAGTTTGTTCTTCATTTAAACAGAGAAAGATTTTTAACTTAGTCCCTGACTATTCATACATAACTATCCAAAGCAGAAATACTAACTCTACATTTTCTTCCAACTCTTTTTCAATTTTACTTACTGAAAGAGATTCTTTTTATCTCATTCTGCAGATTAAGACACTACAATGTTTTTAAATACTTAAGTTAGTTCAACTGACAGTATTTTGAGGCCCATAAGCTTTTTCTGATTGCTAGGTTATCAATGAAGTTTGTCTGAATGACAATCAGAAATTCTGAATGTTATCAGAAAAAGTTTTATTATTTATAGTATTTTTCCCCTTTCAGGAACCATTGCCTAAATATTAGAACCTGTTTCACACAACAGAGTTTTGTGATTATTTTTCTAGGCTTTCAACACCTTTAGAAATGTGCATGTTTAAATACATACACGTTGCTTGAGCCGTTGTCATTGCAGATTTGAATAAATATAGTTACTGATTTCAGTAACATAAAAGGTTGTTTAAAACTATTATTATCTTTTAAAAATTTTTTATTGAATTTTATTGGGGTGACGTTGGTTAATAAAATTATATAGGTTTCAGGTGTACAACTCTAGAATACATCATCTCTATATTGTATTGTGTGTTCACCATCCCAAGTCAAGTCTCCTTCCATAACCATTTATCCCCCCTTTGCATAATCCCTTCACTTTTTTGACGTAGCCTCCCAACCCCCCTCCCTTCTGACAGCTGTAAGTTTGTTCTCTGTATCTATGAGTCTGTTTCTTTTTTTTTTTTTTAAATATATCTTTATTGATATCAGAGAGAGGAAGGGAGAGGGAGGGAGAGAGAGAGATGGAAACATCAACGATGAGAGTGTCATTGATCAGCTGCCTCCTGCATGCCCCATACTGGGGATCAAGTCCACAACCCAGGCATGTGTCCTGACCGGGAATCGAACTGCTATCTCCTGGATCCTGTGTCAATGCTCAACCGCTGAGCCATGCCCGGCTGGGCAGTCTATTTCTATTTTGTTCGTTAGTTTATTTTGTTCATTAGATTCCACATACAAGTGAAACCATATGTATTTGTCTTTCTTTGACTGGCTTATTTCACTGAGCAAAATACTATCCAGGTCCATCCATGCTGTTGCAAAAGGTAAGATTTCCTTGTTTTTTATGGCTGAGTAGTATTCTGCTGTGTAAATGTACCACAGCATTTTTGTCCACTCATCTTCTGATGGACATTTGGGCTGCTCCAAGTCTTGGCTTTTGTAAATAATGTTGCAATGAATGTAAGGGTGCTTATATCCTTTCAAAGTAGTGTTCCAGGTCTTTGGATAAATTCCCAGAAGTGGAATTGCTGGGTCATAAGGCAGTTCCATTTTTAATCTTTTAAGGTAACTCCATACTGCTTTCCATAGTGGCTGCACCAGTCTGCATTCCCACCAGGGTTCCCTTTTCTCCACACCCTCAACAAACACTTGTTGTTTGCTGATTTACTGATGAGACCCATTCTGATGAGGGTGAGGTAATATCTCACTGTGGTTTTAATTTGCATTTCTCTGATGATTAGTGATGTTGAGAATCCTTACATATGTCTACTGGCCATCTGTATGTCCTCTTTGGAGAGGTGTCTATTTGGGTGCTTTGCCCATTTTTTAATTGGATTGTTTGTTTTCTTGGTGTTGTTTTCTAAGTTCTTTATAAAATGTGGATATTAACCCCTTGTCAGATGTATCATTGGCAAAACTATTATCTTTTATTTCACGTTATCATTCTTATGCAACACAGTGTTATTCAGACATTTTTCTTATATACATTTATCTTTTTATATAGCATTTCTTAATTATGTGCTAATGCATAATGAGTTCTACATCCTCATTATGTTTAACTAGAGTTTTAAGAACCAAATATGTATTTAAAAAGTTCCCTTTGATTCAAAATATCAATATGTTTCTGTCTGTTGATACCTTGATACCACTAAAAATTGTATTAATGCACTTAACTCATCCATGTTTGGTTCAAATAATTTCTCCCTGGCAGAAAGATAACATTTGTTTGAATTTTGATAATTTAATATGTTTGTTAAATAGTAGTGGCAATCTCTGTCTGTTGTGAATATGTTAATTTCATATGATGAAAATGGTCCAGAACCATTCTTTGGCAAAAGAAAAATAACCTTTGTAGTTAAAAGCACAGACTCCCTATGTTTGCCTCTCGGCTCTGCCACTTGCTAGCTGTGTGACCTAGGACTAGTTACTTACCCTCTCTGTAAAAAAAATGTTATATTGTGAGAATTAAATTAATATGTGTTTATGCATGCAGGGTGTTTGTGTGTATTTATAAACAGTGATATCCAGTAGCTTCTTATGCCCTAGTTTCTCTTATTATTATTCATAATTGTCCTTCTTCTTGCATTAATCCAAATTCAAAGATCAATCAGAAGCACCGCAAATTCCCATAAAGAGCCCACATCAGAACTTTAGGAAAAAATCTCTGAAAATTTAAAATTTTGACATGATTGTTAAAATTTTTTTGTTTTATCTGGATGTGGATTAATGATAATTTAAAAAAATAAAAAAATGATTTTCTTTGAGGCTTGGAGTCCAGGGTTAGTCATTAAGAGAACAGTGGGTTAACAGGCCTATTATCTATGGCAATGGGAGAGCAACTCTTACTCAAACATATACATTACATCTTCTGAGGCTTACATGAAGAATATAAGGCTTAGCATATATTTTACTCATGACTAATACATTGCATTTCTTTTTGTTCAATAAGAATCACAAAACTGAAACATATTCTCAGCTATAGTGTTGTTTTACATTTCCAAAGGACACTGTCATTTTTTTTTTTTTTACAGGTTTGGACCGTTTTTACATCAACACATTAGTCATTGTAATAGTTATACATGTTCTTCGGGATATTCTATATAGTCCAACTGTTTATGTTTACCAAGCATGTATAAAATTAACTGTTAATATTTTTCATGGCTTATGTAAATATTATACTAGATGCAAAATCCAGAAAAATTAGAGGGTAAAACTCAGATCATGATCTTTCATAGCATAGAAATAATCGAAAATGCTTTGTATTAATGAAGGCAGTAAGACCCGACCACCTTCCATTTACCTGCATTTCCCTTTGTGAGAAAATCTGGCCTCAATCCCCATCTCATGACTACAATATTGCCCCATCCCAAATGGTCCACCATCTCAAAATGTCAACAAATAATCACTGGTGCCAAGTCAATGCCAATAGGAATCCCTAACGTGGGGTACAGTGAAGAAGGAAAGTTTATTCAGTGCAAACAGCTTGATTATAAAGCAGCCTGGCTGTGGGAAGACCCTGGGGTGAGGCCCTCTCCAGCTAGACAGCTCTGCTCTGCTTAGCCCTGTTCCCATTTGCTCCACCTGCTCTAGCCTGCTCTGCCCTGGTGAGACATCAACAGTGCTTCAGCTCCAGCTAGAGAGAGGCAACCTTCAGCCTGCCGTGGAAAGGGAACATGTACTACCTGAGCCAGGGAAGAGCAACTTATATAGACAGAAGTCCCTGCCCCTGGTTCCTGATTGGTCCATCGTCATGCAAATGAGGACTCCAAGTTATCTCAGTTTGATTGATCCAAAAAACATTGCCCTGATTGGTTAGAATGAAGCTGCTCTGATTGGTTGGCGAAGATGTTCATGGGGATAGAGCTGCAGGGCTCTGATTGAACAGAGAGCCTCTCAGTCCTCTTGGCTGACACTGGAGTCCAATGGCCCAGGGGGCAGCTCAGTGCGGATGCAGGCAGCTTAGTGCAGGCTTCTCCTGGAAGTGTGGTATGAGAGAGGCCCCTGTGTAAAAATGGCTGTTACGCTCTATTTTTAAAATTTGAGCCCATTTAGCCACCATGCACCCTTTTTAGAAGGTATCTTTTCAATAGCTCTTCTTGGCAACGGGACAAAAAGTGAGGATTAAACGAGCAATGGAACACAACACAGACTTTCAAAATGGTTCTCATTATCCTGTAATTTCTAATATATCCTTCTGGTCAGATCGGCTTCTCATTTCCACAGCAATATTTAAAAGTTTCTCTGCTCTTCTCAAAACACTGAATCACCCTCTTCTCATTCAGGCTCAGTGGTTGACCTTACAGCCTACCTCACAGGAAAATGGAAAGCTAACAAATAATCCTTATCTCAGTTTCCCAACATCAGACCCTAACAGCACAATCTCTTCCTCTTTTCTTTTTATTACACTAGATCCTCTCACATTCACCTTTCTTATAGAACTACTATTTATTTGGTTATTATTTAGTGTTACATAGAAATATAATTTCTCTTTCTTGGAACATAGATATGTCTTATAGATGAATTTCTATTCATTAGCACCTAAGCCTGTTTGAAAATTAAGCAAAACAAAATTTCAATAGCACCAAAAAATTAAAACCCCAAAACGATTTGATCCTACTATCCTTCTATCACTTGGCTTTTGTTGCATAATAAACAATTCAGGATGTACTTAGTGGCCTAAAGGAGTACACATTTATTATTTTCATAATTATCTACACTGGCTGGTAGTTCTTCTTATCTGTGCTTGCTTCTCTGTGGCTAGGTAATCCTGGGTGACCTCACCCAAATGTCTGACAGTTTGCAGCCTGATCTGTCTGATGTTTGGGTAGCTCAGTTGAGATGGGTCACATATGTTCTCTCACCTTCCAGGAGCTTTACAGGACTCTTATAAACTATTCATAGCACTAGCTTGGGAGCTTGACTTCCAAATATTTCCTAAGAGATATTTGGTAAGAGGCACTGCACCATTTCATGGTCATATTATAGATTCAGAATATGATACTGGTATTTGCACAAATAAAATTTAAAACACTCATGCACAATTAGGCACCAGATAGAACTCTCAAGAAACATATAGGACACATCAAAAGTCAAATTTCACAAAAATGCTAGAAAAAGGGTGAAAAATTGAACCTAATATTGAGCCTACAGGACAGCTATTACTGAATATTCCAAGACCTAGAAATATTTATGATTGATCAACATTTTTTTACAACTTAAGGTAAATTCTTTGAGGTAGAAAAATTGTCAGTTATATAATGCTTTAAGAAAGACTTTTCTTTAATTTCTGAAACAAATAAAGAACTATTAATATCTTAGAAATAGCATTCCCAAGTGCCTAAATCATGCAGTCTTATCACAAACATAATTTAGGAAGTTCAGCTAATACTTCAGCAGGTGCAGGCCAATTAATTTTTCTAAATATATTGGCTAGTTTAGCAATCCAGAGAGAATAGCTTATTCCCTCTAAAAATTAGCATAAAAACCTATGAGCCTTGGGTATACAGAAAAATGTAATAAAAATATAATATTTCTATTATAATAGAAAGTAATGCCAAGGGGGAAAATGGAAATGCTAAAATATATATCTGTTCTTTCCTAACTCATTTTATTAATTGTTTCAATTACAGCTGACATGCAAAATTACATTAGTTTCAGGTGTACAACATAGTGACTAGATATTTATATAACTTACAAAGTAAATCACTTCGATAATTCTAGTACACATCTGACACCATGCATAGTTATTACAATATTATTGAATATATTTCTTATATTCCATCTCCATGACTCTTTATAACTGGCAATTTGTATATCTCAATGCCTTCCCCCTTTTCACCTGTCCCTCCAAAAACCCCCCAAGTCTGGAAACTATCAAAATATTTTTTATCTATGAGTTTCTGTTTTTGTTGTTGGTGATTTATTTTGTGTTTTTGGATTCCACATTTAAGTGAAATCATATTTGTCTTTGTCTGACATATTTACCCTAGAGGGTAACATAATACCCTCTAGGTCCATCCATGTTATTGCAGATTGCAGTATTTCATTCTCTTTAATGGCTGAAGAATATGCCATAGTATTTCTCTTATGACTTCTTCCTGGAGACTCAGATCCCTATTGAGTCATTCTCTTTGGTGACCCTGGCTCTTATTAAATTCATTCTTGTAATATGGATCTATCCTTACTTCTCCCTGTCTAAACCACCCATTTCCTCTTAGCTCAATTTTAAACTAAAAAATAGATATATAATCACATTTAGAGCAATGGTGGAATTGTCAAATAGAAATTCAACATTTTGCAGTAGAAAAGAGGCCTAGAAGTTTGAGTTGCTCAAAATCTCAGAATTAAGACCAAATCAAGACTTATAGACTAGTTTTCCTTCCATTCAATTACACATAATCTTTGCTAAAGTCCTAATACTACTGCAAAAATGCACTTCCCTTCTGGACCTTTGAGCTATTTTACAAAAGTCCTTAGGAGTCTAGCATATTTTTGGCAAAAAGTGTCTGTCAATTGTATCACACTTCATAAGGCTTTGCTTACTTCAACCACACATGATACCAGCTGTAGCCACGTTAAGTCTATAAACTATCCTCAGATAATAATTTTAAATACATAAAATAATATAGATTTTGGCTGTAAACAAAATCAATTAGATTGAAATGCAGTTATCAAAACATAAAAATATGATATGGTAATATATGCTTTTATATGAATTAAAAAGAAAATATATTTAAATATTGGTAAAGTGTGAAGACTATTAAGCTTAAATAAGAACACTATACTGTGGAGTGGTCTTTGACTTACTTCCTCCCACATACTGATCAAACAACAATTGAAGTAAAGGAGTGCTAGAGAAAATGTCAGTTTATGTAAAGTTTGGTGACTAAATGATGACTAGGCACAGAATTGCTCATTGTTGGCCAGCTATGTCACATGAGCCTCTACAGACAAGAAGACTGTGATCCTGTGGGTAATTTTAAAGTAGAAATGAGAGTAAATGCTATTTTGAGATAGCTACAACAAATGCAATGTAATATGAATGTTTTGGCAGCAAGTTCATAAAATTTCTATTATTACTGTAGTTTGTTGCCCACATTCATATAAAAGGAAATGCTAAATTACAGTTAGAATTTACTAAAAATATCAGTGTAATTTGTTTTCTGCTTCACACTTATAATCTTCCCGAATTCTGATCTAATTCTAGATGCAAGATGCAGAGTAAAAGAATCTGGACGTGTCAACTACAAGAGTAGGGACTACACATTAAGAAGATGTTTTTTAAATAGAAGACAAACAGAACTGTGAAGTTGGATGCTGTTAATTAAGTGAAAGGATCATGCAGGCTTCCAAGAATGTATGGTACTTCGAAGAACACCAAAGTGTCATTGTTATGTTATATTTTGAGTTAAATTGAGGCAGTAGGAAATTAAAAGATGATTTAGAATCAAAACTACATAAAAAAGTTCAAAGAACATAACACTTTTTATGTTTTGAATCTAATTGTCCCTTTATAAATATGTTCCTTCTACTTACTTGTACATGTGTCATTTCTTCACCTAATTTCTCTGCTCAGTTCTTAATTGTTCCTATCTCTGTTTTCAAGTAATGTCAAAACAATGTTGCCCGTCACACTCTGTGCCATTTTTGAACTAACTGCAATCACAGCAGCATAGACATTCCACTACTACAAACTTACTTTCTTTGCCCTAATCTGATTCAGAAACCTATTGCCTCCCACCTGCATTAATGAAATCATCTCTTGATTTATTGCCCTGCTCTAATTAGACACTTAAGTAATTAAAATTAATTCTATTTTCTCCCCATTTCAATCTAGCCCCACAGTGCTTGCAAATCTTTTAAAAAAGTAAGGCTATGTTGTTATAACCTAAGAAAAGCTAAATCCTTCCAATCCTCAAGCCAAATACTTCCATTATATGTCCCTACTTTATTACCCCTAATCTCTTGAAGCACCATGTAATTTCTCCACTGATGTCTTCTCAGTTTTGATAATGTTCTATGCTTTCTGCAGCTAAAATCTTTCAGTATATTGACTTCACTGATTCAAAACAGTTAATTTATAATCACTTGAAAAAACCCACCAGATGATCCAAAATCCAACTGTTTTTGAGTATTTTCACACATATGTGTAGAAGTCCAAAAACGATATTTAAATGTAATTAAATTTCAATTATTTAAGCAAACATAAATTTTATTTAAATCATTCTATTTAATGACCAACTTGACAAATGATTAAATTTGTTACAAAGTCTACCTTTCAAATGTTTGGGGTATAAAAAATTATTCATTAGAAGTCTTTAAAAAAACAAGTAGGAGAAACAAGAGGGCAGCATAGGTAATAGCTGCACCCGCCGCCTCCCACAACCACATCAAAATGACAACTAAAGTACAGAACCACCGTCACTCAGAGCCTCCTGAAACCTGGCTGCACAGAAGCCCCACAACCAGGGAACCGAAGGAGCATCGAGACCAGGAGGAGGGGCGGAGACACGGGTGGGTCGGGGCTGAACCACAGAGACGCGGCCTCGGGCCCACACCCGGTGCCAAGGATTAAACCCGGGAGGGAATCTCGGTGGTGGGGGTTTCCCAGAGGAGGGAGGGGTCCCAGCCCCACAGCAGGCCGCCAGCCCAGGGCTCCAGGGCCGGGAAGAGATGTACCCACAACTCCAGGCTGTGAAACCAGCGGGGACTGTCCCTGAGGGTCGCGGAGGCTGCGGGAGCCCCAGCAGCTCCTCTAAAGGGCCCGGCACGGACTCACTCGGACGCTCCCTCTGAGCCCAGCGCCGGGCAGCAGCCTGAAAGGACCCGGGACACTCGGGAGGAACTAACCTGCCTGAGATCCGGGTGAGAGCTGGAGGGGCGGCTTCCTCCCAGGCAGAAGGGCTGGCAGAGGCCATGGCTCCTTTGGCGAGTCCTCCCCGCACACAGCCGGCAGGCAGGTGCCATGTTTGAATCGCCAGCACCTGACTCCCACCTTTGGCCCCGCCCCGTGATTCCCGAGGCCCCGCGCCTCCCCACCTGCAGCTCATCCAGGCCGTTTCCAGGGGCTTTTCTGTGCAAGCGGCCTCTCAAGCCTCATGCTTAGGACTTTCCTAAAATCTCTCAAACAAGCAACAGCGGGCCCCATAAGGTTCGATAAGTGGCCCCAGGCCTGGCACTAGCGGCAGCTGCATTGGCTCATAGCTTGGCCTCTCCTGGACACCTCCAAGCCCAGCACAAGTAGCAGCAAATTACGGTTTCCTGTGTAGTTCATGCTGGGTGGCCCTGGGCAAGGCACTGGCACAGGCTGACTTGGCACCTCCCGGGAGGCCCCAGAGACAGTGCACCTGGTGGTCAGACTCAACCATGCTGGATTACAACCCTAACACATTCACGTGTGACACTCAAGGGGCGCAGTTGGTGAACACCAAAGCTCCACTGAAGTAAATCCTGCTCCATAGGGGTGTCTCCAGCACAGCAGCTCTTTGGCTGTAGTTGCAGCTGGTCCTCACAGCTGATTGGTAGGGGGGTCAGTTCCTCCCAGGGAAGCCAACAGCAAACAAGGATCAACGGCAATAGGACAGTGCACACAGTCCACACAGGGGAGCACCTAGAAGGCCCAGCTCAGGTGACTGGGGAGGCTGAGCCACTAGACCCTACAAGACACCTACTACAGAAAGTCACTCTACAAATTCCAGGAGACATAGCAGCTCTACTAGTACATAGAAACAAACACCAGGAAGCAGCCAAAATAGGGAGGCAAAGAAATATGTCACAAAGGAAAGAACAGAAGAAATCTCTAGAAAAGGAACTAAATGAAATAGATCCAAGCAAGCTAACAGATACAGAGTTCAGAATTTTGTTTATAAGGATGCTCAAGCATATTATTATGAAAACAACTGAGAAAATCGATGACATAATAAGTACCAATTTGAAATGAAGGCTACATGAACTGAAATGAAGAATAATTTACAGGGAATCAACAGTAGAGGACGCTGAGAATCAAATCAGCAATTTGGAACATGAGGAAACAAAAAGCACCCAACCAGAAGAGCAAAAAGAAAAAAGAATCCAGAAATATGAAGATAATATAAGGAGCCTCTGGGACAACTTCAAGAGGCCCAGCATTCGTATTATTGGGTGACAAGAAGGGGACGAAACAGACCAAGAAATTGAAAACCTATATGAAAAAATAACTACAGAAAACTTCCCCTACCTGGGGAAAGAAATAGATTTACAAGTCCAGGAAGCACAGAGGATCCCAAACAAGAGGAACCCAAAGAGGCCCACAGCGAGACACATCATAATTAAAATGCCAAAGGTTAAGGACAAAGAGAGAATCTTAAAAGCAGCAAGAGAAAAGCAGTTAGTTACCTACAACGGAGCACCATACGACTCAGCTGATTTCTCAACAGAAACCTTGCAGGCCAGAAGGAAGTGGCAAGAAATATTCAAAGTGATAAAAAATATGGAACTACAACCAAGATTGCTCTACCCAGCAAAGCTATCATTTAGAACTGAAGGTCAGATAAAGAGCTTCACAGATAAGAAAAAGCTAAAGGAGTTCATCAGCACCAGACCAGCACTACAGGAAAAGTTGAAGAGTCTTCTTTAAGAAGCTAGTGAACAAAAGAATCTGATGAACTAAATAGATCCAGAGACACTGAGGCATGCAACAGACGATCATATTTCAGAGGAAAAAGAGAAGGGGGGTGGAGGGTGTGGAGAGATAAACCAAAGAAGTTATATGCATATATGCATAACCCATGGACACGGTCAATAATGGGGTAGGCCTGGGGAGGGGGTGGGATCAAAGTGGATGGGGTCAATGGGGGGAAAAATAGGACACCTGTAATATTTTCAACAATAAAGATAAATTTTTAAAAAATAAACTGGAAAAAAAAAAAGTAAAATTTAAGTAAATAAAGTTTTCACTACAATATATAAACTGCATACACATACTTAGTGTTATTAAATCCAATACAAATAGAAAATAATGTAACTCTCATCCAGGTACACAATAATCTTCTCATTCTTAAGACAGCCAAATAATTTGATAAGTATTTTAAAAATAAACTTATTGCCTTGCCAGGCATGGCTCAGCAGTTGAGCATGGCCTTATGATCCAGAAGATCACAGTTTGATTCCTGGTGAGGGCACATGCTGGGATTGCAGGCTCGATCCCCAGTGGGGGAGCAAGAGGCAGCCGTTCAATGACTCTCATCATTGATGTTTCTATTTCTCTCCCTCCCTCTCCCTTCTCTCTAAAGTCAATAAAGATATATTTAAAAACATAAAATAAAAATTAGTTTATCTTCAGGAAAGTTTGTATGAAAGGCCCCAAAGATTACCTGAACAGGTATTAAAACATTAAAAGGTGATTGAATATAGGTGAAATGCCATAAGGTGTCCTGGCCAAACATATTATTGTGTATTAGGTGACCATTTTCTGTCAGCTGGCTTTGGGTGATTGTACTACAAATAATTTATGGCCTATGATATCTTTGTTTTCTCTCTGAATATCTAAATCTTACTTCAACTTCTTGGTCAGGTTCATCTTCTCTGTACAGTGGTCCTTGATTTTACCAGGCCAAAGTAATGACTTTTCCTTCCTCTATAGTCAGTTACACTTTAGATACATACGGTTAGATAAAATCACACTGAATCAGTGACATATCATCTAGTACATGAATGTGAATGTCTCTCAATTTGTGAACCAAAAGATTTTAATCTTTTATACTATACCTAATTTGAATCAAGCTATGACACAGTTACAAATCATAAACCACATTGTTAGGAAGAGGAAGAGAATGATGACACTCCGAATTTCATTTTGATAATGTCACCTGAGTATTTTATTTCAATCCTATAATATACCTGTTACATACAATGCAAAATATAACTGCAGGGTAAAGATTGGAGCAGCATTCATGATCATTGCCATAGGTCATGGCAATGACCTACTGTTCACAAAAAAACCACCATATCATTTTAGGCTATTCCTTCTGTTGGTAATTCTTAAATGTATGTGTTTATCCAGATGATAAATTCTGCTATGTAAATGACTTGGGGACTCCTGTACAGCACTGTTAAATGATAATTAATGCCCAACTTTTAAGAACCTTTCTTCCCCATACACATCAAAGGATTATTGATTTGTCTGGAAATAAAATCAACATAAGTCACTAGATTTCATCTATAAAGAATATTGTCAACTTGCCTCAAACCCTTTAAAAATACCTCTCCTCACATGCACTGAAAGCATTGGGAACACCTAGTTCTAAGATTTGAAACTTAAGCTACTGTGGTGTTTTATTTAAAGGCCAAAGACCAGCATTTCTGAACTAGTAAACCTAGCCCACCCATAAGCCTATTCTTTTTATTGCTTAATGACTTGCATTTGTGAACTTTCTTAAAATTGTATGGTAGGTATAATTCTAAGATTTTAAATATTCCACTGACCTTTAAATAAAGATTAATGTTCGGTAAATAACTTCCTTTACCTAAAAAGTACCAAAAGGGGGAACATTTTTTCTGTTGGTAAATATGATTAAAATAAAAACAGCCAAGGAAAGCATATTGGCTAATAGACTGATTTTAATCTCACCACAATGGGAGCAACCACTAAACATTTTGGATCTCTCTTTAAATGAGAATGTCAGTCCAGCTGGAGTGACTCAGTGGTTGAGTGTCGACCTATGAATCAGGAGGTCACAGCTGGATTCCTGGTAATGGCACATGCCCCAGTAGGAGGCACACAGGAGGCAGCTGATCAATGACTCTCTCTCAAAATTGATGATTCTCTCTCTCCCTCTCACTTCCTCTGAAAATCAATAATAATAAAAAAAAGCATATTTAAAATGAGGAAGTCAGTTCAAATAACCTTTAAATTTCTTATCAAATTTAACATTTTACCAAGACCTTCATGAGACAGAAATTATGTCTGTGACTATATCTGACAGAATTTATGGGATTCAAATAAAATAAATAATTTTATTCAAGGCTTTACAAAAATTTCTTTCTACCTTTTGATCATTTAGTGTCTCTGTCATTGGCACCAGTGGCCCAAATAAAAACATTTTTAATATGTTAGTAGCTTTTTGTATTAATTTTGAAGATCATTGCTTTTTTATCAAATATTGTTTTAAAGATTTTTTATTGACTTTTAGAGAGAGGGAGGGAGAAAGACAGAGAGAAACATCGATGCGAGCACAATACATAGATTGGCTGCCTTCTGCATGCCCCCTACCAGGGATTGAGCCTGAAACCAGGGCATGTGCCCTGACCCAGAATCAAAGGGCAACCTTTGGGTGCTTGGGATGATGCCCAACCAACCAAACAACACTAGCCAAGGCTGATCAAATAAATTATTTTTCAAGGTTTATTTATTTTTATTTCTATTTTTTAAATTTGTTTTTATTGTTGAAAGAATTACAGATGTCCGCCTTTTTCCCCCATTGACCCCTTCTACCCCATACCTACTCCCCCTGCCCCAGACCTTCACCACATTATTGTCTGTGTCCATGGGTTATGCATATATTGATCAAATAATTTTTAATTGTTTCTTTTCATTAGTGTTCACAGTGTACACACTTACATATATACACATACACACAGACATATGTACATATCTCTACACACATATCAATATATACATATATGCAGATATACACATATTTTATATATTTATCTTTCTTTTACATAGTCATTGTTTTTTCTTAATTGACCCCTTCTCCTTCATTGAGCAGTCATTGAACTTTAGCATCTGTAACTTGGTAATAACTACAGGTCCCAGTTAGATACATTGGCTCCCAATAGAGATTCTTGGCAAATCCACAAGCAATACACTTGTACTCAGATCTCAACTGAAACAACAATGGTCAGCACTTAATGACTTGATATCACATTTTATGTCTTTCCAGATATTACTTGATGTTTCCTTGTTTGCTGCTGTTTTTAGAGATTTCCCTTGTTGATAATGTTTTTGTGTTGCTACGAAGCCTAATTTGGCTTTTAGCAGAGCCTTTGAATTTTTTATAATAAAGCCATTTACAGATGCCAGTAGATAAATTAGCACCACAAACGCAGCTAAATTGCATAATCGCACCAATTGATTTTGTGTTAGCCTTCAAGATGTATAGATACCTGGTGGCATCTCTGTCAAAGGAAGGCAGTGAAAGCCAAAGCCCGTCAATTTCCAGAAAACGGAAAAGCATATCAAGGGACCTCAGAAAACCAGAATGCTCCAAATGAAATTCCTATCTCTTTACAGATGCTTAACAGAGTGATATCGCTTTGACATGGCATTTATCACAAATGAAGGCACACACACACACACACACACACACTGCCCCTCCCCCCCTTTCTCTCTCTCTCATACCTAACCATGTAAGATTATACTAGAAATAGCTGCCATAATTGACCATGACTTCTTTGTCTTTTCATTATTAAGGGGAAAATTAATTTATATTATAGTTAAAGTTGAGTTTTTTCTCTCTCTCCCCAAAAGATCTGTGCTTCTCAGTATAAACAGAGGATCAGAGGATTTATGTGACCTTTGCAGAATCTCCTCAAGTTAAGTCAAAATACACAGTGACTTCTCTATTCCATATCTTGACTCCAAACTCTTGGGCAACTCTGCACTGTCTACTCTAAGACTGTAGCTGTGGAATGATTTGGCTGGCCATTGGAAATGACTATATTTGAAATCTCTTGAGAATAAAGAAAATTCAAATTCATGGTCTCTGTTATAGAGAGAAAATCATATTAGCACATCTCACACTGGCTTTCCTTTGGGACTACCTGTACCAAATAATCCTAAAGTGCCTTTGAATATAGTTTCTAGAGTGCTTTTAAGTCATAGAATCACTTTCTCTCAGACTAAAATAAAACTATTTATAAGATTTAAGTGTCATTTGTTCAGAAAAGAATAACACAGAAAGATGATGTAGGTGGGAAAAAACTAAAAAATAAGCTCTATATTTAACATTTAAATATACAGTTTTGTCATCAAATCTTCTTAAAGTTAATTTAATTCCTTATCTGTCTAGGAATAACATATAGCGGAAGGATCAAAAGCTTAGGAGTTACATCAACGTAGGCTTGACATCTGGCTTTAATGTTTTCTTCCTAGCTTTCCTTTCAGATTCTCAATTTTCTCATCTAAAAGAATGTGATAAGAATGCTCACTTTATATGATTTTGTGAGAATTACAGCCCCGAGTGATTTAGCATTGTTTCAGACACACAGCACGTATAAGTGCCATTTTCTATTACTCTATTCCTAATGAAACAAAGCATGCGTAGTTCCTTCCTTGCTGTGCCCCTTAGGTCCCCTTCAGGACTAAAAAGTTTACCCTCCCAGCTACTAGAGGTGCTCATGGTTGACAGTCCTTGGCAGTTAGCCTTTGCTAAGGCAAGCCATCTCATCCAAGATCTAGCTCCCTTCCCAATGGCAGCCTACATTCAGTGATTGGCTGATGAAAAGTTACAAAGATTTAGTAGCCACCTTACTATAAATCCAGCAACTCTGAAGGGCTTCTTTCTTCCTTCTCCCTGTATGTGCTCATCTCAAGAGTATTTCCCAAAAAAACTCCTGTGGTTAATCGCCATCTGAGTTGGCTGTCCAGAGAATGTGAAACCCACATCTTGTTGCAAAGTATTTTCTATATTTTATATTATATTTATTCTGGTTAGAGTTTTCATGATTTTTTTTTATAACTTCACTTTTAAACTTGCCGTATTATTATATTTAAAAAGTGTCCCTTGTAGCAGCATATAATTGATTTTCCATTTCTATCCAGTCTGACAATCTTTGTTTATTAATTAATTATTTAACCCCTTGATATTTAAGGTAATTACTGATATATTTGGTTTGACAACTATCTTTATACTATTCATTTTTTATTTGGTTCTGACTGTATTATTTTTCCAGGTTAAGTATTATTTATTAAATTTTCTGCTCTATGAAGTTATTCATTAAATATGGTTTCCTTATTTTTACATTCCTGAATCTTTTTTAAAAAAATCCTCATCCAAGGATACACTTGTTGATTTTAGAGAGAGGGAAGGGAGAGGAAGAAAGGGAGAGACAGAAACATTGATGTGAGAGAGAAACATCCACTGGCTACCTCCCATATGTGTCCTGACCTGGGATCAAACCCATAGTTTAGGTATGTGCCCTGACAGGCAATCTAACCCTCAACCTTTTGGCTTATGGGACAACACTCCAACCAAGGAATCATACTGGCTAGGGCCACTCCTGACTCATAATCAATGTAAATTAGCCTTTTACCATATCCTATACAATAAAGGCACTTAAAATACTTTTTTTTTTTTTCAAATCCTCTCAATGATACTTTTTTCGATTGCTTTTCAGAGAGAGTGGAATAGGGGAGACAGAGAGAGAGAAACATCTATGTGAGAGAGACACACCGATTGGTTGCGTCCCAGAAGTGCTACGACCCGGGCTGGGGAACAAGCCTGCAACCAAGGTACGTGCCCTTGGCCAGAATAGAACCTGGGATCCCTCAGTCTACAGGTGGATGCTTTCGCCACTAAGCAAACCAGCTAGGGCTGCACTTAAAATAATTTAAATCCAGTCAGTCTTTTGCCTCTTGCTTTTGTAATCATATATATTTTAGTGCTACAGATTTTGAAACCTCAAAGTCATTATTATACTTGTTTTATAGAGTCACTACTCATTTGTATTTACCAGTTATATATTGTCCTCTTTGTTACTCATTTCTGCCTGCATTACATGTTCCCATCTGGAATAACATTTTGTCTACTGAAGAACTCTGTATTAGGTGTTTTCTCTTAATTTCCTCTCAGCTTTTTTTTTTTTTTAAGTCCTTTTATAGCTTTTTGTTCTTAAAGTTATTTTTGTTGGGTATAGAATTAAAGATTGGCAGTTATTTCCCTTTTTGTCTTTTAAAGAGTCCGTTTTACTATACTTTGAGTTTCTCTTTTTCTGTTTAAAAGCCCTTACCATTCTTATTCTTGTTTTTTGGAAGATAGTCTATCCTTCCTCCCCACCCTCACTCCCAATTACATTTAAAATTTTCTCTTCATTATAATTTTCAGCAATTTTACTATCAGGTGTCTCAATGCAGTATTCTTGAAATTTATCTTGATAGAAGTTCATACTCCTTTACTCCTTTCTAAATATGTGCATTACAGAGGTTTTAAAATGTCATCACATTATCTCCTCAAATATTCCTTTGCCCCTCTGTACTTTTCTTCTGCACCTGGGAACCCTATCATGTGTGCGTGTGGCCTATTCTTCAGGTGCCATTTGTACCTTATAGTGTTTTCTGTACTTCTGATCCTTCTTTTGTCCTTCTCTGTTAACTATCCACATTGTCATCTCTTAAAATATGAATCATATTTCTAATAAAACTCTTCTCTGTTAATTCCATATCTTGGGAATCTGTTATGTGGTTTTTTTCCTTCTTAAGTCAAACTTTTTTGACATGCCTGATTATGTTTTGTTGAAGGCTAAGTATTATAAGCCTCAGAGATAATTTAAGACTCTGTATGTATTATCTTTCTTCATAGAGAATTTACTTTTGCAATTAGGGAGCAGGTAGTATAATGGAAGAACACCTTAATCCATTTAAGATATAGCTGATTTGAAAACTGGTATAGTCTACCATTTTCTTAGGGTGTGGCCTTTGTGGGTCACAACTGAAAGCTTGGGGTGTTTGCTTGTTCTCCTCCAACCTAATGGGTCTTCAACTGTAATTGTCTGTTTCCCCATCTATTTTACCATGTCAGTTCTCTGCTCAACTTTGCTTCTCAGCCTCTCAGCCATAGCTTGAAAATGCAAATGCTATAAGGGAATAAGAGGCAGAGAATGTCAGGTTTATTTCCCTAAACTCTCCTTTTAGCCAGGATCTTGGTCCTTCAAATCTTGACTATCTTGTTAGTTTTCCAATGTCTTCAAAGAGATTGTTTCCTTTTGTTTTGTTTCCATATTTTATTAAAAATTTCTAGGTGTTCTAAGCAAAAGGGATGGATTATACAAGTTGGTCTTTCATAGACAGAAGTAGAAGTTTAACACTTAATTCATTTTTGTTTCCCTAGCACCTAGTAAAATGCTTGCTGTTTCAGCAGTCATGCAATCAATATTAGTTAAATGATTGAAGGTAAGAAATAGCATTTTGCTTTAAGAGAAGGAATAGTAATTTAGTTTTATTGTTGCTTAAGTGTTAGGGATATAGTGATCAGATATAAGGCTGATAGGACAATCAGAGGCTAGATTTTAAAGGGCTTTCCATGTGTTTGAACATTATTGTGAAAGTAATAGAAAACATTGATTTTCTTTCTTCTATATATTGCAGTGGGATCATCAATTATAGGTCACTTAGTCAACAAGCATTTATTTTGGACTCATGATGTACCATACATCATGTCAAAGTAGAAGCTAGTATCATAAGTAGGATGCTAGCTCTATCATTTAAGAATCTTAGAGTTTATAAGGAGCTGATTTGTGTACAAAGAAGCTCAACAATTATATGTGTTGGCATTCTTAAATGTGAGCAACAGAAAATGATCCTGGCTGATATAAAAATAATTGTCATGCATTAAAATAATATTAAATAACTTATCGATTCTCTGGGAAGCCAGGAAATCAGCCTTGTTAATCAGTAAGAATTATTTTCCATATCATGTAACATTACTGGTCTGGTAAAGGTTTTCAAATCTCCTTTGACCTCTTTCTTTCAAGAACACTTGTGATTACATTTAGGGCTTCACAAAATAATTCAAAATAATTTCCCATCTAGTGGGAAAGGGGAGTAGAGGAAGGTAAAAGGGCATGGGGAGATAATTGATAATGGAAGGAGGCTTGACTTGGGGTGATATATTATAGAATTGTACACCTGAAACCTATATAATTTTATTAACCAATGTCACCCCAATAAATTCAATAAAAAAGAAAAAGGAAGATCATTAATCACATTCACAAAGACTCTCTCTCTGGCCATATACTTGTCTCAAGAGATTAGAACCTGATATTTTTGGGTAGTTGTTATTCAGCCTACTGAAGCATTGTCCTAGAAAGAGTACATAAGCACATAGGAGAATGGAATCGTCCCCTATTAGGCTATAAACTAAAGAGACTTGAAAAAACTTGAAACAGAACCACTGTTTCAATATTTTTTATTTGGAAAATATAATAATTTTTTAATTAAAATATGCTCTTGGGATTCATATGTACTGTGTTTATTATTGTTACAGTGGTACCTCGGTTTTCAAACGTCTCCGTTGACGAACGTTTTGGTTGACGAACACCGTAAACCTGGAAGAAAATCCTTCTGTTTTCAAACACGTCTCGGAAATCGAACATGCCCCACAGCTTCCGCTGAGGGCAGTATCTTGAGGCTAGCTGTCGGCTGTTGAGTCCTTGGTTTTCGAATGTTTCAGAACTCGAACGGTCTTCCGGAACGGATTCCATTTGAAAACCGAGGTACCCCTGTATTGTTATTTTAAGTGAATTCATAAATAAATATTTTACTGTCTTAGAATCAGTTGATATAACCTTCATAAACAAAAGTTTGTGAGGATCTTCAATAAAGGGTATAAAACAAAATAAAACAAAAAAATTGTGAGAACTTCTTCATTACCAGCATTTACTTAGGAGTAAACTAAGAAAAGCTGAGTTCCCAGGGGGAAAATGGTTATTTTATTTTTTATTGCTGTTTAATATGTGCCTTGTATGTGTCTGAAGTTCAAAATAGTAAATCACTATCATCTATTATGTGGCTTGATTTTATATATAATGTTATAAAAAGGAACACTAAGTCGAGATTCTAAATATCCCTGAAACCAAATTTCTTGAGTAGACTTTTACATCTCTACAAGAATATTATGAAATTTACCTTTAGTTGAAAGCTTCCCATATTACCTACTAGGCTATTATCAATCTCAGAGTTGTCTAATAGCATGCTTCTTAATTATTGCTTGCCTTTTGAATCACTACATCTTTTTTTTCAATACTCACCCAAGAGTGAGGATATTTTTTCTATTGATATTTTTTTAGAGAGAGTGGAAGGGAGGGAGGAGGGGTAGAAAGAGAAACAAAGATGTGAATCACTACATCTTTAACCTTCTATCAAGGAAGCAAACAATACTCTCTTGAGACTACCAAGGATATCCTTGAAATTTCTTCTTAAATTGAAGAGAATTTTGTGGTCTTTTGAAAGGAGTTGTAAAGAATGTATAAATGTGAGAGCTTTCTCTTTCAAATATATGTCTTTCAGCTGCACAAAAAGTTCTGCAGGTTACATTTAGAGATCATCTTTGGATTATGTGGAACTTTTTGTGGGGTTATGCATGCCTGTGTTCTTACTCACTAGACTATCACCTTAACAAGGTGTGGATTTAATTCATCTCTGAGTAACACAAGTTTAGCTAGTGTTTGGAGTCAAACAGACCTTGGATTAAATCCTATATCAGCCATTTTCTGGTTGTAAATCCTAGTGAAATCACTCAATTCCAAAGCTTAGTTTCCCCTACTGTAAAATTGGGGTAACAGTACCTATTGAAGGGGTATGTGTTAGCCCTAGGCAATTTAGCCCAGTGGTTAGAGTGTCAGCCTGTGGACTGAAGGGTTCCAGGTCCAATTCGGGCCAAGGGAACATACCTCAGTTGCTGGCTCGATCCCCTGTCCCAGTCAGGGAACACCTAGGAGGCAACCAAGTGATGTGTCTCTCACATCGATGTTCCTCTCTCTCTCCCTCTTTCTCCCTTCCACTCTCTCTGAAAAGCAATGGAAAAAGTATCCTCAGGTGAGCATTAAAAAAAAAAAGAGGTTTGTGTTAAAATGGAAAATACCATAGGTAAACATAGCTATTGGTAAAGGGCTTCATGAATAAATAAACTGAAATAATGATTCACATTTATACATTTAAAACACCAAAGCCTAGAAAATATAAAGAATAGTAATATCAACACTAAAAAATAGCTAAAGACCCCTTTTCCTACAAACCATCTACCCATCCATTTATTTGCATATCCTTATATTCAATGAACTTTGTTTCTTGGTGGGTAAATGCAAATTAGACCACTCTCTTAATAAGGAGCTTGTAATATAGCTGCAGAGATTGGCTATGAACAAATAAATATAATTAATTCTTAAAAGCAACAAAATAATACTGTAGAGAAAGTTCTCTGAGAGCATGGCAAAGGGAAGTGTTTATCCAGGTGAATATTTGAGTGAGATTGAGGATATTTTAAGATCATTAACAATATTCAAGAGTATGGTAATTAGATAAAAGATCTGAATAGTAGGGGGTGAGACTGTAAAAAATTGCTTGATATCAAATAATGAATTTTGCTAGTAGGTAATGAGGAACCATCATCAGTCTTAAAATATGGTTGTGGTGAACAAACTCTAAGATGGCAGGGCCCCAGGATCCCAACAGCCTAATATTCACACCCTTGTATGATTCCTTCCTTTTGAGGAGTGAAATTAGTGACTTGCTTCTGAACAGAATTTGGTAAATTTAACAGGATGTACTTGATTGTGTTATGTAAGAATATAACACAGCCTTGGGAATAGACTCTCTTGTGCAAGCTTTGAAGAAACAAGCTGCCATGTATTAAAGAACTGGGCCATGTGGGAAAGGCAAGAGGGCAGCCTTCAGCCTCCAGTCAGCAAGAACCTGAGGTTCTCAGTCCAACAGCTCCCAAGGAACTGAGGGTAGCCAGCCACCCTGTGAGCTTGGAAGCAAATCCTTCCCCGGGTGAGCCTTAGAATGAGAAGTCAGGCCTGGCCAACACCTTGATTGATGCCTTGCACAGGACAAAGCTATGATTCTTACCCACAGTAATTCTGAGATACTAACGCATGCTATTTTAAGCCTCTAGGTATGTGGTAACTTGTTACACAGTAATAGATAACTTTTCAAGGATGTTGAGCTATTTTGATGTTTTTTAGAAACATGTATGGTAGCAGTAAAGAAGATGCTCTAGTGTTCATCAAATTTGAACCCACTAATTCACCTTTCATTTCTAGTGTCTGTTCTTTAGCCCAGGTTCAAATATTCTCCAATGAATTATGTATAATTTAGGCCAGATAGAGTCATATAACATTTTCACTATTAGCTACACAATGAGTAATTTAATGGGACATAATATACTTATGAGACAATATTTTTACTAAATGTCACTGGCTTTTGACAAACATTAGTTACACGCATTGTCATTTAGTAATCATGCACAATATTACTGTGTACCACTGTGCTTGTGATTGTGCTATATTTATGGGGAATTCAGGCAAAGTGCTCTTTGTTTTCACCTGAGCATTTATTAAATTAATTTCTATTCTCAGGAAAGCTTTGATTTATGTTTAAATCTATCTGGGATGCTGGCAGAAAAGCTTTGTGACAATGTATTGTGAACAATACATGTTTGACAGCATGCATCATGCTTCATCTAAAATAGGAGTTATTAGATTCTTGTAGTCAGTAATCAAAGTTCAATTGCATGTTCCCTAGGAAAAACTTTCAGTAATAATAAAAATTGTTTAGAAGTAAGTGTATCAAAGAAATACATTCTCAACTTAAACATATTTTGGAAATGCAGTCCACATAAGAACCGCATTATCAAACTCTGATGTTTAAGCATCCTATTGTTCAACCCAGTGAACACTTTCCTCTTTAAGTTATATTGCTGTGTTATGTTTTTCCAACTTAGGAAAATGTAATTTAAAAAATACAACAAAGGAAACAGGGACATATTCTAGAGTCACACATATGTTTGTATGAAGCTAATCTTAATGATCTCATTAATTGTTATAGAAAACTGCTTCTCTACCCTCCACTGTGGAGGCTTAATTCCAAAGAACTTAAGCAGTGATCTATTTCACCTTTCTTTAAAAAAAAAAAAAATCAGTGTTCAAGCACTCAGTAACGCAGATATTCCTTACTGAAATAATACTGAATGCTAGATAAAAGTGTTACAGGTCTTTAAGTATATAATTTTAGGCAATTAATCCTAAAAATTAAATACTAAGTTATGGTTCTGAATATTTTATCTTAATAAAAGCATTTCTAGAAATGTTTGGAACTTCAACAATTTTCTTCTTATTACACAAGTAGACAATCTTGGAAATCTTACTTCATGAACCTCAGCTGAGCTGTGCCCTTCTCTTCTCTGAATATGGTTTCCCCTCCCTAAATTACCCTCTGCCTCCATCTCTTCCATATCCCCACATTCCATTCCTTCTAAAGTTCCACTCTTACAAAAAAGTTTGAATTGCTTCACTCTCTGGGAGAAAACCTGGAAATCTTATCGTAACATCTCCAAACTGCTCTCTTTTCTTGTTGTGATAATCTCCAGGGCACACTTGGTCTGAGAGCATTAAACCACAAATTTATCTAGCTTCACTTAAGAACAAATGACAACTTTTCAAAGCAATGTATTTTTTTCTTTTTATAACACCTGAGAAGCTTAAGGGTCTTTCTCCTCACTATAACTTATCGTTTGAGCAATACTTATATGTATATATTATATATACATATATATGTAGACATATATATATGATAGTTGATGGCCTTTATTTTTAGTTAATTCCCCTAGAAATCTTTGGTCTCTTTATTCACCCCTTTGAATATTTGATAATTTATGTACATAATTCCTCCCTAACTCAGACTCTTTTTCCTTACGTATGGAAAATTAGTCTTATAGATTATATTTCTATATATATATGTTAGCTATCCTATTGTACTTGTAGTAATTTTACATGAAATGTAAAAGGATTTTCCCCTCATAAACAATAATGACACTCAATATAATCTCTGGAAAATCAAATTTCAATGAAAGAAAAGTCTTTTTCTTCTACCACCTAAAACTACTATATACTGTGTTCTGGTTCCCTCAGGTGTTCCCCTTTCCAAGGGGAGAATAAACTAAGTGTAAATTTGGGATTGTTGAAAGTTTCCACTTATAAAACCCTGATTTCATTGACAGAGATGTCCTAGAGTCAGAAATTTGTTTGATTACATTTAATAAATTGAAATAGCAATTGCTTTCTTCCCTATGTTCTGCCTGAAGCTCAACATGTAGATATACACAATTTACAGCTAACAGGACCTAAATTCAGGGACTATAAGATCAAGATGAGCAAACCCAACTTTCTAACGGTAGTGAACAGAAAGGCTGTTTTGGAAGTAAATATAGTATGGAGAAAGTAAATCAAGCAAGTAGGTTGCAGAAAATAACATATGCTGGCTAAGGTTTAATGAATTGCTCTTCCTTCTATAGTGTTTATCCTTTCTCCCCATAAATGAGGCTGTAGTTTCCAAATTTAAGTTTCCTTATTTCCTAAGAAATAAATTTTTTTTCATTCCTTTCTTCCACCTCTTAATCTCTGAAATAGTTTCACCTTTCTAATATTACGAATTCAATGCTATAAATGCTCCTCTAATGGTACCACAAATTTTGATAAGTTGTATTTTTATCTTAATTTAGTTACAAATATTTTATAATTTCTTAATTTAGTTACAAATATTTTATAATTATATAATTTTATATTTTTATCTTAATTTAGTTACAAATATTTTATAATTTCTTCTTTGATCTTTGTGCTATTTAGAAGTATACTGTTTAATCTCCAAACAGTTTTCAGTTATTTTTCTACTACCAATTTCTACGTAAACTCCATTATTTTCTGAAAACATACTGGTATGTTCTGTAGTCCTTTAAATTTAAGGTGTATGCCTGCCTCCAATCTTAAACTATTCTTACTTCAAACAGTTATTCTGCTCTATTCTTTTTTTTTCGTGCTGCTATTCTATTTATGCACGTTACATTGGTAGTTTGCCTGGCAACTTCAAATATTTGAGGGGTCCACAGAAATCTTTCGATGTCACAGTGTCCCTTAAAACGCTCTGTAGTCTATTGCTAAGGCTTATATAACAACCAGAAGTAAACTTGAGAGGACGGGGCCAACTCTCACCCGGCTCCTTGGGGAATGATGAGCTGGAGCACATCTAACTGCTAATGTAGCAAATGAACCCACAAGTGTCCTACTAATTAGGTCTGTTTTATTGACAGAGACTCTCTTGAAGGCTTTTAGAGAGCATCTGATTATATTTTGTTCCATTACAGCTGTGTGTTAAATCGTCCTGTGATGAACACTGAACCGGTGAGTCACTGGTCTCATTTGAGAGGGAGCATTCTGAAGCGTGGTTCACCTAACTGAGAGATGTTCCTTGTTAGACAACTGCGTTTTCTTCAGGATGAATGCTGAGTGAGATTAAGGGGGACACAGTTTCAAGAATCACTGGTGTCTAAGCCTGGATGTGGCTCCCTTAGACAAGTCCTCATGAAACCTCCACTTAGTCAGGACCCTGACTTATAATCCACTGCACCTTTCACTTTTCCTTTCTACCACTTACCACAGTTTGTGATTGTGTCGCGAGGTTGGGTTTTTAATTCTCTCTAAGACTAAATACAGTGCATACTCTCACCACTTTAGGACCTAAGCTTTTAAGGAACAGAAAAAACAGTTATACAAGCAGACACCAAAAGGTTAGCTATTTTGGTAAGGCTTTAGTAGACTTAGGACTTTTTTGTAAGCAATAGAAGTGGCAGAAATTATGCTGTGTGACTTCTGAAACTACCTCAAGAAGGTGATGCAGTTTCCATTTGTTTACTCATGGTTGGAGCTCTGACACCTGTGGCCACCACACCACCAGGGAGCCAAACTCCCAGAGAAGCCACATGCGGGTGCTCCAGTCAGCACACCTTGTTTTTTAGCTTTCAAACCTAGGCAGATGAGCCTTCAGATGCTTCCTGGCCCCGGTCATGTGAGTCACATGACCTTCAAGTCTGTGCAACTGAGCATCCAGATACTGTGGAACAGAGTCAAGCTGTCCCCCACTATATCCTTTCTAAATTCTTGATCCTCAGAATCCATGGGGATAATTTTTTACACAGCAATAGTAACTGCAGGATAAGAGAGATATCACAAGAACACTTACAACAGAGTTATAGAGGTCATATTATAGAGTTGTACACTTGAAATTCCTATGTTACTAACCAGTGCCACCCCAATCAATTTAATAAAAAAAAATCCTTAGGATAAAATGTGGACAAAAAACTAACTATAGGAATTTAGGATTTAAATGATGGACTCTGAATACAGAGTCTCATTACATACAATAGGAGACATACAGTAAGTGCTTACTATACCCTAAGCATTATACTAAAAACTTAATATGCATGATATTATATAAGTCTCATAATAAACCTATATGTACTAAAACTACCTTATTAAAAAAATCAGAAGCTCAGAGAGGTAAATATCACAGGCCCAACAAGGCATCAAGGTACCAATGGAATGAATGCTTTGACACTGGAGTGGCCCTTCAGAACAGTTCCAAGTGTGAGTAGGAAGGGAGTTCAACCTTTCATATCCTGTGTCGAACAATCATTGGGTGCAGTCCGCTTCAAAGAATCCTCTTAATTCACATAAAGTTCAAAAACAATATATAGTGTGCTATGGAGACAGCAATCAGGAGAGGGTTTCCAGTTAGTGCACGTGTTGACTGAAAGGGGAGACAGTATGCTTTGGGGGTAAGTTTATACTGGTCTGTTTATTAATCTGGCCTTTGGTTACATGCATATGTTTGACTTTGAATGTTCACTGAACTATATACTAGTGACTTGTAAACTCTTCTGGATGTATATTGGACCTTAAAACTTAAAAAATATGTTATGCTAATTCTGATTATCCATCAAAACAAAAAAGTTGAGTTTATTCCAAGAATGCAAGGTTGGTTTAAAATCTAAAAATAAATTAATCCCATTCATTAGGCTAGCAGAATACAGGAGGAAAAAATCTATATGATCATTTGAAAAAAAATGCAGAAAAAATATTAGATAAACACCATTACTGGGAGAAAATGCATATTCTCCCTAACAAGGACTTTCGGGCTCTCTCTCAGACATGTCTTTCTATTAGACATATATTTGCCTTTCACTCCTGTTCATCTTCACTCAAGATGCAAGTCTCCCAAGAGAAAATTTGGTTGGCTTTATTTTGGTTAATGTCCATACTCCTGACGAGGGTTAAGACAGTTACTGTGGTTCCTGCTGTACAAAAAGGAAAGCTACATATAAAAAAGCAGGAAAAAATAAAAATGATCCCTCCCATGTTAATAAATGTTAATTTGAGTAAATCGGTGGCCCACCAGGTTCAAGGCACAGACACATAAAACTAAATTGCATATACTCTGAACTATAAATGGTTCACTGCGATTGGAAAGAAGAGTATACGTGGGTATAAAACAGCAGAGGTAGACAAGAACCAGATCTCAAGTGACCTGTTAGCCTGTGCAAGTAAGATGAAATTAATTATAAAGCAATAAGAAATTATTAAAGTATTTAAAGAAAAATGGACATGAGCCGCTGTGAGCTTTCGTTAGGAACGGACACGCTGGCATTCAGGAAGAGAATGGATGTGCAAGAACAAACCTCAAGCACAGATTAACTGTAATAATCCAGGTAATAAATAAACAAAAACTAGATTAATTGGTAATGGAATAAAGAGAAAGAAATATATTTAATTGCAATTTATGAGTTACCCTCCATACGGCTTAATACCCAGCTGATCGCACAGAAGTGAGGTTAGGGAGAATGAAGGGTCGAGGCTGCAGGATGTCAGAGCGGACGGTGGGGCTCATTACCTACACAGGGTGTAAGGGAATCATGGGTGGATGGAGAAGATAATGAATCCATTTGATTTTTTTTTTTTTTTTTGGTATAAATTTTTCCAACTTTTGAGAATCTTCTAAGATAAGCTGATAAAGTAATTAAAATACAGAATATTAGCTTTATTTTTACATTAAATATATTCAATAAACTCTGTGTCTGTACCCTCTGTGACAGCATGGATGGACCTGGAGATTATTATGCTAAGGGAAATAAGCCAGTCAGAGAAAGACAAGTACATGATCTCACTTACATGTGGAATCTAATGAACCAAATAAACTGATGAACAAAATAGGTCCAGAGGCATGAATACATGGACCAACTGACAGACCTCAGAGGCGAGGAGGGGTGGGGGAGAGGGGAAGAGATTAACCAAAGAATTAATATGCACATAGGAATAGCCCATGGGCACAGGCCGCAGTGTGGCGAAGGGCTGGGTGGGGCAGGGGCTGGGCAGAGGGGAGTGAACGGAGGGGGTGTGTGAGAAAGGGGGACATCTGTAATACTATCAACAATAAAAAAAAGGAAAAAAAAGTCAAGTTTGAAGGATTATAGAGTGGAGGGTGAGGCTAATTACCACTACAGGGTATAAAAGAATGATGGGTAAATTGGAAAAGATAATGAATCTATTTTATTTATTTATTTTTTGTATAGATTTTTTTCCAACTTTTAAGAATCTTCTAAGATAAACCGATAAAGCAATTAAAAGGCAGAATATTAGCTTTATTTGTAGTCTCTGTGTCTGTAACTAAATATTGTTACTGAAAAGGAGAAAAATAACTTTTCAGTCAACATAGGCTCTATAGATTAACAATACAAATGAGTAATAAAATTTAGAATTAAAATTTAATTTCAACATTGTCTCCTTTTGCTAGAAACACTATGTATATTTACATCATTTGGGGCACTGGGATTTTGCAACATTCTTTTGCACTCTACTGCTACACTGACCACTAATAGATACTCTGCTCTTTTCTTCATTATTTTACACTTTGGCAATCAATAATATTGAGGAATAATGACAAGGAAGAAGCTAAATGACAGTCTAATTCACATTGGAAGTGCTTTTTGCACACTCAGATCTGGCTAATGTACCGTAAGGGGAAATGTACATCAAGTGTTGTATTTCCTAGACCTTGGCTAGCCATTTAACCTCGCTATGTTTACTTGCACAATCCCGATTTTATATTTCTACATTCTGTCTGTGGCTGAAGACTGTTCACATATGGAGTTATATGAAAGTATGTTTGTGTTTGTAGGTATAGCAATGGTGAGGAAAGACACACTGAGCATAATAAATTTTCCAGGTAAAATGAAACTTAGTTCTATTCCTAATGCTTCTGAAATGGTAATTCACACTGATCTTTATCAAAAGCATTATAAATGTAATAATATTTAAAAGGAGAGAACACTACTTTCACTTGTTTTTTGTTTTGATGCCTGGATTTCTAATTTTTGACATTATGTTTTGTACCATATATTTCTTTAGAAAATTTTATTTTTAAAATTCTGATGTTCTTTTTGTCAATCACTGAAAATTCAACAGTAATGATACTTATTTCTGTTGCCTTTAACCTGTTAGTGGTTAGTAAAATATATGTAAAAAATTCTTCTTGTCATATTTCATTTAAGAATCAATATACAGCTTAAAATAAGGCCATATGTGTAGAATTCAAGGCTTTAGTTGAGGAACTTTGTAATAAAAATTTTGTTCCTAAACATTGTTTTTCTTCATATATTTTCAGAATCATGTAATTTGTACTGTGGGATTGATATTTGCAGAAATCAGGTCTCGGTTAAAGTGTGGTATTTCTCTATTGAAAAGAAGATGACATAGCAATAATTATTTCCAACCACTCTATGGCTGAAATTATTATTTTTTTCCTTAAATAGAAGGTAAAATAATCTAGTGAAACTAGTATCTGCTTTGGAATCAGAAATATAAATTTAAACCACAGAACAGATCATTTATTAATTATGTTAACTAATGGAAGTTAATTAACCTGTGAACCTCAATTACTTATGTATAAAATGGGGGCACATTCACTCATGTCACATTGTAAGAATTAAGTGAAATATCATTTAAAAATACTACTATATTGCTTATTATATGCCGGGGCAGGTTCTAAAGTCTTTACAAATAAGTAATTCATGTAAATCACATTTATATTATACATACATATGATTTTTAGATAGAGTCTGTTATACATAATCAGGATAAATCTAATTTGTCTAATAATGAAAGTTTATAACATTTTGAGCATGCAAATCACATGAGAAGAAAAAACTCATCAGTGCTATTTGGAGAAAGGAACACCAGACCTACTAGTTCTCTCTTTTATATTAGGCAGGTATATAACATGTAGTTCTTGTTATTCGCAGCCCTTAGGTAAGATGAAAATAGACAATTATTGATTCTTTGATATAAAGTTCATCTAGAGAGCAAAAAACACCCCAGAATATCTCAGAATTGGACAAAACAGATTAATGCTGGATGAGGCCCTCAAGTAATTTTAAGGCAAATTACCAAAGACCTTAATACTCATCCTGTGCATGGCCATGAGTAGCCGTGAGTGTGCCAGAAAGAGAGAAACAAATAAATTACCTAGCCCCTGGGGAGCAGGAGTGTGAACCGCGTCTGGAAAAAGCAGGGCTCCTGTCAGCCTTCTAAGGGGGGACCAGTGAAGGTAATGGTACAATTATGAACAGCTCGAAAGATTTTAATTTTTTTTCTGAGAAATGGACCCAAAGGGACTATTACACCCAATTATTTAAAAACAGGATTTGGTAACCAAAATGTCGTGAGTCTAAGGATTAGAATCATCTTTTACTTTTTCCTTCCTGAGGAATTTCAAGGCCCATCTACTGCAATAGGACATGCTCTATCGTTTTTATACAACCTGAGCCTTATTATTTATTATTATCAGGTATTTATATCTGCCCTTGGCTCCTGTCCGAGCATTTCTTTGACTACTTGCTGAGCAGTTACCTGCTTTAGCAGTGGGGTGGACATGATAAGGATAAGAGGTGTAGCTGCAATTAACTATTTTTTTAAACACTTTCAACAATTCCTGTTGCTAAAAGCCTGAGCTTGCACTTAGTACCTAGCAGATGTTAACGGAGATGGTAATGGCTAGGCGGATGTAAATTCACAGTCCCCATGTGTCCAGGATCTTATTCCTGAATACGTTTTAAAAAACATAGAGTGAGGAGGAGTTTTCTCAGTTAATTTTCAAGGAGAGCAGAAGTACAGAATCTCGAGAATAAAGAATGAATATCACAGGTCAACTTGATGTGCCAGAGCTGTGGAGCCTGAAGGGAAGGCAGTGCCAAGGGAAGGATGAGTGATACACTCCTTCCCCTGGGAGGCGATCAGTGATTGTGTGCACTGCATGAGCACCGGGATCTCTCTGCAAAATGTCTTATTACTTCCAACACAGAAGAGATCATGAATGCACGGGATAAAAGCAACACTTCTAAGTAAAGGAGAAAGAAGCGTATCCGCAGGTAACAGAAAGTGAGAGGGAATCTGTCACAATCCCGAGGAGGCAAGACCTCCCTGAAAACCGTGAGGTAGGTGAATGCTTATAGTACAGAGAGAGCTACACCCATAGTCTCTGGATAATAGGGACAGAAGTCATCTGTCTGGTGTATATATATATCCTATTTTTTTTTTAACTCCTCATCTGTAAAATAGTCTCCTCATCTGTAAAATAGTATAGATAACAACAACAAAAATTCTCTTAATTTTTGTGTGTGACGGACAACTGAAACAATGTATAAAAATCAACACACAAAAAATAGAAGGCAGTAGTTATGGGACTGGAGGTACATGTACAATGTCTATATTTTGGTGAGAATGATGCATAATGAGATGAGTAGTGTCTATGTTTTAGTGAGAATGTTGTAATGTAGGAGAACACAATTAAACCCCAATACAACTAAGTCCGTAATAAAGTAAAATGTTATTTCTCTAAACTTTGTTTTTCATTAACTGAAATTGTGAATAAAATCTGATTATTAAATCTCTACTATTTCATTGGTCTGTAACCAAATATCCATGCTCTTATATTTCAAATTTTCACTAAAATATGAAAGCAGCATTAAGATTTTTACATTGCCCAGCCGGGCATGGCTCAGCGGTTAAGCTTCAACCTAGGATCCAGGCGATCAGGGTTCGATTCCCGGTCAGGGCACATCATTGATATTTCTAGCTCTCTCTCTCCCTCTCCTTTCCTCTCTCTGAAATCAATAAAGATATATTTAAAAAAAAAAAAAAAGATTTTTACATTATTTCCTTTTTTTAAAAAATACTAATGGTAAAGCCAGGATCTACCATTATAGAAGGATGCCACATTTATTTCAGAAAGAAAACTAAATATGGATGAGTAAACAACACTAAAATTAACTGCCAATTAAACATCTAAAATCATCACAAAATCAGGGATTTCACCAACACTTCTTTTTAATTTAACAGTCCTGTGTGTGAGAGAGAGAGCAGGCTTGGCTTCCTTAGCTGCAATGGATCGCTTTCCATCTGTCATGTCCCAGTTTATTTTTTATCAGCTGAATCATTCAATTAGTTCATACAGCAGAATTGATTGGCTAGCTTAGTTTTATTTCCTTACATACCCTCCTGAAAAGGATATTATTTTACATGAACAAAACCCCTTTCCTAAGAGAGTACCAAAATATATACTTTTGTTTTTTACACTGTGGGGAAAAAGCACATACACAGCACACCATTATTTACTTGTGTTTGGTGTTTTGTTTGCCACAAAGCAGCAATCATAAATAATAGCCAGTAGAAGACAGAGACTCAGCCTTTAATAATATTGTTTTGAAAATACATCACCTAGCATTGAAAATGTCATATAAAATTCATATCCATGGCTGTTTACAGAGGGGAAAAGGAACAGTTGCACTTTGCAACGCTAGCACAATTCTCCAAAACACTGAGAGATGCCGCGTGCCCTGTCTTTTTTTCACTCTTATTTTTGGTATCCGGATCTATGTTTCAGGACTATATTGATTTTCGTTCTGGATGTGGTTGATTAATGTTTCAGGAAGGATTCAGGTGCATTAGTGCAGAGCTGAACAGAAACATCAGTGCATTTTCCCAAGTCAAAGTGGGGAAGGGCGAGGCAAAACCAACCCCCTACTGGTTTTATCTGATAACGTGTGCACACAGTCAGATGAATCTCTGAAACTGACAGCCACGAGGACTGGTTAACAGGAAGGCTGACACTGTTTTCAACACTTGCTCTATGGTTTGTTCATGACCTGTCAGGAACTTCTGGCGAACCACAAAATGTTAGTGTCTCGTGAGAACGCTACTGATCTTTTAATTCTTTTTTTTAAGATCTAATCTCTAGGTTAAGTGTATTCACCTTATAAATTTGCTTCCCAGAAGGTGCATTCTTTAGTGATTGCTTTTCCTTGATAAGGATTCCTCACTCATCACAGGAAAACTGCACATGTAATAGTTAACAGACAGTTCGGTTGTAGTAACATTTTTCATCTTGACCCCATTCCCAAGGTTGAGAAATTGCTCGTCGGTGTAATGTTTCCTGTTTGCTTCATCGCTAGCTGCATTTTTCTATTTTAATAGCTCATTTTCCACCATCCACAGTTTCTTTCTTCATATCTGCTTGGCTTTTTTGTTATATGACCGTTACATGATGCTCACAGATTTCTCTGAACCCATTAAAATGTCCAACATACTGTCATCCAGATAAACAATCACAATTAATGTGACCTGCAGACTCCCATTCATTTCTAAGAAAGAAATACATTTTGTAGAAGTAACAGATAACCATTTAGACCCACCGGTTATTACTGGGTTTGAAATATTACATGTTACTTAAAGAAATATTAGTGATTCCAGTGAATGAAAATACACTTAATAAAACAGACACTTAGCAGTTCAGTTCAGCTGTAATCGAAGTTACCTTAATTAGAACTTTAAAAGAAATCAACACTTTTGTTACCTTTTTTCTCACATTACTAAAATTATACAGCTTCTAGGGAACATGATTAAAAATTAACTTAATGTCTTCAATACTGCCAAAGACCAGTAAGCTTCCGAAAGCTCAGTAGCCATATAATGAGAAACTGATTATGAATGAAAAACTCTACATAGAATGAGTACTGTCCCTAGCATCAAGATTAAATGCATTCACTTACTGCACACTTCAGTTCTTCAAAACAATGCCTCATGTTAGTTTGCTTCAAATGTGAACCAAGGTTTTTCATTTTCCTGATATTACTGAAAAGCTTTCATTTCTTAACGCTTACCAAAAAGAA
Organism: Miniopterus schreibersii; assembly: GCF_964146895.1. Taxonomy (NCBI): domain Eukaryota; kingdom Metazoa; phylum Chordata; class Mammalia; order Chiroptera; family Miniopteridae; genus Miniopterus; species Miniopterus schreibersii. The sequence continues at coordinate 135,091,612 of NC_138102.1, forward strand.
AACAAAAAAACCCACACAAGTTATGTAAATTTTTACTCAACTAACATTATCTAGCATTAAAATCATATTTCTCTGTTGAGGTCTGAGGCTATTTCTGTGGGTTGTAGTTCCAATGACAGTTTGATTTTCTGGCTTTTGCAGTGTTGTTGTTGTTTTTTAAACTGCTTCGTTTATATGGTACCACTGGGGTTTCCACTGGTCTTTACTGGAGATGCTTCAGAGGCCAGAAGGGTTTACCCCTGGCTGGGGTACCAGATGTATTTCAGGAAGGGAGAAATCAGGTGGGATCCTCTCACCATTCACCCCCCCCCCCCCCACTCCTACCACATCTGCCCTGGTGTCTTCAGGCAGGAGATGAGAATCTCTAAGAGAACAAAGAAGCTTCCTGGCCAGTACTGGATATATTACTGTAGTGGATTTCTCCTGTTGACACTGGCTACCTTCCTTGACATCTCTTAGTGGAAAAGGAAAGTTTTACGTCTGGTAGAGGACAGTGCTTCCCCAGGCTGCTTATTTCTGGTGGAGCTCCCGGCCTATCCCCCTTCTATTGGTATCTGGGTGACCTGCTGTTATCAGGAGAACACTCATTCCATCAAGGGGAAGCCTGAGTCTACCTTCATAGTCTTCTGCTGCTGGTGGGGGAGTCGAGAAACATCAGGTCTGGGTGCTCCTCTTCTGCTGAGTGGCAGCATACAAGACTTCCTGATGGGAGGTGTTCCTCAGGTTTGGAGGTACCAAACCAGCTTACCTTCTTACCACCTCTCAGAGTTCCCCTTTGGTTGCCTTTTGGGCCTTTTCCAGAGATTACGTAGTTTTGTTTAGCAGGGATGTTTAGGCAAAAACAGATCTATACCATTCTGTCCAGGCTGGAAGTCTTCAATATTCCTTTACCTTTGTCTTTCCCTTTTTTTTGAAATTTTACTAGTGCATGTCTAGATGACAATTTAAAAATTTATCCTCATCTACCCTGGTTAGGCATTCAATTTAAAGGCTCATGCTTCTTTACAGCAGTGGGAATTTTCCTTCTCTCATTTCTTTGTTTACTCCACTCTATACATTTTATCTATTCCCTCACCCTGGAACTCTTCATACTTGAATATTGCCCCAACTGTACTAACAATTTATAGCTTTCATTTTTCCCCCCTCTGAGGTTTACTACATATTTATCATATTGTTATACTTCTAAGAAAGTAACCATTATATTCAAGCATTTGCATACATATTTTTCAATTTGGCAACCATATTTTTAATCTCTAAGAATAGTCTCTTTTCCCCCTTTCTCATAACATCATTATATCATTTCTGTAAATCAATAGCAACACCTTTTGGAAAAGCTCTGAAAAACGATAGGTTTTGTTTTTAAGTTCTTCTCTGTTCCCTGAATTATCTCTGATTTTTCCATGATTTGATTTTTTGTTTATTTTCTTTCCTCAGTCTTTCATACTTACTCTGTTGCTGTTTGAATCTCCTCTGCTAAGTGGGTACTACATGGCTACTTATCACGAAGCTTGCGGATTGTTAAGCTTCTGATCTGTGAGAGGGGCATTTTCTGCTGTGTACAGTGAGTTAGGTTTGCTGTCTGTTGCTATGGCTTCTTCAGTGCTGCGGTGATGAGAACAGCAGCAACTCTTCACGGGTTTGCTCAATTCTTCAGTGACTACTTTTATCATTTTTTTATCCTGGGACCAAATGCTAGACTATCTGGTATTTTTCACTTAGATACTGTACAAAAGGATACAGCTATTTTCTTTATTAAACTTCAATCAATTTCTCTGCTTGCAGCACCCCTTCTCACCTGGGATCTACAAAAAACTACCAAGGAAAAGCCCAGAGCCTTCCCTGGGTTTGGCCCGGCGATTTGCATTCATGACATGCCGACACCTCGCTCTGTGATCCATCCATCAGCACTCTCCAGAGTCCAGCTACAGAGAACCTGTAATACTCTCATCCATTTATGAAGACCCCTTTGCTTCTCTTTCTGTTGTTGCCCTATTTCCTTTTCTAGTTTTGTTATTTCTAGGGCATGGGTGTGCCGGTGAGGAACAACCAGATGTAAATGTTTGTGCTAAGTCATTTTGTCTTTAATTGCAAAACTATATATAACATTTAAGGGCTGAATGAGATTTGTTATAAAGATACATTTGACAGCAGAGAAAATCTCTTGAGCATAATATTTACCAATAGTTTCTAAAATAAAGAACAGATATGCTATCTGTTTTATTCTTCTTCCCATGACAGTGAAATTACACCAACAATTTCCTCAAAGGGTTAAGAACGGAAATTACACATTGGATTTTCTTAAGTTCCTGTAGATATTATAATATTTTTAGAAATCTTCTTTTGATCTACTTTGCACCCATACAGAGTAAGATATAGTTGAACTTCCAAATATTGGGGTTTTTTTCTGTTTTATTAGGCTTCTTGTATATTTGTTATTAAAAAAACAAAAAACTTGTAAAGGAGTGTCACATTAAATAATTTAAATAATATTTGCTTATGAGAAGCATTATGAGTAAGAAAACGATATCTTCTTATATTCATTTGTATATATTTTAAAATTAGACCCAGAATGCTTCTATTATTTAATATGCCATTGAATAGAAGTATGCTTCAGGGGAGTTATTTTATTTTCCTGGGTTCAGTTCTCCACCTGAGAAAAGACGGACTATGCTAAATAAATATGTATTTTTCTTAAAATTTTTCACTTTTATAAAGTTTATGTTTTGGGCTGTATATGCAACTTATGTTTCAAACAGCAATTAAGTTGAAGAATATCTAACTTTAGTGTTGTATCTTATTTGCTAATATTTAAACATCAATGAAATATTTTGGCCATTCTGGAAAATTTTAAAAATATTAATGAACTATTTAATTATCTTCAATAAGTGTTACTGAGTCTTTATTCCTATCAAGGTACTGAACTTATTTTACCCTTTGAGCTAAAGGCAGTTTACAGGCAAATATAATACATACATATCAAATATACACTGGGAAACACACATATTAAGAAGGCACATGCATGTGCTGAAATCCCTTTGAAATTTATATACAAAGAAATATTAAAATTAGTGTATTTATCTTGCAGGACTATGTGTGATAGATACCTCAAGGTACCTACTACATATTCATTTTCTTTCTTTCTAATTGAACTCTAATATTTTTCAGGGTGATAATGCACCATGTAAAAATTATTCAACCTTCTAGACTTTCATGCAGTTAAATTTGTATAACTGACCCATATATGACCAATTATATATAAGCATCAGTCTACTGGATAGCACTTCCAAAAAGCTGATGATACCCTAAAAAAAAGTAACTTGGCTGGTACTCTTCTTTTGCCCTTGACTTTCAAGAGAATACATAGAGCAACCATCTTTCAAGCATAAGGCAACAAGGAACAGAGTGAGGATACTGGAAAAAAATAAAATAAAGCTGGAAACTGTATCAGAGAAGTATCTATACCAACTCTGGTCTCCTTCATGTCTGAGGTTTCATGATACATGAGAAACATAGATCTTCATTTAGATAAGTCTTTGTAGATGTTTTACCATATGTGAAGATGGGAATTTTAATTTTGCAGTTTCTTCATTTTCCAGTTAAATAAACATATGCTGATTTAATAACATGAATAGTGTAATATAATATTAAAATGATCTGTTGTAATTGTGAACAAGAGCAGTCGGATGATACATCTGTTATGTAAATTCAAGTAACACCATATTTTAAACCTCCTCAGAAAGGTGGCATGTGCTTGCTGGGTGTCATTTCTAAATATAGTTGACAGTATTACCAAATTAGTGAAATTCACAGGCAGTTTAAAAAAGAAAATAAAGCTAGCCATCTAATCACCACACTGCTTGCCCTGAAGGACAAAGAGCAGTTCATCAGGAGGTTTAAATATGAAATTATAAAGCAGAGGGATCAACATGTGTCCAAATCTATAGAAACATAGGGCTGTATAATATGTTTAAAGAATGTCAAATAATTCAATAACTGTCTTTCCTGGTAATTTATAAACTCAGAGGACAGTGGAGATCTTGAAAACTGAGTTCATCTGTAGCCCTTAGCACTGTGCCTTGTACATGGTTAGCACCCTGAAATACTGATGAAATAAATATGTGGATAAATGCATTTATGAAAATACTCTGTGGTCTGGTGGTGGTAAGGGAGAAAATGACAGAGAATATATTTGTTCTTGTTAATGACTACTTTTTTTCATGACTGTATCTCTCACAACCAGGTTCTTACCATTTAACAAGATGATATTAATTATCTTAGTAAAGCTATCTTTCTGTGAAAGTAAAAGCAATATGCCTACATATATCCAACACTAATGAATGGGTATAATTTGTAGGGGATTACTAAACATTTAATATAAATCATGTTAGACATTATAGAATTTGAAAAACAAATGTCAAATAATAACTGCTTAATTAAGTAAACTAATTACATGAGTAAAATTTCAGTATTTTATGTGATTTTTTTAATAATTTGGGTGTACTGGTAATAAAAGATATTTAAGAAATATATGTGACAAGTACAAAGTCAAATGAATTATTTAAAACAAATAATTTAGAGGTTTGACTTTCTTAATTTATATAAATATTTCCTGCAAGATAACATATATTCTTAAAAATTAAATCTGTCTGTCTAACTGATCTCCATTTCATCCTGAATTATAGCTTACTTTTACATAAAGCCATAAAAATTGCATTCTTCCAATTTCTGTTGGTAATCAACTGTGACATTAAATGGCATAAATCTTTGTTCAATCCATTTCCTGCTCCTTAAAAGAAATGAAAATAAAATACATCTAAAAATAATGATTATGGCAAGCACAAGAGATTCTAACTTTTTTGCTAAGTTCTTGGAAGTTCTGGTTGGGATTTAAACATTTCCTGCCATTCATCTGAAGCAAAAGAAAACTGGCTTTATTCTTAAACTGAAGATAACATCTTAAAACTTAAACTTTTTTACAATTTCAGATCAGTTTAAGAAACATCACTCAAACATGGTCCTGTGTTGTCTAGCTCAAACCTCAGGCAATGACAGTGAACGTAACAGCCTAACGTAAGGGTACTAGACAACCAGAGCACATGGATCCAGACCAGTAACTCTCCTGAAAATGACTTATTCTCTTCACTGGGTACATTTCTAGATCAATCTATACCTGAAGTTTTTCTTACTCATGAAAGTTAAATTATCCATAATATTAATGATAAGAAGATGATCTGTAGGTTTGTGATTTAACTTATAGAGTACTTTTGAATCTGAAAGATTTTTTAAACTACTAATTATAGAGTAGTATTTTTATAAGGAAAATTTCAAATTCACCAAATTGAATACAGGAGTACAATTAAATCACCAAAACATCAAATGTTCAAAAATTATCAATATTTCTCTTGCTTTTTTTATTGTCATCAAAGTTTGTCATCTAAAATTTTAAGAGACATCTCAGAACTTCATAATTTTATTTTTATACACTTCAGTTTGCATTTTTTTTGTAAAAATAAGCATTTATTATAACCACTATGCTTATATGACACACAACAACAAATATTTGGAATCATAAATAACCAGTTCATTCTAGGAAAACCACTAAAAAAGTTTAAAAAGAAGTATAAGTGATGTTAAGAAAGGAGAGAAAATAAAATAAAAACTTCTAAATTAAAACTACAAAAAGCAGAAGAATGGAAGACAAAATAGCAATCAAGAAGAGCAAGGGTAATAAATAGAAGAATGCAACACATTTTTTAGATTAACCCAACTATATCAATAATCCCTTTGAATATCAAAGTCTAATGCACCAATTAAAATATAGATTGTTAGAGTGACCAAAAAACAAGACACAACTATAAATTATCTACAAGAATCCCACTTTAAATAAAAAGATACATATAGATTAAAATTAAATGGATGGAAAATATATATAATGCAAGCTAACAGTAATCAAAAGAAAGTAGGAGTAGCCATATTAATTTCAGACAAAGTAAATTTCAAATCATGAAACGTTATCAGAGGTAATGATAAACAGTCAATTCCCTATGACATAAAAATTTATGAATCTAAGAAGAAAATCTCAAAATATGTGAGGCAAAAACAGATTGAATTCACAAAGAAATAGATTAATATACTGATGTATTTTGAGAGTTCAACATCCTCCTCTCAGAAATGAACAGAAGGCAGAAAATCAGTAAGGAAATAGTGAAACTCAACAACACAATCTATAGACTACTTCATTCAACAACAGCAGAGTTCATATTGTTCTCAAGCTCACATGAAATATTCACCAAGAACATTCACATTCTGGGCCATAAAACATATCTTGACAAATTTAAAAGAAAGGAATTCATACAATATCCACTCTCAAAACACCACGGAATTAAACTAGAAACCAATAGCAGAAAAATAACTGAAAAATCCCAAAATACATAAACTTCTAATTAACACATGGGCCAAAGAAGGAATTTCCATAGAAATTTTAAAATATTTTGAACTAAATAAAAATTACACCACAAATTATCAAAAGTTGTGGGTAGCAGTAGAGGCCATACTTAGAGGAAAGTTTATAGCATTTAAAATGCATCTTGTAAAAGAAAAAAATCCAAAATCAATAACCTATGTTCCTACCATAAGAAATTATTAAAAGAAGCAAATAAAGTCCAAAGTAAGCAGAAAAAATAATAGGAGTTAGAGCAGAAATCAATGAAATTGAAAACAGAAAAGTCAATAGAGAAAATCAACACTAGAAGCTGTTTCCTTGAAAAGATTAATAAAATTGATAATCCTGTAGCCACAATACCTAAAGAAAAAAGAGAAAGGACACAAATTACTAACATCCGAAATAAAGACATCATTACAGATCATATGAACATCAAAGTATAAGAAAGAAACACTATAAACAACCCTATGCTCAGAGATTTGATAACCTGAATTAAATAGACCAATTCCTTGAAGGACACAGTCTGCCAAAATTCACACAAAAGGAAATGCCAATATCCTTCATGAACATAGATATAAAAATCTTCAACAAATCAAGTGGCATTTATCCCAGATATGCAAGGCTGGTTCGACATTTGAAAATCAGTTACTATAACCCATCACATCAACAGGCAAGACAAGAAAACTACATGATCCCATCAATATATCCAGACAAATTAATTGACAAAATCCCAAAACTACCCATGATTAAAATTCTCAGTAAACTAAGAATACAGGAGAACTTCCTCAAATTGATAAAAAAAATTACAAAAAAACTACACTTAACATCATACTTGTGAGAAACGTGAAGTCTTCTCTCTAAGGTTAGAACAAGGCAAGGATGCCCCCTTACTACACCTTAAACATTGCACTGAAGTCATAGCTGATGCAATAAGATAAGAAAATGAAATAAAATGTATATTGATTGGAAAAGAAGGAATAAAACTGGCCTTTTTTTTTTTTTTTTTTTTTTTGCAGATGACCTTGTTGTGTATTTAGAAAACCTGTAAGTTTTGGTCAAACAGACCAAAAGAAACAAACAAAAAAACCTAGAACTAATAAGTGGCGATAGCAAGTTGGAGGATAAAAGGCTAATAAATAAAAGTCAATAATGTTCCTATGTGAAAGATATGAACAACTGGAATTTGAAATAAAAAACACAATACCCTTTTCATTAGAACCCTTAAAATGAAATATTTAAGTATAAATGGAACAAAATATGTATAAGATCTATCTGAGGAAAACTACAAAACTCTGAAGAACAACACTGAATATCCAGTTCATATTAAAATATCTCAGGTTATCTCAAGCATGTCTCTTTTGGGACTCAAAGTAAGATTCAAAATAAACTATATACACTACTTTTAGTTATAATCTTTTAAGTATATTTTAACCTAGCCTAGTCTTTCTTCATTATTTTATATCATTTATTGAAGAAATATAACACTTTAATAAACACCCATAGCTTTGTGTAGTATGACAATATTTCTCCTTCAATGTGTAGTAGTATGTTTTAAATATAATTTCCTAGGCTGCAAAATCTTTAAATGCTGATAATATCAGTAACATGGATGCTCAACTTATACTTTCTAGCTTTGAATGGCTCATTAGGACATCACCTTATCTGTATCTCGAAGCCCATTCCAACTCCACCCGTCATGATGTCTTGTGTTTCTTGTCAGAGACATATGGAAGGGTTTGCAACAGTGGAAGAAAAAAATCAAACAGGTTCTCAGAAACAAATCTACTCTTGTTATTTTATTCTACTCTTTTAACTGGAAAATCTCATCACCACGCTCAGAGCGAGCACTGCCTGTTTGAGCATGCTACAGGAGAAAACTTGATGAATCCACTCTGAGTGTGAGCATGGGGCAGTATTTCATGATAGGCTGACTTGGGTACCGAGTTGGAGCAGAATGGCCCTATTGCAGGCTCCGTTGTGCAATTTATCAAACAAACCTCAGGGAAACATTATTTGTGCTTCTAGTTTGTCTTTTTCGATACAGAATTCATTTCACTTTTGCCCATCCCCTTTCCACAGGAGATTGAGACTGTTTCATAAGCCAGTGGGAAAGCATATGCCATTCCATCTCCTCTGTCTTCTTTTAGTTCCTTATCCCAGATGCCCTTGCATTAATTCCCCTCTCTCAAAAATAGAAGAGAGACTTCCCATTTCTCATCTCGGGAAGAGCCCATGCACACAACATCCTCAGGGAGCTCTGGCCCCTTCCTTTAAAAATCAGGATTTTGTTTGGTTCTGCTGGAAGAACCTAGTAATGAGCGCTAGGTGGTATTAGGTGAACAAGAAGAGACATACATAACATAATAAAATGGACAATACAACAAAAACGCATTCATAATTTGGATTGGCTAAAATTGGCATTTCATATCAAAGGAGAAATAAGTGTGGGGATAACTTGGTAGTGATATGTTTAACAAATGACAGGAGTAAACTTCACTCTACACTAGGAATCATTTCAGATTCATCAAAGATTTGTATAAGAGAATGAAACCATATTTTAGCATTATAATAAAATATTGATAAATTCAACTATGAAATAAGCAGCTCTACAAAAAAAATACATGCCATTCATTTCACAGAGCATGAACCATTTTTCCACAATATATAAAGAGCTCCTATACAGCAATAATATAAAAATCAATAATAATTGAAGAATGACCACACACTGAAATGAGATTTTCAAGGAAGAAAACAGAAAAGAATCTTAAAGGATGGGAAATGCTTACTTATCCTCAATCATAATAAAATAAATATAAATTAAAATTACACTGATAACACATTTTCTCCTTTAATAATGGCAACAATTAAAACACTAAAGAACACATTGTATTGACAAAGTTTGGGTGAAACAGACTTTCTATGGTGCATCAATGCAATAAAATTCTGTGGGGCTGGTTAAAAAATTGTTAAAAAGCTTTTTATACAATGACATGAAATGATTTCCAAGACATACTGCTAAGTAAAAATGTCAAGTGGTACAATAGTATACACTGTATGCTCTCAGTTGTGTGAAAAACAGGGTGTGTGTGCCCAGCCGGGCGTGGCTCAGCAGTTGAGCATCAAACTGTGACCCAGGAGATCACAGTTCAATTCCCAGTCAGGGCATATGCTTGGGTTGCAGGCTGGATCCCCAGTTGGGGGTGTGCAGGAGGCAGCCAATCAATGACTCTTTCATCATTGATGTTTCTCTCTCTCTCTCCCTCTCCCTTCCTCTCTCTGAAATCAATAAAGATATATTTAAACAAACAAACAACAACAAAAAACAAGGTGTGTGCATATATTTATATGCACAATTGGTTATATAAACATAAAATATATGTGGAAAGTAACCATAAAAAATGATAATAGGTTGTGTTTAAGGAAAGAAAGTGTTTAATTGAACATTGGGTGTATCAAATGGGCTTTTCACTATTAATTCCTTTATACATTTTGAAGTTGAACTATGTCAATGCATGACATCAACAAAAATTACTAATGAAAATTTTAAAATTTTCAAGTATGATGTTGGAATATTTAACATACTAGCAGTCATAAATGTTTTTTTTATCATGTTGGAAATTTATTTATTCAAGCAGGTATATTCATTTATTCTTCTGCCTCCCTCTTCCACATTTAAAGGACACTCATGTTACACGAAGCCCATTCACATAGTTAAGGATAACCTCCTGTTTTACAGTTAGCTAGTGAGCACTCTTAATTCTATCTCCAACCTTCATTCTCCCTTATCATGTAACATAACATTTTCACATTAGGTTATAAACATCTTGGTGGGGCCATTGTTCTGCCTCCCACATAGGCAACTTTGGGGAAACACCTCCACTTTGCTCATGTGAATGGAGATACCATAACCTCAAAAACAATTTCTCTTTGAGCTCTTTCTGCTAAGTGGAAGTCTGAATTATGCTTAGATTTAGGAGTCAGGGAGGTATAGCTACCAACCATGGCTAAGTCTTTCTCTGTCCTGAAATTTGACCTCGAGATATTTCCTTCAATTTTCTTAGCTTTGATTCCTTACACTCTAAAATGGAAATAAAAGTATGTACTTCATAAGCTGTTGTGAGAAGTGAAGTGATGTATATGAAGCACAAAAGGCACAGTGGTGAGACTATTTCGTTCTAACATCATGGATGAATGTTAAAACAATGTTAAATTCTAAAATCATAGAATATATATGTTGTATCACAATTTGTATGTACTCAAAAGTCAAATGAAACTTTCGTTTAGAGAGACACGTATATGTGGTAAAACTATACAAAAAAGCAAAGAAATATAAACACAGAATTTAGAATCATGATTGCTGCTAAAGTTGCATGAGAGAGACATTCATGGAGAAGCATATGGGAACTTTCATTTTACTGAAAATATTCTAATTCATAAAGGATTAATTCATAGTTTTGCTAGGACAGATCCAAATTTACAAAAAGGTTATCAACACCAATCTATCCTTCTGTGTTTAAAAAATATTATATAATAAAATGTAACTTAGTAAAATTTTTAAAAAACTCAAAAGATCATAATTAGAATAATTATAAAACAACCTGGTAAAGAAAAAATGCCAATGTAATGTGCAAAAATAGTCACTGTATCACATTTCTAATATGTTAATTAACCTATTAGTTATTCAAATATAATAAAGATAAGATCCTCTGGTATAATAGAAGTAGGAAATTCAATAAAGCCAAATATTCTTAGAGAAATGTTTATTCCACTTATTTAAATCTTCTCAATTAGAGCTTTTTTCATTAAATTATTAATACTTCTTTTATGATAATTTCCTCCTTTGGATTGGATCCTACAGTCCAGTTCACTCCTGGTACATTTTATTGGATTAACCCCACAGTAAATCCTTGTGAGTGAATTCAGCATACACTTCAAATGAAGAAAAGAAAAATAAACCTAAAGAAAATTGACCTGCATCCTTCAACTGACTTTGAGACAACCACAGAGCATTTTAAAAATCAAACTGAGAACTATTTATCCTACTGAGAAACCTGGAAAGAAAATGCTCTTTACACTAAAAGAAAAAAAAAAAGAAAAAGAGAAAAAAAAAAGCTGGCTCTAAGGAAACATACAGATTAAAAGCTTCTTATCAATAAAAAAGATCTAATTACTATTGTCAGGACCATCTTTTATGCAGCACCTCAACACTCAAGAGAGGATACCATCTGGGTGGATTTCAGTTAGATGGTGAAGGTAACCTAGCAGAAATGTCAGCAATAAAAACTGCTTTCTCAAATCTTTCTGATTAAATACTCAAACACGCATTCATTCAGAGTTGTTAGAGAAATCATTGAAGTTCCTTTGTTAATTCTTGAAAAGTTTCATCCTGAAACCCACAAATTGTTTAAAGTCTATTCTGCAATCTGATTCATGTTATACATCCTTAATTAAACTATAATTATTGGTCTTTTTCAGTGATTTAATTAAATCAGAAATGATTCAACTCTATGATGATTGAAGGAGTATGTGACTTTAGCTCCTCCTTCCTTTTTTAAAAGATGGCTAGTCAGTCAATTAACGGAAATCTGTGGGGCTAGAAGAGGGCAGTTAAATAGATCTGCCCTCCAAAAGGAAATGTATTGTGGAATAAACTGGTTACCTCTGCTAACCTTTCTCTAGTATAAAAATATTCTGAGTTAGTTCACTGATTTTATTACCAATAAAAGAATTCCTAATTATGGAATTTTTCCAGCTCCTTTTCTTTTGGAATCAGAGTTTTATATGAAAGCATGTCAGTAATGAGTTGTAAACTCAAGTCAAGATTAGAATAGGATTTGTGAACATTCAGGAATGCCTACCAGATATCCTTAGCAAGGATATTCTAATCTACTTCATGTGTGCTGAAAAGAGTGAGAGAACTTCCCTTTATAATCCACTTGGGAAAGAACTACTTTTCAAGCTTTGACTGCATATTTTGCTATCTCAAAAGAAATCCACTCTTGTCCTTATTAATATACAGTTTTTTAAAAAGATGGGCCTTTCCTAAATTGAATTATTATCTTCTCATTGAACCCCATCTATGGCCTGGGGCCTCACTCTCTGCCCTGTTTCTTCCTAGAATGACATGCTCTAGGCACCATGTACGTACCCCCCCCCCCTGCTTCCCCCCCTCACACGTTGAACTTGATGATGGTGTTTAAGGTGTGTTTACCAAGAAGAATTATCCAAACACAGATTCTAAAAATGATCTCCATACCAAATCATTTACTACCTTTCATAAACTAAAACTGCAATGGCCTGTCTGGCTCTCTTGGCTTCCTTTACTTTCACTCAGCCATTTCCTTTTCTTTTTGCCTTAAGGTTGAATTTCTTCACGGCCTTGGATCAACTGTGTTCTTAGTCAACACATGTAATGAGATCTTTTCAATATTAAGCAGACTTAAAAACTAAAGTAAAAAACAACATGTCATCTCTTAAATACCAGGAAGCAGTTTCTGTCTTATCTCTACTTTGTATTAAAGCCTGGGGGACAGGGTTGCCAGTCCTCCTCATACAAGTCCCACCTTAAAACCCCACCTATGGCCTGGGGCCTCACTCTCTGCCCTGTTTCTTCCTAGAATTATATGCTCTAGGCACCTTGTACCTCCCCCCCCCCCCCCAGGCCCCTGTGTCTTTGTTGTGCTATTTTGCCTTCAGGGACATCTACCTTGCTCCTTAAACCCTAACACATCAACTGCAAGTCTGAGTCACCAAATCATCTGGCCTATCTCTTTAGGTATCAGCAGCTAAAACTGAACTTCACTCCTGGCTCACCCTAGTAAACATCACTGTTTTCCTAATATCTGACTACCCTGACCTGACTTATCCTACATCTTAGAGCTTTTAAGGACATTTCAGAAAAAACAAAAAACAATAACACTGAATCAAGTGTTTTCATTGAATTTTTCAGATAGTTGACTAACGTTTCAATTTTAATCTACAAATCTATTGATAACATAGATATTATGAGCAAGTTTCATTCAATATTTATTCAAAAATACTTAATGAGTGCCATCTTCTACTGCTACTAGAGTTACACATGTCCCTGCTTGTAGGGAACTTTGTAGAGTAATACATACAATATACCAGTAACATAAGATAACATGATCATTTGGGGGTAATTTTTAATACAGTGAAGTACCGAACCAGGGCAAGATGAGAGCAGCTGCTAAATACCAGCAGTCTACAAAGGCCCTGATGATGAGAAAGTATTAGCTACAGAGTAGTCTGGGAAGAGTGTTCTAAGGGGGAGAACAGCAAATGCAACATTTCTGAAGGAAAGATTTAAAAATTACATCATATAGATCATCTAAAGTTCTATTTTGAAATGAGGACAGAACCAAAAAATGTGGAGATTCTCAGGCTCAATCAGAATAATTGTTGTTCTTCAGATAATATTCAGACCTCTAAAGGTCCCTAGAGAGGCAGCTTATTGCTGTTATTACTGCTTTCATTTATATGTTTTTCTTCTTTTTGTTCCACAATTAATTTTCTCTCCAGGAAAATGTGCACAACTACTCTGAATATCAGAATATATTTTTATCTTAATAATTCCACATTAAATGTTGTACACCTGAGGTTAAACATGAATAAAGAGACAGCACCTGATCCAAACTGCAGAGGTCCTCTTCTTTTCTTGGTCCCAGTAACTACAGAAGTGTACACAGCAATAAATGATGTTTGCAGTGGTAACACACTGGTCATTCATTGTCTTCCAATTCTGATCTACTACCTTGAAGCAATTGTACATTTAGACTAGATAAACAAGACACTCTAATATTGTCTTCTTTGAATGATCCCCTTGAGAAATGTTTAAACCTAAACAGAACCCTCCATCACAGGGAAAAGAGTTTACAATGAGTGGTGGCAGGTGGAATATTTTAAAATACAGACTGTGGACAACAAATTGCTCTTTCTGTCTTTGGTTACAGCTAACTTAAATTTATAAGTAACATTGAAAGTAGTTATACTAGATTCAGCACAATGGGTTAGGCAGAAAAATCCAGTTTTAACTTTTGTCACCTCTCTCGTATCTATCTATGCAATCTATCTATCTATATTTCATTCTACTATATATGTTCAATGCTGATCATGACAGTCACATCAAGAAAGTTGTTGTTTAAATCTTTATTTCACAAATGAGAAGAGTTCTATGATCTGACCTAGTTCATAGGCCTACCTCATTAGTGGCAATTCATAGCCCTATTTGCCCTCCCCAAATTGATCAAACTAAAGTGGTAACTGCCCAATTCACTCATTCCTTCATCAAGAATGTGCTAAGAAATAAATATTTTTCCATTAATTAATTTCTTTTTTTGGTATTGTTTTCTTGGTTCTCTTTTTAGTATTATCACTGTTTTCAGGCAAATTATTGAGTTGGGATCTTCCAGCAATTTGGCTTTCAAAAAAATATCTAATTTGATTTCTCTCCAAATGTATAGAGACAATGTATTATGCAAAATATTAGAATATATTAAAATAATTTTCACAAAATCCCATGTTCTCATTTCTTATTAGGAGTGGCTGGAAAATTCCCCATAAAGTGTTTGAGAGTGCTCATAATAAATTCTAGTAAATTTTAATAGTTGTATCAGAGCCTGGATCTAGTCAAGTAGAATCATTTCACTGAAGGTTTTACTAAAAAAACTTCTCCACAGCCTGGTCAGCGTGGCTCAGTGGTTGAGTGTAGACCCATGAATCAGGAGGTCACTGTTCAATTCCTGGTCAGGACACATGCCTGGGTTGTGGGCTTGATCCCCAGTAGGGGGTGTGCAGGAGGCGGCCAATCAATGACTCACATCATTGATGTTTTCCTCTCTCCCTCTCCCTTCCTCTCTCTGAAATTAATAAAAACATATTGTTTAAAAAATCTTGACAGAACACCGAGTTAAAAAGTCTACGATTCCAGGATAGAGGAAAGTATTATCCAGAATATCTTAGTTGTACATTGTCTTCCTAGTTATTCCATTCCTAATATAAAATAGCTTTTTCTGACATGGTTTCCTTGGGTTTGTAGCCACGAAGTCATATGCATATGGAGACACCAAATATTTATTTGTAAAACTTGTGGCTAAAATAATATTTATCTCAGGTTTCTTATTCTTCAATCTTATGCCAAGAGGTGAGTAGGATGGGAAAACTGGTGGGGTATGAAAAATTAAATGTGGAAGAGACTTAAGTGAGTATACAGTTCAGTATTTTTAATGCCTAGTTAGTTACACTTAGAATCACCTAGGGAGCTTAATAAGTAAAAATCTGTACCTTGGCTGTGCCTGGGAATAAAATATAGATGATTTTTAAAGTTCTTCAGATAAATATAACGTGCAGATAAAGTTGAGAAACAATGACGTACTCCGTGCTCTTCAGCAGATAACTGAAGCCCAAGGAGGTATAGTCTGAAGAACACACGCCTGGTTAGTAAGAGTCACTCTTACGTACAGGCCCATAAATCTCATAAGGCTAGATGGCATGTCGCCTCTTAATGCCTTTTTAATTTCTCTTCTGGGTAAGCTACTTTTTCCCCCTTTTGTATTACTGTTTAGGTACAGTCATCACATGGACTAGATACTCATGCAATGATTAAGGAGACATTTCCAGCAGGAAACACTGGACTGAACTTGGCGGCAGTTCTTTGGTGGAAACCCACTGGCATCCCTTCCTCTCAGGCTCTGTTTTGGCAAGGTGGTGCAAGGAAGCAGCTTCAGAGATAACCAGCTTCTACTAATTAGGCAGCCACTTACACTTCACACTGTAGGTGAATCACACTGACAAAAGGCTTTGTACTTCTGAGCCTTCTAAGCATCTCCTGGAAATACATTAGCTCCTGTTAACTTAGTGCATGTAATGATAATCAAAGGAAATGAAATTCTCAGCAGGATTTTTTACCATTTACAAGAGAGAAAATAGAGGCTAAACCTATTTGTTTCTTGTGGGCTTTTTAAAAAATTGTATACTGGATGTTATAAAGCACAGGGGATACATTTGTCATCTTGCTAAACTGAAATGTATATGCTGCAAAAACTGAAATATTTTTTACTAAGAATTCACTGAATTTCACCAAACCTTTGACTCAACAGTTTTCCACAATTATCTGGAGAATTATCTGGAGAATATTGAACATATTATATCTACTTGAATCCCCATAACTTAAGTCCATGACTATAATTTTCATTTAATTGAGGTAAAGAGCTGGCAAGTCTCTCTTCTAAAAACCAGTAATGGTCTTTTCATCAGCTGTGATGGTGTGGGACAGCAAAATTCAAATTTTATGTGTAATTGCATTAAGAATGATTATGATTTGAGATCCTCTTGTGCAACAGGCAGTAGTAAACAGTTTACTAAAACCAAGGTTATCATTTGCACCAAAATTAATGACTGATCTGGATCTTTATAAAATCACTCTGTTTTAAGGCAATAGTTTTTATAAACTCTAAGTGCCTATAAATCACCAGAGGATCTTACAGTCTTCTTCTAATTCAGTCATTTTAAACTAAGTCTTGAGATTCTGTATTTCTAGGAAGCTCCCAGATGCTCCCTGTACTGCTGGTATATGACGCCTTCAAAAACATAGGATCTTCTTAAATACAAAGTTACTAGGGTACTGACAGGTCACAAATAAAAGATAAATCACTTTCATTGTATAAGGAATATATTCAAATTTTCTAGCTTTTCTTAGCACTCTCTCAAACCACCTATACTTTTGGGGAGCTTAAAACATTTCTATGTAGAAAACCAAATATACCACATAAATTATTCCTGCAATAAGCGGCAAAACTGGAATGACAGTTTAATGCTGTGATTTTTTCTTCTTTTTTAAAAATTGATGTACAACATAATGATCAATATATGTGTATATTGTAAATTGATAACCACAACAATTCTAGTTAACATCCACTACCAGAGAATTTTTTCTTGTGATGAGAACTTTTAAGATTTAATCTCTTAGCAAATTTCAAGTATACAATACAGTATTAACTATAGTCACCATGCTGCACGTTACATCTCCAAAACTTATTTTATAACTGAAAATTTGTACCTTTGACCCCCTTCACCCAACCTCTACTCCATGCATTGGACAACCACCAATGTGTTCTCTGTATCCATGAATTTGGTTTTGTTTTTTTAGATTCCACATGTAAGTGAGATCATAGTGCATTTGTTTTTCTCTGTTTTTAAAAGACAGAAAATAGCCTACAGTAACTTTCTCTCACCCTTATAATTAGAAGCTTTTTATGCTATAATTATCTACAAATTTGCTAATTGAAAACAAAGGATTTATGTCAATATTTTACATGTATTTACTTCCCAGTGCATTATTTTTTAAAAACTAGCTTAGATCATACCTATATATATAACTCAGGTACAATAGATTAGTCTATATTGCTTTTCCAAATAAGAAAGTGAAAATATTTGACATTTTTTTCAAGACTATAAATCAGTGTCTCTCTAAATCTACATCTATTTTTCCAAATCCAGCACTATTCCAAATACTATGTCAAGAAGTCGGAGAGTACGAGATTCACCTGCTCTAGGTTTCCTTTCTCTCTCTCCCACTACATATACAACTCTTTCCCTCCCCCACCCCTGTCTCTCACTCTCCCTTTACATGTACATGGCTTGCTCTCCAGCCAAAATTTCCATTCACTTTAATTACATCTTTTCCAAAATAACCCTTTAACATTTTGAAAGGTATTTGGAAATCCCTGAAATTCCCTATGGGGGAAAAAAGTAGTACTACAGATAACATTCTAGCTAATTTAAAATATTTCCAGTGAGGAAACTAGTAACTGTAAACTCGTTCCAATGGTCTCATAAAAATATGTGATTTTTTAATTAAAGTCCAAAACAGGAGGAAAAACTCAATCCATATGGCAAGGCCTTTATATAACACATAAATTCTGCAGAAATAGTAATTTGATTTTACATTTTTTAATAAATAAAAAGAATATTACACTTTAGAGTATATTCTAACTACATTTAGTGGGGTCTAATTAGAATAATGATCACTTATCAATGGAACTTTTTATTAGATTAACAGGTTTATTTTTCTAAGCAAAAATTTTACGAGATTTGATGCAAAACAATATTATCTGTACCAATAAAACCTGTAAACATATCAATGTTATATTTCTTAAAATAATGTTAAATATCTTCTGGTTTACTTGAAAATAACAACTATGAATGTATTTGCTGTATTTGGGAAATCAAAAGAAAGAACAAGGAAAGTTGTTCACATTTTTAATCTCTGAAAATATCTACCACCAAGTTTTACAATGTGACAGATCCTGCTTGACTGAAATACAAAATTTGCAAACTTCCAGGTTTCAGGCCTTGGCTCCGCTTTAGTGCCAAGAGTAGGAATTATAACTTGATAATTATAATCACCAATTAAAAATAATCAGCATATTTTGATAAAGCATCACTTTAGATTACCTTAATATCTGAGGGTATAATCCTTCCTTGAAAAAATAAATTTCCCAGACACATAAAGGATCCTTATATACCTATCCTAACATAAGCAAATCTTTCTCTTTTTTGTTGTTGTTTTTTTCCTCAAAGGTAGAATGCTACCTCTATCCCTCACTCTGATAGTGTGAGATGCATACTGATCCTGCAGTGCATGGGAATTTGAAAGAGTAAACACAAGATACATGATCAGAGATATAGATTACTTATTTTAGTATGTCTTCATTTTGAATGAATATCATGAGTTTCACATTTAAGACAGCAGATAATTTTATTCTAAACAGAAAATATAAGGAATGAGATCACTTTAAAATATTTAATATTTGAGGGAAATGAAAATCAATGTATTTTATCACAAAAAATTGAAACAATAAGATACAAAGGAAATCATAAGCATAAAAGACCTGTATTTTGATTAGAATTGCACTTTTTTAATATTCCTTGTTTTCCTTATTTTTCCTTATTTTATTTCAAAAGGAATTGTCATATACATCAGAGGCACAAATGCACGTACAGAAAAGGACACTATATTTCAAGTAAGCAACTATGAATGAGAAAATATTTAATTGGTTGGTAAAGATTCTCATAAGAACATAATGCTAAGAATTGTAAAACCATAAAAATTGAGAAGTATCTCTTCTTTAAAAAAATAAAATGTGTAGTTATCCAAGGTACCAACTCAAATGAAATTTTTATGACATATACATTTGGGTTAATACAATCTTATATTTAAAACTGATTCCAATTACAATAACAAAGTATTTGGTTTATTTTTTATTTATCTTTATTGTTGAAAGTATTACAGATGCCCCATTTCCCCCCCCCCCCCATTGATCCCTTCCACCCTGTATCCACCCCACCCGCAGGCTTTCTCCAGACCAATGTCTGTGTCCATGGGTTATGCATATAAGAATATAAGTTCTTTGATTAATCTCTCCCCACCCACTCCCCCACCCCCAGTTTCCCTCTGAGATCCCTCAGTCTGTTCCATGCTTCTATGTCTCTGGATCTATTTTATTACAATCCACACATAAATGAGATTATGCGGTACTTGTTTTTCTCTGACTGGCTTATTTCTCTTAGCATAATACTCCCCAGTTCCCTCCATGCTGTCCCAAAGGATAAGAGATCCTTCTTTTTTACAGCTGCATAGTATTCCATGGTGTAAATGTACTACTGCTTTTTTATCCACTCATCTGCTGATGGGCACTTGGGCAGTTGCCAGGTCTTAGTTATTATAAATTGCACTGCTATGAACATAGAGGTGCATAAGTTCTTTCTGACTGGTGTTTCAAATTTCTTAGGATATATTCCTAGAAGTGGGATCACTGGGTCAAATGTCAGTTTAATTTTTAATTTTTTGAGGAAACTCCATAGTGCTTTCCATAGTGGCTGCACCAGTCTGCATTCCCACCAGCAGTGTACGAGGGTGCCCTTTTCTCCACACCTTCACCAGCACTTGTTCAGTTGATTTGTTGATGGTAGCCATCCTGACGGATGTGAGGTGATACCTCATTGTGGTTTTAATTTGCATCTCTCTGATGATTAGTGACTTCGAGCATTTTTTCATATGTCTCTTGGCCATCTGTATGTCCTCTTTTGAGAAGTGTCTATTTAGGTCCTTTGCCCATTTTTATATTGGATTGTTTATCTTCCTTTTGTTAAGTTGTATGAGTTCCTTATATATTTTGGAAATTCACCCTTTATCAGATGTGTCATTGGCAAATATGTTATCCCATACAGTGGGCTCCCTTTTCGTTTTGTTGATGGTTTCTTTTGCTGTGCAGACGCTTTTTATTTTGATGTAGTCCCATTTATTTATTTTCTCCTTTGTTTCTCTTGCCCTAGGAGATGTACTGGCAAACATATCGCTACGACAGATGTCTGAGATTTTGCTGCCTAAGTTTTCTTCTAGGATTTTTATGATTTCATGTCTTACATTTAAGTCTTTTATCCATTTTGAGTTTATTCTTGTGTGTAGTGTAAGTTGATGGTCTAGTTTCAGTTTTTTGCATGTACCTGTCCAATTTTCCCAGCACCATTTATTGAAGAGATTATCTTTACTCCATTGTACGTTCTTGCCTCCTTTGTCAAATATTAACTGAGTGTAATGGTATGGGTCGATTTCTGGGTTCTCTGTTCTGTTCCACTGATCTATATGTCTGTTCTTCTGCCAGTACCAGTCTGTTTTGATTACAGTGGCTTTGTAGTATAAGTTGATATCTTATATTGTGATCCCTCCAACTTTGTTCTTCTTTCTCAAGATTTCTCTATTCGGGGTCTTTTTTGGTTCCATATAAATTTTTGAAATGTCTGTTCTAGATCTGTGAACTATGCTCTTGGTATTTTAATAGGGATTGCGTTGAATTTATAGATTGTTTTGGGTAATATGGACATTTTAATAATGTTGATTCTTCCAGTTCATGAACATGGTATAGTCTTCTACTTGTTTATATCTTCCTCTATCTCTTTTTGCAACATCCTATAGTTTCCTGAGTACAGGTTTTTACCTTCTTGGTTAAATTTATTCCTAAGTATCTAAGGATTAATACTTGTTTAATTTGTTGCAATAGTAAATGGGATTTTTTTTTAAGTTTCTCTTTCTGAGAGTACATTATTGGTATATAGAAATGCTATCGATTTCTGGGTGTTAATTTTGTATCCTGCTACCTTGCTGAATTCATTTATTAAATCTAGTAGTCTTTTTTGGTGGAGTCTTCAGGATTTTCTATGTACAATATCATGTCATGTGCGAATAATGAGTTTTACTTCCTCCTTTCTAGTTTGGATACCTTTTATGTTTTCTTCTTGTCTGATTGCTGTGGCTAGAGGACTTCCAGTACTATGATGAATAAGAGTGGTGAAAGTGGACACCCTGTCTTGTTCCTGTTCTTAGGGGAAATGGTTTTAGTTTTTGCCCATGGAGTATGATGTTGTCTGTAGGTTTGTCATATATGGCCTTTATTATGTTGAGGTATGATCCCTCTGTTCCCACTTTGCTGAGAGTTTTTCATTAAACACGGGTTTTGGATTTTATCGAATTCTTTTTTTGTATCTATTGATATGATCATGAGATTTTTGTCTTTCAATTTGACAATAACAAAGCATTTGTAAAAGTACTGTAAAGGTTTACTAAAATGAAAATAACTGGCTGAACTCCATTTATTATTTGACATATAAAATGTAACAGAAAGGATGAACTGGATATATTATTTATGTTCATGTATATTCAACATGTTTGCTACTCACAGGAGAATTGAAACTGTAAGGTAAAAAGAATAATTTTTAAGCTTAAGCACTAGCATTATGCATCTAAATTAGTGTTTCTTTCTTCAAAACAGTCATCTTGCTTTTCCAAAATATTTTAAATTATTCTATTAAAATTGTCTTCTGTATCAGAAAAACAATTCTATGAATAATAGACTGCAGGACAGAAAAACTGTATCCTTTGAGACTGAACTCAATTTTATGATAGTAGTTGCACATAATGAAGACAGTGCTAAGCTCAAGCAGGGTATCATCAGTGAGTGCCAAAGATAAGGTATAACTGAAAAGATTGAGGGAATTTTAAAATGTGTTGTAGAAACTAATTCTGAAAGCACTTCCAAACTGTGTCAGGAAAGAAGTACTAAAGAAATATTAAATTGTATTGCAAACGCCTTCCTTAGGAGACGTCACTTACGGGGATATGTTTCGGACATTACATTTTAGAAGGTGAGAATCACTTGTATCGTTTAGAATTTCGAAGAAGCATGTGCATTTAGAATAATTAACATTTTAACCTTCATTAGGGAGGATAAAACCAATCTTTAACGCAAATTATAGAAAAAATGAGGCGTGAGGGAAACATACTGAATGGAGCTAGCCAATCAGGGCCAGCCTTGCCACCTACCCGGCAACACAAACACCACAAGAGAAAAGCGATTCTACACGGGAAATCCATTCTCAGCATACGCTGAAGAGAATAACGAATTTCAAACTAACTGTGAGTCACAGGAGGAAAAGAACAGCAAATCCCAGCGCCCACTTTTTGGTTCACAATCTTGGCATTTCCCCCAGAAGACTTGCAAACCGGCCCTTCCAACAACGGAGCGCAGGTAGAGGCTGAAGGACGACGCCTCACGCCGGCCGCAGATTTAACACGCAGGAGAATTTAGAAAACTGCCTTCCGCGCTGCAAAATGAGGAACCTCCGCCCCTGCCGCCAAAAGCTTAACAGTTTCTAGAGAGAGAGGCTTTTACCTGGTCCCGTCACGCACACGGCCAGGCGGGCTTGGCAGCACCTTTCTCTCGCGAGGTTCCATCCTTGAAATGGCTCCGGCTGTGCAAACAGTGGGCGGAACTTCCGGCCAAGGACCAGGGAGGCCGGAGGAGCCGCCGCTCGCCGGGTCCAGAGCGCGGGTGAACCGGAAGTCGCGTCCTCTCCGTGACCAGCCGCAGCTCAACCTCGTGTCGGCCGCCACAAGCCATTTCTTCGTCAAAGGTAGGCCAAAAATTAGGGCCGGCGGGCAGAAGGAAAGTGATGGAAGGGGGGGGGGGTCAAGTTTGATCAGTAACTGCCACCGGAAAGTCTGAAATGCTAAAAATATGTCCACGTGGCCCAGAATACAGGCCGCAGGGACCAAACCCCAAAGTACAGGGGGTTGAAAGGGGCAGTGATGCTTTTAGAGGGAAGGGCGCAATATGAAGAGGCAGGTGCAGTTTCGAGGTTAGACTTCCAAACACGGAGATTCTAGGGAAGAAAAAGACAAAAATAAAGGGAGAAGTGCCTTTGGGAACGGGTAGGAAAAGAACAAGAAGAAATAAGGAAATATTTCAAAGATGCTCCAAGACAAAATAAATCCATAAAATAAGATCATCAGTCACAACAGTACCGAAACAAACAAGACAAGAAAAACCACCAAAGTAACTGACTTGCTATTCTGATGGAAAGGGTACTGTTAAACTGCAGACCTTGTAAAATGCATGGCAGTGTTAAAAATGAACATTAGGAAAAACAAATTCTCACAAAGTTATTGCAGAAATTCAGGAAACAGAATCTCATACAATTGAGGAATTTCAACCGAGGAAAACCCACATGCCTCACCAAAAAAATTGAGGAAAACTGTAAGTCAGCAGTCCATAGAGAATTAAAGATACGTGAACAAGAATTTAATGATATGAAACACCTTGAATCAGAAATTTACAAATTGCAGACAGGAAGAAATTATTTGAATGAACTCAGAAAAGAAATTATTTTAAAAAAAGACAAAATTAACTCAGAAATAAAGAATAAATTAGGAGGTGCCTAAAGTAGAAAAGACTCAAATGGTAATTTGGTAAAGAACATTAAAGAAAGGCAGAAAAATAACCAAGGAAAGTGAATATAAAGGATGACATTAAAAAAAAAGTAAAAATGACCAGAAAGAAAGGATTAAAAATGGAAGCAAGAATACTATTGGAAGTAGTGAACATGCAGGGAAGAGTAAGATTTGTGGTATCAAAGTTCCTTGAAGAAGTAAATAATGGAATATAACTATTATTTAAAATTACAATCTAAGAAAACTTTATAGTAACAAAAAGGAGCTGAGTCTAACGCTATAGAAGCTGAGTACCAAAAAGAAAAGTTAACCCAAAATGGTCAACTCTGAGACTTAGTGTAAAACTTTTAGATTTCACAGGTAAAGAATACATCTTCTAAACCTGCAGATAACATAAAAGTTTGAATATTTAACAAAGAAAAAAAATTCTGATGGCTTTAAGCTTTTCGATTCAACTTACTCCTGCAGGACATTTGGTCCCTTCCACAGAGACATTTGGCCCATACCAAAAGGTTCTTGATATTTGACGCAATCAAAAATGTCCATGAACCAATAAATTTAATAAAAACAGTTTTTAAGAAGTCCATGAGTATATTTGTTTCATTGGTTCTGACACATGTGTCCATGCTTAGAAAGTGGCCCTGGGTTTAAATAGCCCATAATATTTATTTATACTTTTGGTTTATAGGATTAATATATTTACAATATTATTATGTCTTATTAGTCTAGCAATTGTGTTGTGGCTGAGTAACCAGTAATAATCCTTCATGCCTTGGTAACTTAACCGGTCATAATGCATGGGGTTGGGTAGGTGGGTCAGTATGGATCGAATGTCCACTAATCAAAATTATAGGACTGTTTGCTTTTACCACCAACATGTAAAGGGCTTGAAATCACCCTTTCAGAAATCTTTTACAGAAATGCTGGAACCTACACTAACTCCAAATCCTTTCAAATGGGTGAGGGGTAGCTGGGGCGGGGGTGGGTGGGAATTGAACAAAAAAGAAAAAGAGAAAAAACTCATGGACAGGGACAACAGTGTGGTACAACAGTGTGGTGATTTCGGGTGGTGGAGGGTGTGGGAAGTGGGAGAGAGTATAGGGAGGATAAATGGTGATGGAAGGAGACTTGACTTGGTGTGGTAAACACATAATGCAGTGTGCAGATGATGTGTTGTAGAATTATGCACCTGAAACCTGTATAATTTTGTTAACCAATGTCACCAAACTAAATTCAATAAAAAGGGAAAACATTTATTAGACCTTTCATCAATAGTTTACTGCCTTGCAAATATTTTGTTTAATGTTGTACAAGGATTCACAGATATTCTCAATTATGTGGGAGATTGTACTCCAAGATGTATTAAATCTCCTAATCGTCTACTGTTTGGAATTGTGATTTTTCACTTTAAGTGTAACTATAATGATGTAAAAAAATGTTTTTCATTAGAAAGCAGAAATTAGAATATGCCCTATTTTCTCATATTTTATACATAAGAACTCTTTGCTTTTAAATTATGCAAAGTTATAACACAATTGTATCCAAGAGATTCTCTGATAATATACAATCAGGGAGTATTGTAGACAACAAAATAATACATTTTAAACATATTATCTTAGCGTTAGACATTTGAAGATTTGTAAATCGTTGCCATTAGTAATCCACATAAGCTATATTTGGTAAACACTTACTTTTGACAGTATTTTAAACAATATAAACTATTTTATCTTTTAATGATAATAGCAAATAGAATGTTTAGCTTTTCAACTGACTTTGATTGTGGGAAAAGAATTAGACCCTGAATTCTTTAAGGACTCACTATGTTCAGGCACTCTACTAAAAATTATCTCCTCCAGCTCCTCTGGTTTCAGTATTTGCTATACCTGCGTTTGATTACTAACGTCTTCTTTCCTTTCCCACCTACAATGTACACTCAAACTCTGCCAATCTTGCTTATCTGTCTCTTTGATACACCATTCTCACATTTCTGGAGTACTAAAATAGAGCTTATACTTACCAAACTTTGGAGACTCAGTTAAGATTATTAGCAATATAAATTAAATTTTAACAACTATGGGAACAATATATATTTTGCAAGACATATAATCATTTGATTTTGATTTTTAACTCCCATTTCCATTCTCCTAAATGATGATATGACTTGGGTCAAGCAGGGAAAGGTGGAGTACACAAAAAGTAACATCACCCCCCTGTAAGGATTCATGAGTGTTAAGAGGCATAGGCACCTGTTTCATGCCCCTTGATGTTTTTGGATAAATACTTTCTGATTTGCAGTTTTACCCATAACATGCTATTACATTCAAATTATGTTTGAATTATTAGTAATTTTTCTCATTCGGGATTCTTCTTGGCTAAATCTCAACAGGCAGCTAAACTATAGTAAGATTTACTGTGGCACTGAGAACATTAAATAAGGCTCTGCTTCACAAAGCAGAACATAATTAGTGCCAGAGCCTAGTTCTGCCTGCACGTTTCCAGTCTATTTGGACGACTGAAAAGTGCTAGAGAGGTTCAAATAATCAAGTCCTGCTTGAAATTTCAGTGACCTAATTTCATGGAACAGAATTGTGCTCCAACTGCTATCAGCAAAATGTCTTCAGTTGATTTACAAAATGTTAATATAGCAAATGTTATAACTGTTATTGGGAGTGCTCTGGGACATTTTTCTGAATATATCCATTCTTTATCTTGTCATTTATATTCAGTGAGGACAAAAATAGACACAGGTTCAGGGATGCTATAGAAAAACATGCAATTTTCATGGCTAAGCCAGGTTTGAAGCTTTTTATTTAAATCAAGTTTGAATTTCTTTAGGATGGTTTACAAAGATTTAAAATGCTCTTAAAAATTCAAAGAAAAGCTTTAGTTCTTATACTGTGCCAACTGATTTTCATTATTTTAAAATTTATACAAATAATCTCTGCTCATTTTATTAAAATTCAGCAGATGCAGAAAGCAAAAATGGGAAAAAGTACTTTAGTTTTCACTCGTAAGAGATAAAAAGTGTTAGAATTTGTTGTATATCCAACCAGAATTAACTAAAATATATTACTTAAAAATATTAAACATAGTTTTTCATTGGCTACATGTTGTTTTTTTATACATTTTATCATTATAAATAGCCTTTCATTCAGCTTCCTTACATACACTTATTTGTCCATTTATCTGATTGTTAACTTAGGGTAGATTCATAAAACTGGAAAACTTAGATCAGAAGGAAAATATATTCTGAGGGTTTTTATGCAGATTAGTCCAACTCCTTAAAATTATTTAATATACTTTTTTTCCCCAAATGTTTATTATAAATATCTAAAAAGATTTTTATTAATAAAAGTGCTAAGATTTTTTAATCATTCATCTGGGGGAAATTTTATATATAATATATATTTTTTGAGCATGTGATTTAAAACAAACTATAGAAAAATATTAATTCTATATTTTTCATGAATATGAAAATATAAAAAATACATTTCATAAAAGGATAAAATTAGAAAATAGCATTGCTTAAATGACTTTTGCAAGACAGATACAAAAATGAGTGCTTTCATATATATTATTTTATTGAATTTAATCCTCACAATTACTGCATGAAACAACCATTACTATCTTTTTCCTCTCTCTTCTGGAAGAGGACAACATGGCACAGTGATTTTAAATAATGACTTCTGTTGACTTAACAAGTTTGCCCTAGAACAAAAATGTGAACCCATATTTTTATGAAACTTCCCCCCCAATTTCTTGTTCTTTTATATTACCCCACAATTTTAACTTAAGATGCCTTTTCCCCCCCACTATAATAATGAAGGATTTAGAAATCTTTTAATACAAGGAAATTGGAATTTGAAGCCTGAAGAGTAGCAGATATAATAATAAAACTTTTTCCACGCATCTGATGGGATGTTCTAAACAAAACAGAATGATTCAGACAGCATTTCTCAAAGTGTGTTGGGTTAGATGAGAAATTGTATCCTACTAGAATTAAAAAGTAAATAAATAAATACTGCGAAAGTCTGAATTACACATTAGAATCAGATTTGTTTGCAGCAGGACTTTGCAGAGCTTTTAAATTGCCAGTGTACCTGGAAGATTTCAAAATGAGGGAAATAACGTGCAAAATGTCATGAATTTCATAAATGTGTGTTTATAAGGACAGCTGTAGGTCAAGTACTCTAAGGGACATACTAAAAGCTTGCTTGTTTGAGTAAATGGGGATTGCCTAATATTAACCGGTCAAATTTAACAGTTCAGAATAAAGGAAGATGGTGCAGAAGCTATTTCAACTATTACCACCAGGCTAAAGGCAAATAACCACAGATCCACACCAGCTCCTGCTAAAAACTCCTACTGACCTTGCTGTTCTACTTATCTGCCTCTGCATCCACAAAGTTTAATTTGCTTTTACTCGAGATATATCTACCTGCTTCCATTCAGCCTGTCCCTTTTTTTTTTTTTACTCTGTCCATTATTTTGTTTCAGCTTGATATATCTAATAACATTTTGCTTACACCCTGCTTATTGTCTCTCCTGCCCTATTTCCATCTTAATCCAGAACTCCCTGTGTCTCTGATCTCTTAGCTTCCACTTTATAGTCTTAATCCACCTCTAAACCTAATCTAAGTTTATTACTGATCCCTCCTAGTTCTCCTACTGTCCAGAATTCCTTCAGAATCATGTATTCTCTCTTCTTGTTTTAGCAGACAATTAATTAAAATTATGTCAAGTCCTATGTGTTTGCATCTTCACAGATTAACATAGCACATTTACACTCCTTTAGTTTGATTTTTAAGATATCTCAAATACAATATGAAGGATTCAATATCATCTTATAAATTTGTCTAAAATGAGATTAAAACCATTAAATGTTAAAATTCTGTCTTAAAAATGTAACATTATTTTGGTAAATATATATTGTCTTTCTTAGCCTTAAGATGGCAACAACAGGTAAAAAAAAACAAAACGAATGCCACAAGCGCTATTTACTTTCTCTGCAGAAGCTGAAAGCATCAAGAGGCACTCATGATTTCCATTCCTGCAGGATAAGAATAATTCTCACACACAGTTCTTTGCTGAACAGCATTGTAGTTTGCCATCAGAGCAGTTTTAGAAGTGTCTGGATAAGAGCTCTCCTAGCCTCAGAGTAAGGACTAGGCAACAGCTAATTAAGTGAATAGTGAGTGAGGAATCTAAAGCAAGGAAAGCCAAAGTAAAGAATGAGAGGTCAATAAAACTTCATGACCACTTGAACAACAGGAAGAGCACTAAAATTGTTCAGTATAACCCTCTGATTAGAACTATAAATACACAATAAATTTCTGTCTCCTAGAAGGGAGCAGTCTTCTGCACAACCAAGGCTCCAAGGCATGAAAAACATCTCATTAAGACCTGAGGAATTTGAAAAGAAGTAAATCCCTACATTTTTTTTTTTTTTTCTGTAGACTTTGGCTGGCTGTGAGATATGTAAGTGGAAACCCTGCAGACAATAACATTAAAATTGTATAATGTGAATTTTTATTTGGTTTTACTATTGTTCTTCACAACAGAGTTTATGCTCTGGTTTTTCTTTTCTTCTTTTATCTTATTTATACCACCTCAGAAACAATCTTTAAAAACTTTTTAGGTTACGGATATTAGATCCAAGTATAGATACTTTATTGTAATTTTTATGTGTCCCAAGTTTACTATCAGACACTGCCTTTCTGTGATACTTCTTTTATTTTACATGAACACGTTTTCTTTACTGCATGGAAATGCAATATTTAGTTCAGTTGTTAGTTACTACAAGCAAGTATTTATGAACAAACACTTCAATGACAGTCATTTAATATAAGTAGTTATTTTTGTCAAAACTGCACATTAAAAATGAGCTGCTAATACCTTGAAAATGTGAGATGTTTTGTTGTGTGTTGCTTTGTTTTAATACAGAATGGTTTGTTTATATTTTAGGAAAAAATGTGGAATAAGTGTGTGTGTGTTTTTAATTTGGAAAGTTGTGTGTGTGTGTTCAGAAAAAAAAAAACTGATAACATATTCTATTCATAAATCAGAAAGATATGTATAATTTAGCCATAAAGCTAAGTACTTTTCTACCTATTAAGAAATCAACCAACATAGTATTAGAACATAAATGCTAGATACTTTAAAGTAGGAAATGGTAGAGTGAATAGTATACTTTAATACATGGTTGGAAAATTATCTTGATTAGAATAGACATGAAGAAATAAACCACCTATGTTGACAAAGTAAAGAATATTGAATTTTAAAAAAAAGAAAACCTCTGTGCAATAGGAGCTATAGGCAACAAATCCAAATTTAGGGACATAAAGAATTGCTACTAAAGCTAAATAAATTAATATACAGTGAGAATATAAAGAAATTAGCCAAATGCCATATTCCCAACTGACCTCTGAGGAATTTTAAGCTTGGACTCATCCAATTTTTATGAAAGCCAAATTTTCCAGTGAATAAAATAATATTGTGATTTGACACGAGTATAGTCTTCACATAAATGTTAGATGATGGTAATATTGTTATTATAAATAAATTCTTTTAGAATTTCTCTTATAGGTGTTGGCATACACTATTCCATTCTCCACACAAAGAAATTACACTAAAGGATCCAAGGAAATTAACTTTGGAAAGAAGGTTTCAAATACATAGATTCTGCTGCTACAAAATTGTTTTACTTACTGAGAAAACAATCCCTAAATGTCAAAGAAAATTCTATTCATAGCATATACCACTATGGAATGAAAAATAAAGATTTCCCAAAATTTTAAATAAATTGTTTTAAAAGTGTATAACACATTATATTAAAAAGTCCAATTTTTGCCCGGCCAGGCATGGCTCAGCAGCTGAGCATCGACCTAGGATCTAGGAGATCATGGTTTGATTCCCGGTCAGGGCACATGCCTGGATTGTGGGCTCGATCCCCAGTTGGGGGCATGCAGGAGACAGCTGATCAATGATGATTTTCTCATCATTGATGTTTCTATCTCTCTTCCCCTCTGCCTTCCTTTCTCTGAAATCAATAAAGATACATATTTTTAAAAGTCCAATTTTCAATAACAACAAAAATATGAGACATGCCAATATATTGATAAATATGACCTACACAGGAAAAGAAAATCTGTAGATAAAAACTGTCCCTGAGGAAACCCAGTTGTTAGATTAACTAGACAAAGACTTTAGATAAACTATTATAAAGTTTCAAAGAACTAAAAGAATGTATGAGAACAATGTCTCATACATATAGAATATCAATAAAGAGATCATATTTTTAAAACCAAATAAAAATTCCAAGTTTAAAAGCACAATAACTAAAAACAAAAATATATGACTCAAACAATTTCAGGTGCCAGAAGAAAATTTTGAACTTAAAAATTAGTCTATAAAGTTTGTCAACCTATTTAGTCCTTATAACAGGAAGAAAAAATGTAATAAAGAAAAATGAACAAATAGTGACTTATTGAAGGCCATCAGGTGTATCAGCATACACATAATGGGAATCTTAGAAGATGAGAGACGGAAAGAGACATGAAATATATTTGAAGATATATTGTCAGAAACCATGTCAAACTTGTTGAAAAATATTAATCCACATAGCTATGAAGTTCAAGATGAGGTAGGTTAAACCCAGAGATCCACACTTGGACATATTATATTTTAACTCAAACACAAAGGACAAAGAGTATCATAAATACAATAGGAGAGAAGCAATTCATGTACAAACAATTCTGGATATTATCAAGCTGATATCTCTGCAGAAACCATGGCATTCAAGAGACAGGAATGTTATATTCAAAGTGTGGAGGGGAAAAAAAAAAAGACTGTTAACCAGGAACTCTGTATTTAGCAATCCTTCAAAAATTAAAAATAAATTATATTTTGAGAAAAATAAAAACGATCCATTATTATCATACATAGACTATAAACAAGTGGGCACATAAAAAATGTTCAGCAACATTAGGTGCTAGTAAGATGCAAATTAAAACGGAAATAAAATATCATTACAGAATCACTATGACGCCTATTACCAAATGACAATAAAAAGTGTAGCTGAGGATATGGAAAATTGGAACACTTTTACATTTCTGTTAGGAATATTAAATAATGAGGCTGCTTTGGAAAGAAAATTTGGCAGTTCCTTCAAAAATGAAACGTGGAGTTACCATATGACCCAGCAATTCTCCTAGATGTACACAAAAGAACTGGAAGAATACGTCTACACAAAAACTTGTGAATACTAAAAACATTTCAAGAGAATGAAAAAACAGAGTTTAGAAGAAAATAACTGCATATCACATATATGGTAAAGTATTTTCCCCCAGAATATATTAAAAACTCTTAAATCTCACAACAAGAAAAGAACTCAGTTTCACCAAAGAAGAAATACAGATAGTAAATATGCATATCTAATGATGCTCAATCTCATAATTTATGGAAACACAAATTCAAAACATGAGATACTACTACATGCCTATTAAAATGGCTAAAATAAAATAAAATACTAACAATACTAAGAGCTGATGGGAATGTGAAAGAATTGGAACTCATCCATTTCTGGTGTTAATGCAAAATGGCACACCATTTTGGAAATTGATTTGGCAGTAAACAATTAAAATAAGATTTAGTAATCTCACTTTAGGTATTTACTCAAATGGATTGAGGATATGTGTGCACACAGAAACACACACACATATAATCTGTATGCAATATTTCATAGCAGTCTTATTTATATCACCAAAATCTGAAGCCAACCTAGATGTACCTCAGTAGGTGAATGGATAAACAATTATAGTGCACCCATACAATGGCATACGTCTCAGCAATAAAAATGAATGCAATATTATTCAGTACAAAAACATGGATGAAATTTATTTGCATTTTGTTATGTGAGAGAAGCTAATCCCACAAGTTTCAATATTATAGTATTTTGTTCAAATAAAAAGTGGACCCAGAAAACAGATCATTTAATCCAGGGAACACACATGCAAAAGTGCAAGGGATGCTAATTTACATATATGAAGCAGGCCAGATAAAATGGAAAGTGCTAAACTCATTGTATTATAGCCCAATTCTTATAAGTATTATGCCTTTTAAAACACAAACTGGACATTAGCAACAACAAAAATATGTTTAATAAAACAGTCCCCATACACAAATTAGGGCTCAAGTTTGCCTAGAGAAGAAAAAACATCTGTATCTCATGTAAGAAGGGATACTAACTTCAGAACATAGTTCTTCACTTTTACTCAAGTCAAGATAAAAATTTTAAATGAGAATATTTATGGGGAAACACATCTCTAAGTTTTTTTGGCCACCAGAGTGAATTTTCAAATGAGATTACAAAATATTTCCCCTAAAACATTTACAGCCATTTTAATACATAGTTCCTAAACCAAACTCTGAGAAATCTCTATATTATCATTTTAGCCTATGTTTAGTTCTATGAATCTGACAATGAATTGAGATGGTCTAGCAATGCATACTCAGTTGTTTAACCTAAATCAATTTCTGTATTGACTTTCTTTAAATATGCAACATGCAAGTCAGCATCAAAATCAATAACTCTGGCTCCTCATTGGCACCTGCCAAGTAAACATCTATGAAATACAGCACAACTCTCATCCTCTCCTTCATTCACAGCACTAGCATTCTGCACAGAACATTTGCCCTAACACTAAATAAATGTGTGCTATTCAAGTGATAGTTTTTCAAGTGTGAGGTCTTTTTGCATTTGACAATTAAAGGAATGTGCACTCTTTCAGAAAATAAAGCAGCAAGGCCAAACTTTCCTATTTTTTTCTATCAACAAAATGATTATGTATCGGGGTATTTCAGATAGAAGAGCATCATTCATAAAACTTAGATTTGATCCGAACCATAAAACTTGTGAATGCATTACATCAAAAATATCAAAGTAGCAAGTAAACAGGTTAGGTTTCTGAGAATATTTGACTTTCAGAAGAGTTTGGATATCTAGAATAATTATATAAACACTATAGCAGCGCACTGTTAAATTCTCTATCCTGTCTTCACTGTGACTGCTGAAGCAGTTGGTGGCAGTATGCTTTGCATAAGGCTGAAATAAATAGGTCAGTGGTCCTTTTATAGTTTTCTTAGACGTTCAGATTGTTGATTCTTTGCATAATGACCATACAAAAAAGAAATAGCATTTACTTTTAAACATCCATACATAAAACTGAATAATTTTCCTAAATGACATTGGTCAAGAGATGAACATAAAGCTTCCTGCAGTCCTCTTCACATACACGAAGTGACTGGGCCAAAGATCAAGGGCGCAGTTCCAGTCCCAGACGGCAAGAAAAAGGCAGGCCTCCCATCCTCCCACAAGGTGCAGTGGAGAAGAATGGTTCCTAGAAAAGAAACCAAGGAAGGAGACTGAAGCAGACCCATCTGATATGGAGCTATTATGTAAAACTGAAAGCTACTTCAGTACTACTTCAAAGGCAGATTGCTCTGGGAACTGCAGGGAGGCTGGGCCTCTGAGTAACATGACTGGGGGAGCCAGTGCAACAGAATTAAGTGGGACCAGGGAAGAGGTGGCCTTAGCAAAGCATGCATTTGTGGCTAATACTACTCCTTGAAAATGGTTGCAAATACCACAAAAATAGGGTTCAAGATGACTCTTTGGTGGTATTTTGTATTTTTCTTTTAAAACTATAGTACATTTATTTTTACTCTTGTTTAAGATAAACATCAAACTTGAAACCTGACAATAATCATAGTTGGTGTCAGTGGAGTGAATTTTTATTATCTGAGAGTAAGTTCTTTCACTAAGAAGATTCAATGAAATTCAATAAAATATAGTGCAATTCATATATTAACTTTAATGAAGCTCTCCTGGAGATCAGATACTTGGAGAGGTTTTTAAAAGCAGGTAGCTTGGATGCCAGCTGGGGTTTTCTTGGCTCAGTCAGATTAAGCAAAGAACACTTGTGCAGCTTTATTAGCACACACAATTTAGCAGAGTAACAGTCAGGCTTCTCTATTTCATGGGTTGGTTGCTTACTGGTAATATCATTCCTGGGAGAATTCAGGACTTTTAATTATGCTGCGAATAGTTTACAGTATTGAGCTACGGAATGAAAATTAAACTGAGGACATTTTATTTGTGCTCTGGTTAATTAAATAGCAGCCAACAGCAAGCTAGACTTATAGAAACCTCAGCAGATTTGGTTTGCCGACCATGTGTGAAAATGTTTTAAAAATTTTTTAATTTCTATGAGTATACTGTGCTAAAATAAAATTGAGCCAAAGTGGGTTTTGAAGTTTTACCTAGGCATGTAAAATGATCCAAGGACTTTTAAACATTTAGTAGATATTCACAACTCCCAGTAAACACACCGTACCTTTTCAAGTTTATATTAAATGGATAAATCATTAGTCCTTAAAAAATATATCTCATTACTAACTCACAGTATGTCTGAAATAATATAAAAAGAAGAGGGCATTTTCAGAAAATAATACAGTTTTACAGAGCTGATGAAAAAGCTACTTTCCAGTATTAGAAAGTAATAAAAATCTTTAAGACTTGATTATTAACAACTGATGTAGTTCTGAGTAATCTCACATACAATTAAAGGACAATTTGATTTGAATTCTAATACCATGTATCTTATTAAATGCTGGAGATGAGTAAGATTCAATTTATTTTCTTAATCTTTTACAATCAAAATCTGATCATTTAGTGACCCTACTCAATATTCTTCAATCACCTCTCATCATTATTAAGATAAAAATCAAAATCAGAATCCTTGCCCTACCCACTTGTTGAGCCTTGTTTGCAACACTTTCCTGTAGTGTGCTCATGTGGCCCA
Organism: Miniopterus schreibersii; assembly: GCF_964146895.1. Classification (NCBI taxonomy): domain Eukaryota; kingdom Metazoa; phylum Chordata; class Mammalia; order Chiroptera; family Miniopteridae; genus Miniopterus; species Miniopterus schreibersii. The sequence goes on from NC_138102.1 coordinate 135,127,718, forward strand.
ACCTCCTTTTTTCAGTTCCTCAGATGTGCCAGGCTCCTTTCTGACTCAAAGCCTTTGCTGAATATTGTTTCTTTTCCCCTGAAAGTCCCCTGCTCCCAGCCCAACTTGAACTTTATTTTGTATTCATTTTTTAAAATTCACTACAAATGCCAATCTTTTATGAAAACCTTCACTGACCACCTAAGTTATAATCCTGTTAACTCCTCTAATAATGGATCATGTGATTTATTGTTGTTTTTCAGCAGGTGGTTGGTATATGAGTCTATAGTTCTGGGATGGAGTCCAGGTTGGGAGTATAAATCTGGAGTCATTTATGTGGTATTTAAATGGTATTCAAAGCCAGGAGGCTAAGTGACATCATCACACAGGAGTGAGTATACATAGAAAAACGAGACTACTGATGTACTCCAAGCCTTTATTATTACATTTGCCAATCCTTGTCTTTCAACTGTGCATTTAGTCCATTTCTTCTCCTTGATAATTGCAACATATTTAGATCTGCTTCCATAATATCATTTATCAAGTTGGTTTTGATTTTTTTATATTTCTCTTCATTTTTCCTTTAAAAAAACGATATCCTTATTTTCAGTCTGAGAATAAAATAAGTTTTCAACATTTTTGAAACTCTTGATCTCCTTCCAACTTTATCATACTATTATATAGATTTCTAAGACTGAGTATGATAGATTGATGATCGGTAGGTAAATCTAGATAAATAGATACAGATATACATATTTTAAGACAATGTTACTAAAACATTTGTTCATCTCTTCATATATCTTTTGAATGTGTCTATTATTTATACTTCATACACAGCTGTGTTCAGTGTGGCTTTCATGTAGCAAATCTTTTGAAACCTTATATAGCCAAGAATATTTTTCATGCCCTATATTTAAATAACAATTTGCTGGAATGAAATTTTAAATTCCTTTAAATTCTGGAAATACAATCCCATCATTTTCTCTCATTCATGGTTTTTAAGCTATTGTCCATCTCTTTTGTTTGTTCTTTTATCTGTAATCTTCTCTTTTCCCTCCAATTGTTTTGTGAGCTTATTTACTTCTGGTATGAATGGTTTCTCTGTCAAATAATACGCCTGGGGAAGATCAGGCACAGTTCTCAGTCTTTGTGAGTTTAAGAAGTAGTGGCAGATAAGTTTCAGTCTGTCTTGGGAGAGGGATCCATTAGTCTTGTTGTTTAGCATCTTTTCCCAGGACACTCTGAGTTTTACAGTGCTCAGAGATGGGAAAAAATACCAAATCAGACTGTTGAGGATCAATAAATTAAAGGAACCAGTGGTATTTCAACTGAAGGAAGTATTTCAAGAAGGTGGTGTAAATAAAAATAAGAACAATAGCTGGATAGGGAAATGGGATAAAAAGATGTTTATAAGTTTGGAGAAATTAAAGTAACACTTTATGTGTTCATGTCAAAATTCCTCTCCAGAATAATGAGTCAGTCATGCCAAACTTTATTAATTGATCATTTTATTGTAATTTGTTGTCATAATATATTCCTTATAAATTATCATTAAAGATGTATTCTTTTTTCTGTATATTGTATTTCATTTTATTTATTTTGTTAATAGAAATAACTATCTTTTGGGTAAAGTATATTTCATCAATAAGCATTGAGAGACATGAGGAAGTCAGATGAAATCGTCATTTCCACACTAAGAACCGAAAATATCTTGAATAAACGAAAAGATTATAGTTTTGCAAAACTTATTATAAAACTGATGACACACACCCACACGAGTAAAAACAAATACATTACAGAAAGCCTCAGGTTCTACTCAGGAGAGAACAGGCTCGTGATTGTTACCATCCAACGTAGATGAAGAAACATTCGTTGGATTTAACAATATTTAATGTGGTATGTGGGCTGGTGTGACATTAGAATCCAGAGCATCTTATAAAATAACAGATTGCATCTATGGACTACTTACTTGTTGTTTATTGTACATGGTAGTGTTAAAGTACTGAGAGAAATCCATTAACAGTTCTCCTCTAAGTCTTAGGCTAAAAGATGCATCTTTATTTCTGAAAATTTTTCTAAATTATTTTATTTTATTTTATTATTATTATTATTTAAATATATCTTTATTGATTTCAGAGAGAGGAAAGGAGAGGGAAAGAGAGAGCCAGAAACATCAATGATGAGAGAGTCATTGATCGGCTGCAGCCCGCAACCCAGGCATGTACCCTGACCGGGAATCGAACCCTGATCGCCTGGATCCTAGGTCGACGCTTTAACCACTGAGCCACGCCTGGCCGGGCTAAATTATTTTATTTTAAAAATTCACATTTTTAAAAAAATGTTAAGCAAGCTCAAAAATATATAATTTTATATTTGTTCTTTCTCAAGATTGCTGAGGCTATTTGGGATCTTTTGTGGTTCCATATACATTTTTGGAATATTTGCACTATTTCTGTGAGATATGCCATTGGTATTTTAATAGGAATTGCATCAGATCTATAGATTGCTTTGGGTAGCTTTTGCTGTGTCCCATAGATTTTGGGTTGTTGTGTGTTCTTTTTCATTTGTCTCAAGGTAACTTCAGATTTCTTTCTTGATCTCACTGTTGACCCATTCATTGTTTAGTAATAATATGTTATTTAGCCTTCATGTATGAGTGTTTTTCAGTTTATTGTAATTGATTTCAAGTTGCATACCATTGTGGTTAGAGAAAATGCTTGATATGATTTCAGTCTTCTTAATTTATTAAGACTTGTTTTGTGTCCTAACATTTGGTCTATTCCAGAGAATGTTCCATGTGCACTTGAAAAGATTTTATGTTCTACTGCTTTAGGATGAAATGTTCTGTAAATATCAATTAAATCCTTCTAGTCCAGTGTGTGTTTTAAGGTCCTTGTTGCCTTGTTGCTTTTGTCTGGAAGATCTATCCATTGATGTCAATGGGATGTTAAAATCCCCTACTATATTACTATCACTCTCTCCCTTTATGTCCACCAAGATTTTCTTTACATATTTAGGTGCACCTGTGTTGGGTGCATGTATGTCTGACTTTCACGGTTTTTAATGAACTGTTTGGGTAATTTGAGAAAGCAAATTGGAAAATGTGTCAGTACTTATTTAATTGCCATTCAACTTTAATGCATGCTGATATATGCCTTTTTTGATTCTAGTTTAGCATGGCATTAGGAAATAATGTGCTTGTACATATTCATTGTTATAACTGTCCTGTTACAACTGGCTAGCAGTCGTGCCAAAACAAAGACTCATTGCAAATAGGCTAATTTATTTTAGTAAGTATCTTAATGTGTGACCCCATTATCATTCAATTTGACACGACAGCTGTAAATGCCAAATAATTCTCTCACAACACTTCTTATTTTTTATAAATGAAGAGTGAATATGAGCAATCTTGCCCTGTATGCCTTTACTCCACAATTGATTGTTATGCTTATATCTAAATCCTTCTGTTGGTGGGCACAGCCTATGAGCAAGTGGGTGTTTGCTTGTCACCAGAATGGCTCTGAAGGCACATATTGACAGAAGCACTAGTTAGTGAAGCACATTTCATTGTAAAAGAATTTGGTGTAGAACCATTAAAAAATTTTTTTCTCACCCCCGTCACATCTTTTGGTCAAGAACAAGTTGAAAGATCAACCAGATTCAAGGGGAGGATTCTACAGAAGGATAGATAAATGTAGAGTGCTGAATTTTTCGGACCTTATACTCTTACGCAGCTCATCTCTCATTGAATAGATTATTTAGATTCTCTGTTCAGAATGTTTTACATTAGATGAGTGGGGGGGGGGTTAGGAGGGAGAAGTAGAGAGGTAGAAAAGAGAGTTAAGTATGTAAATTATTATGAAGAAACAAAATAAATAATGCAAACTTCACTCAAGTCAATCCCTTTCTATTTTTAGCAGCAGACCATTACCAAAGCATGAATATTGAGGCATCTATTAAAGTCCCAGTGATAGCATAATACTTCCCCATAAAAACCACTTATAAACTAATGGTTTTTCCCAAGGAGGTTGCTCACTAAGTTTCATGAAAGAGTTCCTTAGTTTTGATAAGAAATCTGAAAATTCATTACTGAGAATAAATATAAAAATACAGCATTAATATTGTTAACTGAGTTAACCTATGCCTGACTTCTAGAAAATAAACATATTCTGAAGATTCCTTTATCCCTTAGGGGACAACAACTTTGTCATAAACATTTTTATGTCCTCTATCACTTCTTTCTCAACATTTCTCTCATTATTAGGCATAAAGTATGGTTAGTAAATATTTACAATGGTCATGTCAATATCACTACAGAAATACATTGAAGAGTAGTTTACAAAGACCAGGATGTCTTATCAGGTCATCAGTAGGATATGGATAGCTCATGACTCTCATTTTAACAGTCTTTAAAAATTGATGCTTAGTTATGCTCGTGTAGATATTTATTTTAGTAAGTTTGATTACCATTATATAGAAATATTTGAAATTAACTGTATAACATAAATGATCATAACAACCTCATATTCCCCAGATAATTGGCAAATCCTATACAGATAATAACAGCTATATTAAATAATTTTTAAAATGCTTTTTCTGTGCTTATAGTGAGCCAGATGTTCACTTAATCCTTAAGACATCCTCAATGTCTAGGTATTATCATTAATGCTTGTCTTATTATAAGGAAATTAAGACAGAGAGAATTAAATAACTTGCCAAACATTACACAGGTACTGAGTGGTTGAGTCAAGATTTGAATGTGAGTAGTCTGGCTCCAAAGTCAATGTCTTCAAGCCTCAGTATCTTCTCTTTACATAGATAACAGCATGTGGCACCTCTCTAAATGCTTTCTGAGGATTTACTGACTTGAAGTTTTCTTTATTTTCATTCATCATTAAAATTTGTTCAATTATTTAAAATTTCAAGTACTGAAGAGTGCTTTAGCTATTGAAACAAGGATTCTGCATTGGAAATGGAGAGAAAAGAGCACACTTAGAAACAAAAGCCCTGTTTTGATTTGAGAATTTGGTGAATCAGTGGAATAATGTTTATAATTATATTTCTATACTTGAGATTCTTTGATTGAGATAGCATTACTTCTTTCCAAAGTCAAAGAGCTTTTTAGTCTAAGAGCATGGTCTCAAAGGCTTTTAGTATTTATGATGTTTTCCCTCAGAGAGAAATACTACATGTTTTATACTAAAGAGAGACCAGAAAATATGAATGTTTAGGAGGAAACATTTGGGTATTAGCATTTTTTGGTTTGTTTGCCTAGCTCACACAGTTTAACTGGAAGAGAAAAAAAATAAGAAATCTTATTGTATGAGCATAAACCAAAATATACTTATCCTATGTTTCAACTCAGGAATTATCGGGGTCAATAGATAATCATCACAATACTTACATTAAGATATAGGTCAGGTAAAATGTCATTTTCCCCTTTATTTCTAAATTCACTCATCTTCTTTAAAATGGGACAAAATTGTTCTTCAGTTTTTAGAACAATTTTTAATGCTTATTTTTACTTTGATGCTTACATCTCTCCTCTTCAATTGTTCCATAATTTATTGATGACACCCAGCTCACTTCTCCTTTAGAAACAATCTGTAAGTATTTGAAAGCACTATTACTTGTATTGAAACTTTTAAAAGTATATTTGGTTGATGTTATCTGTACAAGATACCAGTTTACCTAGTTAAAATTCACAGAGGGTCAAGATTGCATAGAAATTTGATCTGACTTTAAAAGTTGCCAGTCATATTCATTCAGCCACTTAACATATATTAATTGACGAGTCTTATATTCTAGGAGCCAATGATATAAGAGTGCACAAGCAGATAGAGTGCATGTTTCAGTAGAAATGTATTATAATAGGGTACACAAAAATTCACAATTAAGTGCATATACTGGAGTGGGCAAAAGTAAGTTTATAAAGAAGACAAATAATACAATAATTAGTAAATAATAATACAAACTCCGTGTTTCGTGTACTCGCAACTGTAAACCTACTTTTGCCCACCCTGGAAGTTTATGATAAATGCTATTTGAAATTAACAAATTAGACAATATAGACTGATGGGATAGTGATGCTATTCTAATCCATAAGGTCACCAGAACTAGTCTAATGTGGTGATTCATTTATTAGATCTGAATGAAATTAGGACACTGTCCCTTGGGCAGTCCAGGCAGTGTGGGACAGAAAGGGTAAACTACTGTGGTGGAAAAGCTTAGTGTGTCCAGAAGACAGCGTAGAGACACAGGCAGCATGAGGTGAGGGGTGGAAGTTGTAAAAGGTAAGGGTAATTTGAAATTGTATGATATGTATGTGTAGAGAGATGTTGTATATATAGATATGTGTGATGTCATATATATATATGATATGACATATATACACACACATATATATATGACAGGTAAGAGGCTAACTTATGAATTGATATTTCTTCCCATCAAAAGACATATAAAACACTACAGAAATCTCACTATTAGAATATTGTGATATGATATGCAGACATCATAATTAAAGTATGACAGGGAGCAAAAGGACCAAATGATAATAGATAGATACTTATGATGTCTGCATAGTTCTCAGACAGGGATAAGACATGACTGAATATTCTAATATGACCTTATTCCATTACTGCAGTGTATTTTTAACTGGTCATCATACCTTCATTTTCCTCCCTCTCAAAAGCCACCATGCATGCACCAATTCATTGTTTTTAAAGTTTACTTTTGGTAACATCTTTCCTTCACAGAACATACAGATAGAGGTTAAAATGACAATAGAAAGCTCTTAATATGGTCTAAACATACTGTAGACATTCTACCTGGGACCATATCATTTAATTCTTACAATAATCTTGTGAAAATAGTTTTAAAGACTGTTTTCATACCCATTTTCCAGAACTCATTAAATATATCAGTATCATTTTAAAAATGATTATATTAATATTTCTATAATAGAACATTGAGTATTATATCACTCTTACTTAGAATGATTCCAGCATTGCAAAAAAAATTTTTTTCCATGAAGATACCTTTGTTCTTTCACAACATTACCTTGAGGTGATTTTAGAGAATGGGATTCGAGTGTTCAAGGATATAAACACAATTAAGGTGCTTAATAATTGTGCTATTCACAAAGTAGTTTTTGTCTGACACCAGTTGTATATAAAGTCAGATGATAATCAATAACTATCTTCTAGTCATTCCAAAAATATATTCTGTATGCTAGGGCTCACTTCCAGAAGTTAGCCCAGTCTCTGAGCATTTTGCCATAGGAAAACAGCAGTGCAGGGAGTAACCCATGAAGCCAGCATTGAGCAGTGAGTAGAACATTAAGAGCTGCAAGGAGAGAAGTTAATAGTATTTCAAACTGAGAATGTGGTTCCTCTCTTTGGATTGTTCTCACGTTAGAAAACATCCACAGGTGGACTACTCATTAGATTAGATATCCTCTGTATTTTCAGACCAGCTAGATAAAAATGTAAAGATTAACACAACTCAAAATCACAATAATTCAAACAACCTTCTTTTTCTTGGAATGATCAACGTGACAATTACCTGGGACTACTTTATGTATTGCCAAAATTATTGTCCATCACTCAAACAACATGTGCATTTCCAGAATGTCAAAGCAAGTTAGTCTTTCCATAATTTTTAATACTTAATGTCTAGTGACTCATGTTGACTTATTTTTTGTCATGATTCATTATATTATGCGTTAAAAATTAAGAGTGAACTGTCAGGAATTTTCAGGAGTCATTTAACATATAAGCTAACGTTTTCTATAAATATTTCTATGCATCCACATTCACATCTTTACTTATCTTACTTTTGAAAGCCTATGAAACTGACTTCATTAAAGCATTATGAAAAAGATATTTAGTGAGAGAAAGACAAATGATTAATGCATAGCAGTCATGTAACACACTGGAGCGGATGGTCTAGCCATTAAAAGGAACTATAAACAACACTGCTTAGAGTGGTGATCTTCATTAATGTCGCAGCGCCCTCTATGTTCAAGAGTCTGCAATAGAAGAGTAATATTAATCTTTGCATAGTTAATGAAACCTGATTTTTCTATACTAGTTTTTATACATAAGGGTGAAATTAACTACTTAACTTGTTTATGAGTCAATTTTATAGTCCACCTCCATAAAGCCAAAGGATACTGTTAAGATTTTATAAGTAAGAAAATGAAATAGAATTTTAAATCCACAGTTGTTAATTTATTTGGAGAATAGCCACTCACCTAACATGCTTAAATATTAAAAGAAAAAACTATTTTTGAGTAGGCAAATAATACATTTTAATACCTAAAATTAAGATTTAAAAGTCTTTAAAGTAATAGAAAAATATTTGACTTTACATAAACCATAAGCAGAAATTACAGGTTTTATTCATAAGGCACCTTCATGCAGTTTTAAGGAAAGCCTGGCTGAATTTATATAGAAGCCTTCTACAAGGGAGATTTTATCATAGAAATAATACCAGAGGAACAGTTAAAATGTACTGTTTTAGACACTACTATCCAGAAGAAAAGTCTTATTTCCTCCCCACCCTTTAGTATCTATAATGTACCCATTAATTTCTCAGTGTAGATCTTCCAATTATTTTGCAAACGTTGCCCCCAAAGTGTTAAAGGCAAGATGAAAATTAGAATAAAGAAACCCAGCTTTGCTGAGAGCTCACTTAAATAGGAGTAGTTCTAAATGCTTATTTGTTTTTCACAGTGATTCAAAATGTTTGTTCATTTAAGGTACCTGTTAGCCTACATTAATTGTTGCAGTCTATATGTGCTTTTTAATATTTAATTCTCCTATATGAGATGAAATACACAAAATGGATGTTTTGACTGAGGATTTTTATTTTAAATATTCCATTTATGAACTGTGGTGCAAAATGTATTGCTAAGAATAAGAAGAAAAGGGAGATGGAAACAAGTGGGTAGGAAAATAATGCTGGAGTTTTTTATGAAGAAAGCATTTATCAAATTAGAAATGGGGGCAGCCTACACTTTTTTCTTCAGAACCGTCAAACTCGGTCTTCTTGATTTATAATACAATAACACTAAACTTTGAATGTGTGACACTTGAGATAGAATAATAGACAGCCAAACTAAAACAAATAAACTTTAGCAGAGGAAAAGTTTAATGCATACATATTCAAACCCAACCCTGTTACTTCCATCAAATGCGCTAATAAGCCATAACAGGACTAGTAAAAAATTAAACAGAAGAGAAATGTTCAGAATTGTCAGGGGGCTTACGAATAGAGTTTATTCTGAAATTCATTCCTGTCTGATCTAAATATATATCTGGAACCTTTTAAATCTCCAAATATCCTTTTTTTTCTCCCAAGACAATGAGGGGCTGGAAACAAGGAGTATGTATAAAGGGCCTATGTCTTTGTTTCATAAATGTGGTAGAAGAATAAACTATTTTGCAAATTATAATTGTATTCTACCTTTAATATTCAGAAAATTATTGAATTATTGAATATATTTGCTTTTCTGAAAACCAAAAAATGTAATTTTAAAAGCATGAACTTTATAAACTTAATATAACTCTAAAAACTAAGAAAAATAAAAAAGGAGCAAATTTGTTTCCTTTTTCTTTCAAGGATAGGGAAGAAATACCAAATAACTATTTCAACATATTTGTTTTAAATACTGTGAGAGAGAGGCAACAGTTATATGTGATGTGTAGAGCAAAAATGTCTGTACGTGAGCCAATTGCACAGTACAAAAAATGAATGCGCAAATAGTTATTGAAGTTGGTTGTCAATTTGGGAAGAGACCATCTTACAAATACTTGAGTAGATTAGTAGATATTTTGGGGAAAGAGAGACTTACTAACCACTCATCACCATGCTATGAACTATCTAATTGAATGTGACTGTATCCCTACAATGCTGAAAAGAAAAATGCCCAGAAAGTAAAGATATTTATTATCCAGAGAGTAGTGCTTATTTGTGAATTTTTTAAAAATCAGGAAAAGGCACCCAGATTCATAAAATTCAACCCCAATTAGTAGGTTAAGCAGGAGTTGGGCACACTTTATTAATATTATTATTTATCTTTTTAAGGGGGCTCTTTCATCCTTTCTCTCCCATGGGGTCAGCGGCCCTCTAGAGCGCAGTCTCTGGCGAGGGCCTCCTCAGACTTGAGTGTGAGCGTGGCGCTCTGTGCCAGTGTGCTGTGACCTTGGTGGGGCAGCTGCTGTGAGTGAGCCTCACCTCCCCAATGCACACTTTAAAATCAAGAATGCTTGTAATTGATGATCGGGCAAATAGGATAATTTAGAATCAAGGTTAAATTAGTAGATGATCACTGTAAATACAGTAATGAGGACATATAGTACCTGCCCTCCATCTCGTCCTAACTTTACAAAAGAAGTTGGGGTCTCAATGCCTCCTTCATTCAATGTATCCCCATCTTTGTCACTAATGACTTTTTTGTTACTAGATCCTGATCCCTTAGTTCAGGCAACCATCCCTGTTTGCTTCTTACTCAGGCTGCCTCTATCTGGTCTTTTCCTGCTACAATTTATTATTTATGTTGCAGCAGAATGCCTTTCAAAACCATCAATCCAGATAATAAGCTCCATGAGGGAAAGGACCCTGACAGTGACAAATTCACTGCAGTCTGTGGCTCCTAACCCATGAGCCAGAGCCTGGCACGCAATACACATAGCAAGCCTTTAATGAATACTGTTGAATGAGTGAATGAACAACATAACAACAACCACAAAAACCCTACTCACTGCACTTCCCTCAGTGGCACCACATACATTTGGACTTTATTAATGTGACCTAGAAGGCATTGCACACACAAATGTCATTCTTTCTAAACCTGTTCATGTGCTCATTTCCCACACAATGGACTCTATTATCCAACAACAAACAGCAGAGCCTCAACAAAAAGCAAGTTCTCCTTTGTGTACAGTTTTTTTCTCTTTGTCTAATCTGGAATATTCTCACACCCTTCCCCTCTTTTCCCTCTACACTGTCTTTCCCAAGGCTATCACCTCTTCAACCTTTTTAGCCTCAGCTCTATGTCAATATATCACCTCAAATTCCTCTCTCAAAACTCCCCAAATACCAAGGAAAAATCTCATGTTGAATTTAGCCTAAAGTACAATGCCAGGCACATGATGTACCCTCAATAAATGTGTATTGAAAAAGGAGATAAGAAAAAGAAATATTAAATAATAGAGGAATTGATGATACTAGGCCACTTTAAGGTTGTTCATGCTATTTGTAGATTAAAGTCAACTCGCTTTGCACTTGTTTTGTAAATGTGACTGTTGCCTTCATGACTAAGATTTATACAACCCAGTCTTTCTAACAGAGTTTCAAAGATAAAATTGTTCTCTATAAAATAATGATCTTATCATGTTCAATAATCTTCTGATACATATACTTTGCAAATATTTAGACATGGATATAAATTTATATGTATTCACAATCATTATGAATGCATTTAATAAAACACCACTGATTCACAGTGTGGCAGAATGGAACAAACATGAAATTTCAGTTATGCATCCACTTGTATTGAAATCTTAGGCTTACCAATTCAATTTTTCTGACCTTGAGTTTGTTACCTGATATTTCTCAGGCTTATTTTCCTCATGTATAAAATAGATATAAAAGCACCTTATGGTGTGATTGAAAGGAATATACAGAGCCTGGGAGGTTGGAGGTGTTCACAAGTGGGTGTTATTATTTTAAAGTTGTGTGTTAAAATCTTATCATAGAATGTTTTATTTTAGTGGAAAGAGTTGTTAACAAATAAGAGAAAGTACCACTTAAGAATATCATAGTAGATATCTTTATAAGCCTGTTGTTTTCCCATTTAAGAAGATAATTAAGATTTGACCATGACTAATTACCTTAGAGATAAATTTCCTGCCTCTATTGCAGATTAATTTGTGTCACATAAAGTGCACTAAAACATGCATTAAATTAAGTATTCAGTGTCTAGTAATCAATTCATCTTTTTTTAAAAATTTAAACACTTGTAATTGTATCACTGATGCCTTTTATAATTTTAATAAAATTTTATCAAAGATTGTGTACAATTTTAGATGGACTTCTCAAATTTTTAACCCTTAATCCTTTATTCAACTGGATTTAGAGTTAAATATCTATAGTGTCTCTACAGGATTAAAACAGCCTCAAACTATTTACAGTGTTTGGTTTAGTAGGTTAGTTGGAATTATTTCTGAAATGTTTCTTATGTGTGAGGCATAATTTTAGGCAGTAAGGATATAACAGTGAACAAAATGGGGTGGGGGGGAATCTCTACTCTCGTACAGCTGAAAATATCAACCGTTTATCATCTCAGTTCTGGAAGTCAGAAATCTGACTGATGTTGGCTGGGTTCTCTGCGTAGGTTCTCACAAGGATGAAAAAAATCAAGATGTTGGCAGAGGTATGCTCTTATCTGAAGTCTCTGGGAAAGAATCTGCTTCCAAGATTATTCATGTTGTTATCAGAGTTCATATCCTTGCAGCTGTAGGACTGATGTCCCCATTTCCTTATTAGCTGTCAGAAAAGGATCATTCTTAGCTCCTTGTGGCTGCTCCTTGCACATGACCCATTTCATCTCCAAAATTGCAGTGACACATCAGATTCTTCTCTTAATTCAAATATCTCTTTTTTTCTCTTTCTGCTGCCAGCCAGAGGAAACTCAGCAGAGTTTAAAGGGCCCCTCTGATTGAGTCAGTTCTACCTGTAGGGATGGATAATATCCATAATCTAAGTCAACTGTTTGGGGATTTTTATTACATCTGCAATACCTATATTAGTGTTTGATTAAATAAACAGGAGACAGAAAACTTGGGAAGAAGACATCTTTCAAATTTGCAAGCTCAGTCCCCAGCCCTGGTTGGGGCGTGTGTGGCAGGCAACTAATAGATGTGTCTCTCCCACATTGATGTTTCTGTCTCTCTCTCTTCCACTCTAAAAAAATATCCTTGGGTGAGGATTAAAAAAATAAAATAAAAATAAGTGAAATACATATTATATTAGATTATGATACAAGCTATGGAAAAGTAGGGTACAAAAAAAATGCTCATATGGAAATGTATTATAAGCTCACAGTCTATAGTCTGAAACATAAGACATACCCAGGAAGACCTGGACTTTTTGAAGGCGACAGACTAAAAGGAACTTAGAGAATCTCCCTGGAGTTTAAAGTAGAAAATACTGAGATGAAGCTGAATATGTTAGAGGGGAAGAAGGAAGGAGAGATCTTGGCAGGAGTATGTGGTGGTCGATGACTCCACTCTTAACTCTTGTCAATGGTTATTCATAGGTGAAGGGAGGAAGGGGCATCTTATAAACTTGGCTGTACCAATTTAAGAAAAGTACAAATAGAAGTTGTACCCATCCTCAACTGCATCTTCATCCCACCAACCTGAATGTGATGTTTATTATTCAATGTATGTTCTTATACTGAACCTTAAAACAACAACAACAAAAAGCCACATTTTCAAAACTATATTAAGACTAACAAAAAAGATAAACTATGAAAGTATGACATGAAAGATAAGCCATCTAAGCTCAAACTTTTAACATCTTTTATTCAGACACATATTCCAATCTAAAACACAGACCAACTGCCTTAATAGTAACTCTAGAGAGACACATATTTTAAAGGTAAGATCACTGATCTTCCCAGAATTGATTAATTTCCTATGAATACCATCCTATGACTAATCCCAGCAGCTGAAATGCTGTAAATAACCTTTCCACACACCCCATTTTGAGAATCCGCATGGTGCCTCATGGTTTGCATTTTCCTTTGCTGTAGCTAATAAAACTTATACTAGATTGTTACTGACACTCTCAAGCTGGTAAAGATTAGTAAGCACAGTCCCCAGCAAGATTTGCCCAAGTCTCTCTTTGATACTGATAGGAAGCTCAAATCTATAATCTTGTACACATCTGAGATACCTGAAGTCTTCCCCTGCTGAGACCACCCTGCCCATGAGTATTAAGTAAGTTTTATGCTTAATCTGAGCTTCAGTTATTTCATAAAGTACACAGCATTAACTTTTCTCCTCTATCCTGAGAAGAATGCCCAGACTTCTTGGTCATTTGGTCAAACTTGTACACACTTTGCTCTGTGGGAATCTTCTGAAGCATTCACTTGCCACTAACCATCCTCTCTACCTGTCTGTTGTCTATAAGGCTTTATGTCTTTAACAAGGTAGGACAAATATCTTTATGCAAAAAGCAAGATGATAATTTTTTTAGGCTCTGTGGGCCAGGCGGTCTTTACTATAAATACTCAACTCTGTGTTGTAGCATGAAAGCAACCTTAGACAATATGAAATGCCCTCCCCCCTGCCAGGGCTATGTTCCAATAAAACTTCATTTATACAAACAGATGTTGATCTGGATTTAGCCTGCTGGCTGTAGCTTGCTGACCCCTGATTTATAAGATGAAGTTCAAAGGGTAGAGACAGATACTGGTTAGAAAAATTGGCCTCTCAACTAGATTAAAAGCTGTAAGTTTCAAAATGTCATGTCACACCAGTGTCTTTTGGGCAAATGCTACATCAGTTCACCTTTTCAAAATCTAGTAAGGACATTCCTCAGTATTGTCTTTGTATTTCTGAGAATAGTTTAATTCACTCTGCCAATACTGGGGACTTATTTGGGCCACTAGTGTTTGCTGATGACTGGTGTTTGGCCAGGTTTTGAAGACACGTGGTTTCACAACTATAATCCTTACTGACTATTGCAGTTTTTCTGAAGTTTCTTAAATCTGCAGTCCCTCCACACTAAAAACCTGCTTTCTTCCTGTTTCATGTTGCAATCCTAACTCATATCTAAATCTCTTCAACTGCCAAAATTTCACCAAGGCAATTTGGAATTGTGGTGACAGAGGAATTTTTTAAAAATACAGATATTCCCCATTTCCTCCCCTTGCTTTGCTCACCTCCACCCAGCCCCCACCCCACCTCAGCCTTCACCAAACTATTGTCTATGTCCATGGGCTATGCATTTATGCATGTCAGTTATTTGGTTAATCTCTTCCCACCCCTCAACTCCCTCCTGAGGTCTGTCTGTCTGTTCCATGCCTCCATGTCTCTGGACCTATTTGTCATCTTATTTTGTTCAGTAGATTCCACATATAAGTAAGATCATGTGATATTTGTCTCTCTCTGACTGACTTATTTTGCTTAACATAATATTCTCCAAGTCCCTCAATGCTATCTCAAAGGATAAGAAGTACTCTTCTTTTTTACAGCTGTATAGTATTCCATTGTGTAAATGTACTACAGCTTTTTTATCCACTCATCTACTGATGGGCATTTGGGCTGTTTCCAAATCTTGGCTATTGTAAATAATGCTGCTATGAACATAGGGGTGCATATATTCTTTCTGATTGATGTTTTGTGATTCTTGGGATATATTCCCAGAACTGGGATCGCTGGATCAAAAGGCAGCTCCATTTTTAATTTTTTGAGGAATCTCCATACTGTTTTCCATAGTGGCTGTACCAGTCTGCATTCCCACCAGCAGTGTACTTGGGTTCCCCTTTCTCCACACCCTCGCCAGCACTTGTTGTTTGTTGATTTGTGGTTGGTGGCCATGCTGGCAGGTGTGAGGTGATACCTCATTGTGGTTTTAATTTGCATCTCTCTGATGATTAGTGATAATTGAGCATTTTTTCATGTCTGTTGGCCATCTGTACGTACGTTCTCTTTAAAGAAGTGTCTATTTAGGTCTTTGGCCCACTTTTTAGTTGGATTCTTTGTCTTCCTTTTGTTAAGTTGTATGAGTTCTTTATATACAAGGTGTCCTCAAAAAATGTATATATGTTTTAACAGCTGATAGCTCAACTTTGAAAATGAAATGTAATTTCATAAACATTGCCTTTATAATTAATTATTCAAAGTATGTGTATACATTTTTGGAACACCCTATATTTTGGAAATTAACCCCGTATCAGATGTATTATTGGCGAATATGTTCTCCCATATAGTGGGTTTCCTTTCATTTTGAGGATGGTTTTGTTTGCTGTGCAGAAGCTTTTTAGTTTGATGTAGTCCCGTTTGTTTATTTTTTCCTTAGTTTCTCTTGCCCTAGAAGATGTATTGGTGAAAATTCTGCTATGTGAGATTTTACTGCCTATGTTTTCTTATGGGATTTTTATGCCAGAGATTGTCTTAAGGATTTCCTACCTCATTTAAGAACTATTAATAAGCTCAGATTAATTAATCAAAAGTCAGAGAAGCTGAGTAAATTGCTTGTTTGAGTCACTTGGGATGACCACTTTTAAAAAAGTAGCAATGTATTCCCACTCCCTAGAGCTTCCAATTCAGTAAGTCTCGGAATGGGGCCCAAGATTTTGAATTTTGATAAGTATCATCAGTGATGCTGATAGACTGTTCAAGGACCATAGTTGGACAAACACTGGGCACCTACTATATAATGCTCTTTATTTCACCCATGTACTAACAATCTGATACCTTGGGAAAGATCCCAGAGTGTGTGTGTGTGTGTGTGTGTGTGTGTATTGCTTTTTTCAGTGCCAAATTTCTACATTCTACCTAGAAAGATAGGAATATATGAAACACCTTTATTTGTAAGTCTCCAAAGAAATTTTGCACATCAAGCTAAAAAAGTGTCACTAGAATCTTAGCAAATATTAATCAAGGAGATCAAGGTGATACACAAATTTCATAAACTGGTGATTTCACCACTTATAAGTTAATCATATCAGAAGTGTTCAACTTTCTGAACTTTATGACTTAGAAATTCATTTAAGCGCTGAACGCAATCAGAAGAGTGGTTTCCTGGCATGGGGTGGGTGTGGGGTTGGAACTGATAAGGATGGGGCATGAGCAAACTTTTGGAAACGTAGATCTTGAAAAAGATTTTACTTACACCATATACACATTAGAACTCATTGAACTTGCACTTAAGATCTCTACACTTCATTCTGTTATAGCTTAGTGAAACCAATCAATCTATCAATAGATAAATATGAATACCTGTTACATGATGCCCTACTTCTTGTCCTATCCTTATACCACCTATCAACTCTAGTTAGTTGTGCTGGCATTTTCTATTCCTGTGACCTTCCCATGAAGAGGTCTTTAGGCATATAGCAATTCTAGAAACCCTTTGTCTTTACCAAACTTGTCCACATCAGCACAACACATCATTTCAATTTACATGACTTAAGTGAGACTGGCTAACAAAGACATGTTAAGATATTGTGAAGTGATATTGTGAAGATATTCTTTAACGGAGCCTGTATTTGTTTAAGAACTTTCTGAGCATCAGGAAAAGATAGAATGACACTTCAGCAAAAAGAGTCTCAGGCTAAGAATGAACAGTGCCAGTGAGAGAGAATAAATTCAATAGAGAGCAGGAATTTTTGACCAGTTCTGCTGTTTTTGAGGTAGGAAATGATTGCATATAAATTAGCTTTTCCCCAGAAAAATATCAAGTCAGTTATATCACAGAATTCAGCCTGAGGGAGCTCAATAAAGGAAAACCAAGGCCCTATAGAGCATAGACTGAGTCCCCGAGAGAAAATTTACTCAATATAGAGAGAAACACAAATTATGATCAAATTATCTCCAATTTAACTGATTAAATATCAACTTTTCATCCTAATTTTTTCAAAATCTTCACTTTGCTACTTAATAAGTGTAAAGTAGGAAATTAATATATATTATTTAAAAGTCGTATAAAATGTCAGATGATAGAATAAGTATAACTAAAATGTTATTGAGTTAATGAGAACTTAATTTAAGAAACCCAAAGAATTCACAATTTTAAATCTTTTTTGTTTAATTACTATTGGGAGAAAACCACTATTTTCATTTACAAATGTCCAAACTACAACAAAATACGGTAGGTGACAGCACAGAACACTCAACTCTATTAGTTTTATTCAGATTCCCTTTCCTGTAGCCAGTGCTGACTACCTAGTCTAGTGACTTTATAAATAATGGCAGTCAATAGTAATGTTCTTTGAAATTAAGACTATATATATTCATTAACTTTGTATATATTCATTAAGAATGAAAATCCATTTTCGTGAAAAATAACTTAAGTCTCCAAGGAAAATAAAATGAGTATGACTGGAATCCAGATACATAAATGAACAAGCACGCCATAACAGGGTTTTTGAGGCTTTGTTTATGGATAAAATAACTGATAAATTGATTAATAGAGGCCAGGACAAAGAGCATGAAAACATGAGAACAAAATCTCAACATGTTTGGTACAATTATAACAACACATTTCAAAAGATGAGCAAATATGGTATCTATTGCAGAAGATAAACACATTAAAAAAATGAATGAAAAAGCATAAATAAAACAGAATGTAACTCTATAAAAACAGCTGATGACAGGAAAACTATAAAGACAGATTGGTAGATGAGAACAACTTTACAAAAATTAAAGTACAGATTTTACTAATATGAAATATAAATTAAGCAGTATACATACATAATAAAAAAAGAGAAGCAAAAAATAATGTGTAAGGAAACACCTCAAATATGTGCATTACATTAAAAAAGTCAAGAAAGGGTGAATAAAGAATGATCATTTAAAAAGTTCCCTTCTTACTATTTATAAAGAACCTCCAATGACACTTGGTTAAATTCCTACCGAAAGCTGCTAAGAAAGTGACCTGAGATGTTACATTAATTTTTCTTTCCTTTAATATGGCAGAGTATTTCAGGTAGAGTTTGCCAGAGTCCTATACTTCATAGAATTCTTACTTCACATGAACAAGTGGTCACATGGCCAGTGAAGTTGCTTTTTATTGTAGCCACTCCAGAAGCAGAATAGATCCCCACCTAAAATTTGGTTAGAATCTAATGTCCACACCATTCATGCCCTAAGTCCAGTGACTTCACATATACCAAGAGAGTATGAAAAGGTATTTTTACTTATATACCGAAGCTTTCTGGGAAATAAAAAAGGCAGACTTAATAAGTGTTCTGAAATTTGTTTAATAAACCAGGGAAAGGAAACTGGCCTGCTGTTTGTAGAATGAGTAGGCAGTGGGCCCGGGTGAGAGCTCCTGTGCAGGTGCATATTTGAACTTCCTGCCAGGGATAAAAGGGAGTAGCACTGGGCTGTCTCATCAGCTTGCTCAGATGTGGGGCAGAAATGGAAGAGGGAGGTGCGGGTCTTCAAAGCTGCCAGTAATCAAACATCAAAACTGGAGTCAGACCCAGTGGGGTGTGGCTCAGTGGTTGAGCCTGGACTTGTGAACCAGGAGATCGTGGTTCGATTCCCAGTCAGGACACGTGCCCAGGTTGTGGGCTCGATCCCCAGTCAGGAGTGCGTAGGAGGCAGCCTGTCATTGATGTTTCTCTCTCTCTCTCCCTCTCCCTTCCTCTCTCTGAAATTGATAAATACATATTTTAAAAGAATTGAAGTCGGTCTATTACACCAATAAGAGTAAAAATTTATAAATTAACATTTCCCAGGTCTTATGATAAAATCTTCACATCCATTTTCTCATTTGAGCATCCCTAAAACCCCTTTTTTCTATTTTGCATATCAAGAAACTAATTTTAAAATTGTTCAAGGCAACTTCAAGGATTCTAACTCAGTTTTACATGATATGTGGTGGTGTTTTCTTTTGTCCCACATCTGTGTTGAAGTTTTCCACAGCGCTCAGTGCAAACTGACAAAGGCCTGGCTCTGGAGAGCAGAGGGTACCGTCATTTTAAGTGTTCATTTATGTATGCTGGTGCAGCCCGTGATAATAATTTAACCTTGCCCGAGGCATTTGATATGTGTTCAGGTATTAGTCTAAGTTTTTGCAGGGATTTTCTGATTCAATCAACAACAAATCGGAGGGAAATAGTTCATAGTCCTCATTTTACAAATAGTAAAACTGCTGTAGGATTGATGGTTAAATTAGTAAAATATAGAATTAGAATTAGAGAACCCAGAAAGTGCTATTCCAGAATACAAATTCCTAACCACAACCTTATATCACTCTTGGTAGGCATTTCAAAAGATTCTAAATTATTTACTCTTTGGGGGTCATACAAACAAGGTTTGCTTCCATCTCTGTGACTCTATCTAGCAATATTATAGCTCACCCTTCTCTTTTGTGCCATCTCCCTAACTTCAGACCTTGAGTACAGGTTAAATGCACATGAGGGATACAATCCCAGTAAAAATGACTAAAAAGTTAAATGTCTGTATAATGGACCCAAGGGATATAAAGCTATGATAAAGTAACCAAAGGAAATGTCTTTTCACTCAGAAATGAGAGAACACTCTAAAGGTCAGAGCATTTTATTTTTTTGCTCTAATTCAAATAACTCAATTCCTGATACATCCTCACAGCATAGATTTTTAACAGGTAGAAAAGAGGAAATAGTACATATCCCCCTTTTTTTCTGACAATGAATAAACAGAAATGGTAACTAACTCTTGGTGCTCCCAATTTAATCCCTCCTCTTAGCATGTTTTGCTTGGAAAAAATTGCTAGATAAAAATTTGTTTTTTTCTATTTCATATGTTAGTAAAAAGGTAAATATAAGTACAGGGTGGGCAAAAGTAGGTTTACAGTTTTATGGAAAATAATATAATAACTAATAAGTCATAATGTAGGAATCAACTCTTTCTCATACTCACAACTGTAAAGCTACTTCTGTGCCGCCCTGTATGTATGTATTTCCTTTATGGAACATTGATTTTTATCTTCCCATATACATGTTTCCCTGAACCATGTGTGTAAAGTACTTTTAATTCCTCAGCCATCATTTTTCAGGAAAGCTTGTGAGAACTCCTGATCTTCCTTATGCCTTTAATTTCTGCACTCTGCATAAAGCCTCCCTCCCTTCCTCTCCCCTTCTTTCCTTTTTCCTGCTTCTCCTCTGTTCCTGGTCCTTCCTCTTTCCTCTCCCTCCCCCCCTTCCTCTCTCTTCCTTTATTCTTTTCTTCCCTTGAGAAAACTATTTGATAATAAAATATTTTGCTCACAGCTCCAATATATCTAATAAATAAACTAATGCTTCCGTTAATTAGCGGCGGTGGGGCTGGGGCGACTGGAGCCTTCTGCTTCTGTGCATCACACCAGGTCCTTTGACGCCACAGTAATAATTTTAAAGCTCTTCCAGATAATTGGCAGAAGCAATCAGTGGACAGTCTACATAGATATAATCAGAGATTAAATATTTGAGGAACTCATATTTTGGTGTCTAGGGTATTAATAATTTAGTAGAAAAATGTATTTTAAATGGCTCTTCTGATTGCTTCACAAAGTTATGAAGATCGAGCTGTAGAATATCAGGGGAGATGAGAAGCCTTAGGAGTCAATCAGTCTAACTCTCCACGAATGATTGGATTCTAAATGCACACAATTTTAGATGTATATCATAGCAGTTTGAAAATCTCTAATTTTAATAAGGTTATTCTTTAGATCATCAAGAAATTTTTGAAAATATTTAATAAAATACATAGGACTCTACAAACACAATATATTATTATTTTAGTATGCCAGCTATCATAGTAGATAGAAAAATGGACAATATGTAATTCCTGTGCTCTAGAAGCTTATGTTTTGGGGGAGGAAGCATATGAACATTCAGATAGCTAAAGGGCAAATAGGATATGATTTGTGCCATAGAGAACAAAAATTCATTCTGAATATTCAAAAAGATATTTCATATCCAATTAGAAAAATCAGGACTGATCTTTATAAAACTGAGGTGGACATTAGATGCTGACAAAGTTCTTTTAGAAATTGAAATACCTGGAGGTAAAAGACATCCATTTCATTAAGAATATGGATATGAGGAATGGTAAAATCTTTGAATAGTAATAGTTCCAATATGTCCAAATTGGGACGTGTGGAGAAATCAGATATAAGGTATTCAATGTAAGTCAGAATTAATTCTTTTTAGTGTAGATGAAATACCACAGGCATTACTATGTAACACTGACAAAATTTTATCACTACTTTTTTAAAAAATAGGGAGTAAGCTATAATTAACCCACTGAGACACTAGGAAATTAATATGAGTAAACTAAATGTTAGTTTTCATCATCAACTTCATGATTGTTGATAATGGCATGAACTATTGTTAATAATATTGTGCCTTTGGGTAGATTAAAATTTAGTTAAGTAACAGGTTTTATTTTCTGTGTTCATTTTTGTCTACATAACTGTTAATTTTATTTTTAAATGTTCATGAAACACTAGCAGTTAATTCCTCTTTCAATTTGTCTGAGAAGCATTTATCAGAATAACGATGAGAGTTTTAACTCAACATCTGTCGAACCAAACCCTTACTGTAATAACCCTACAAAGGCTTAAAACCTAACTTTTATTTATACTCTAAATCATGTCCTCAAAAGTTAAGACTAAATTTATCAATAATATTAATTCTTATTTATAATAAATTTAAAGTTTTTTAAAATGACATGTAATGGCAAAATTCATCAAGGGGTTGTGGCATGCTTTCTATAATTGCAAGTGGCAGTCTTACAATTCAAATAAGACTATAAATTCACTTTACAAATATGTTCTGAGTATATAGAGTGAACCATGAGCTGTGTTAAGTACTGGAAATGAGAGATGAAGAAGGCACTCTTTATCACTGAGGATCTGAGACAATAAACTGGAAATTATGATACGGGCTTTAACAGTAGTATCAATGTGTGAAATAGAAAGGCATAAACAGCTATAATTAGCTTTCCTATGCCTGACAATAGCTGGATATTTTATCATCATATAACAATGTGGTGCTTTTTAGATGAGATAACAATAGTATTGAGCCTTACAACTTTATTTCAATCTAGAATAAAGAACTAAATTTATGCAGATGATACTAAAAATGCTCTGACCTCCCACCATCTACCACTCTTCTTCTATCCTATAAAGATGAACCGCTGAGGGAAAACATGTTCTCATGTTTATGAG
Organism: Miniopterus schreibersii; assembly: GCF_964146895.1. Classification (NCBI taxonomy): domain Eukaryota; kingdom Metazoa; phylum Chordata; class Mammalia; order Chiroptera; family Miniopteridae; genus Miniopterus; species Miniopterus schreibersii. The sequence goes on from NC_138102.1 coordinate 135,150,638, forward strand.
AGTTCACATCTGGCCTTCATAAATGCTGCTTACCTTTATTCAAACTTAAAACAATCTTAAAACATTTGTACCATTGGCTCTGGCTCTGATTTCAATTCAGCTATTAGAAAGTATTTATGAGGGCAGTTAACTAGTGTATTGATTGATGGGAGGAATTCAAAGCTGAAAAACCGTAGTCCAGAATTCATTCTTTTTAGTAGAGATGCAATACCAGTATAATCTATAGGCATGTCCACAGCAGTGATAACTGGAAACAATACATATTCTAAAAAAAAATGAAGATGCCCTATGACATGTTTGAAGACAGGGGATGGTTTATTTTAAATGAGGCTTTTGGGAAAATTTTTCACAGAGAAGCAGATCTTGAAATAGAATTTACACAGGTAGAAATAGGCTATACACACAACATGAATAAATACACAAATATTAAGATCTTATTAATAGAAATCAAGCAGAAGAAAACTAAATAGAAAAACTTTAGCAGTGGTACTTTATTTTACTCATAACATACATTTCCACCTAATATATATCTATAATTTTATAGGTAAAAAATATATAAATATACATAAACGTACATATATACACACACACATTAATAATAATAATACTAAGAATGTTACCAAAAATATAAGCCAAAATGTAACACCTTATTACATACAATCACAACAGCAAAAACAACTTTTATCCTCTAAGAAAGCAGGAATAAGTTAAATATAGAGTAGATATTAGACATGGGTAACTTAAGAAAGAAAGAGTGATATTTGAATATATTTCATTATTTGTTTCTGATCAACTAATTTGTCTTGCAGCATGCAAGACTATCTAACAGAAATGCTTTCTGTGGGCATGGTCCTTAATGATATTAAACTATCGGGGTACCAACAATACTCTAGTTTCTAATATATCTATAATTATAGTTGGAGAACAGTGGTGTTACAGACTGCGCAGTATTCCTTCTAGTCCTTTACAGTTCTATATTTGACTAAAAGATCAGATTTTTTTTAGTTACCTCAAACAGCAATGATGGGAAAATATGATTACTAAAAGTACTTCACTTATAACATCCTCTGAAGCAGTACTTACTCCATGTCATGCATGTCAGTTAACAGTTAGTTAAAGCTAGCTAATGTTATGTAAAATGGGGAAAAAATGACTTTATATCTTTCATTGAATGCAACTTTGTTGATTGTCTTAAGTGTGTTGGTGATGTAGACTTTTTAATATATTTATTTTCACCAAGAAAGGCAAGTTACATTTTCCTCAAGTATCATACAGTCTGTAATATTGATTATGTAAATTCTTTCGCTTCCTACCCTGAAATCCAGGTAATCTCAGGTAATTGGAAATGTCTATCAGTTTTTCAAACAGATTGCCTAGTTTCTTAGAGAATATATACAAAAAATGAAAAAATCAAATATTTGGTTTTCTCCATTTATACAATAAATGATAAAAATTGAACAACAGAAAGATATTTTCAGAAGTCAAAAATCCATGTGAATAATTTCAATGTATAAACAATATCCTTGATTGTCTATTTTTGAGGCATCCTATTAAATGTTTGGAAAGTAGAATCCAGTTCAATTCATGGTTTTTAAATGCCTATTCATTGAAATAACTGCTGATAACATTTTAAACTTTTTTTTGAAGTAGATTAAAATGTCTTGGGTAAGTACAAAAAATTTTGAAGAGACAACAGGTCTCTTTAGAGATGAAGTCTATATATGTATTCCTCAACCCCTTCTGAATTTAGACATTATTGAGAATGACCAGGGCACTCCTTTTACTTCTTAAAATAGTTTGTTGAGCTTTTAAGCAAGACATGCAATGAAGCATTTACCTCCCTTGTCAGCATCAGGCTACAGGCCTCATAGGCAACAAAATGTCTTAAACAGGTTCAAATTCAATTAAATGAAACCTGGTACATTTTACTCATCAAACATCTAGGTGAATTGTAATAAGGAGTCTAACTCTATTTTTGGATCAGGTTTGGAAGTCAGTCCGCTTTTCCCAGAAAGCCTTTTTATACCCTATGGGTGAATATGGGGCATCTGGTGGTGTCTTCACATCTGAACCAAATTTTGATTCGAGTGATCTATATCTTGCTTTTATGAAGTGGCTACAATACAAACCTTGTGTCTCAAATGTCATTCTTTCTTTAGAGAGTGCAGAGAAAAACATTGTTTCCTCAAAAATATCCAAGGCTGAAACCACAGTGGTTATCTGATCATCCTAACAATTAGAAAGATGCCCACCTTACTGAAACTGTTGCTGTTACAGAGGAGTATTTTTAACCAAAGGGTTAAAGTAAGATGTTTAACCACCACTACAACAAAACAGTATTACTGTTCTTGTGCATAACCACAAAAAAATATGTTTGGAAGAGAAGAAACAGTTTGCTGGTGTCTTGTTCTACATTATTAAAGGGGTTGAATTTATTTCATTGCTTACTTTGGTTCTAAGTGCATTCTTAAGAAGATTGAAAACATTCATTTTTTTTTTTCTTTCCAATTATTGTGAGGAATACAAATATGATATTTGTACAACTTTGTAAGACATCTGTTAATAAATTTCTGGCTCTTAGAAATGAGTGTATCATTTGCGTGTCTATTTTTAGAAATCATTTCCATCTACCAGTTAATGGTTAATCAACTAGTACCCATGGGAACTTGACAGGAAAGAGGGGTGATGGAGAGAGAAAGAGATCAAATACAATGAAATTTATTAAGTTGAAACCATATTTTAGCACTAACTAGCATGTTTTGATTCACAGATGAGGGTAAGAATCCCCCCACCCTCTACCCAAGAAGTCTCAGTGCAGTGATCAGTACCATTTTTCAGTTGTGTATCACTTCTTCTAATATGTCCAAGAATGTGTGGTGCGTAATAGTGTCCCAATAGCTATTCCTGCTATTTTTTGCCTTACCATGATGAGGAAGGAACTCAGTTGAACTAAGAGGATTCCTCAGTTTTTCCTAAAGAATCATTGAACTTTTTGTACTACAGCCAAGTTCTAGAGAGCTGAAACCCATAAAAGCTAAAGAAACTTTCTGCCACATTGTTGGTTATGCTCTTACATTGCAGCATCATTTGGAACTAGAACCAAGTATGAAGTCCTTGGTCTGGCTTCCAGTTCAGCCATTTCTTCCATCTCTAGTATAAAAAGATGCTCAGACTACAGAAGTTTTCAAGATGTGAAATAATATGATTTCCCCCACTTCAGGATATTGTTCCGCCAAGTGGCACCCCATGCTCAAACTGACTTCATCTCCTGATATTAAAAACAAACTATGGCACTGCCACATTTTCAGAGTAAAGTCTGTCCACCAAGAGGATTAGGTTGACTGACCCAGTATAGCCATCATTTTTCTACTCAGAGCAATAGTTTTGTTTGTCCTGTCTCTCCTCCCAGAGTGACTTGTTTTAATAATTACATAGGCCTATTATCTTTTCCATCACAGTGGGATTGTAATAATTTAGAATCTCCTGGAGAAGTTACAATGCTACAAAAATTCTCTTTCTTCTCCACTCAATTAATACCAAAAGGCTCTTCAGGTAGCGCCGTGGGGTAAAAGAGAGAGTGACCTCCTATAGCACCATGCATCTGACAGTGGACTGGAGACAAGGAAGGCCATCCTCCTGCAGCCAGGATATGTCAGACTTGGTTGAACCAAGTTTGCAGGGTGCTGCTTTCATGACCCGAGGCATAATGAACAGCTGGGTATGGAGGATGATAGGCTTAGAGACTATGTGAGCCTAGTATGCAGCCAGCAAATGATGCTCTAATAGCATGAAGTGCAGAAGCCCATGGGCACTTTGTGGTCCAAAAATCCAAGAGAAGTTTATTGCCATCATGGTTGGTCCAGAGACTCCAGGAGGTGTGAGAGGTGGTTACTAAAGCTTTTACAGTAAAGGAGTATATGGGAGGCAATAAGGGAGATGCTGATCGCATTGCAGTTTGGATGGATTCTAGAGTCTTTTGTAGTAAACTACACTGTTCAAAGTGGGTTGATTTGCAAGTAGCAGCATAAACGAATTTAAGTCAAATTTATGAATCGGTCATATTGCCTTCAGAACACAAAAATGTCTAGGAGATATTTGGCTCATGTTAACATTGATGGTAATGAGTAGATCAGCATTAACTTCTTGATAGTGCTAGTGACAGAATGGCCTTTGACTAATCAGAGAATTTTTAGGAATTTAACCAAGAGGTGGAGCCTTGTACTATGGGTGGGTCAATGGTCCATCCCCTTTGGTAGAGCTCCTCTGTGAGTTTTTGTATGTCCTGAATGAGTTTTTCAAATGAATCTCCTTGGAAAATGATGTCATTGATGTGATGTCATACCTGTCCTCCAGGAAGAAGTTGAATGGGGTTAAATTCTTTTCTGTCAAGATTGTGTGAGATGGCAGTGCTGTTGAGGTACTCCATGGGTAGTCAGGTAAAAGTGAATTGTGTTTCTTTAAACTTAAAGGCAAACTGCAAATGAGAGGCTGTTAAAATAGTTACTGAACAGAACATGTTAGCCAAATCTATGACTGCAAAGTGTTTACTAGTGTGTGATTGGATGCAGTTGGTAATTTCAATAATATTGAACTTGATTGCTTTCATGGGGGAAGCTACAGTATAAAGGTTGCTGTGATTTACAGTGAGTTTCCATTCATTCTTTTCAAGTTTAAGATCAAGCCAAATTATGTTAAATGGAGAAGTGGTGGGGAAATCACCCCTTATCAAAATACATTTTGTATAGTGGGTTTCAATCCTTGAAGGACTGTTTTAATTTAAATTGGATCACATTACCTACTTTAATGGGGGAGGTCGTGGATACCAGGGATAGGATTATGGCAGATTCAGTTTTGCAATCTGGTTAAATGAATTACTCATTGGGTCAGAGTGGCCATGCTCACTATGGAACATTTTAGGGTGATGGGTACTGTGACCATGGGGAATTTTAGACAAAGTAATAGCTCCAATGATTAAGGAAAAACTTTAATATTTGGTAACTCCTTCAGAAGAATAGGAGTACCTTATTTAAACTTAGTAAAGTGCCAGATGTGACTGTCACTTGAGCTCTAGTATCAATTAAAGCTGTTAAGGTTTGCCAGTTGGTGCATTTCAGCAGATATTAAAGTTAATTCAGAGTCCATGTTGTAAAGACATAAAAGCCAGTTGATGCTATATTATCTTTTTTTGTATAAATTATTTGAGTAAATTTTTGATTTCTAAATGTGTCCAATTGTGGACCTGTGTATTACTTCTTGGTTCTTTCCTCTATGTCTAGACAATGACTACGACTTGCCTTCCTCCTCTCCCTCCTCTCCCTCCCCCTCCTCCATTTTCTTTCTCCCCATGGTTATTAGATCCACTCCAGGGGGACTCTCTACTCCGTCCATATTTACAAGTTTCTTTCTCCTGAGAGCTGTAAATCAACATCATTAGGGTTAGGGGCCTCCTTCATGGCAGTGGTTGCTTTATAGGGCTTAAGGACCCCATGTTGAACTAATCCTGTGGTTGTGCCACAGGAGTGCCATGGGTATTTTTCCGTAGAACCCAGAGGATCATGATCTTTGGGGGGGGGGGGGGGCACAGAAACATAGGCAGCAGCAACAGCAGAGGAATTTTATAGGGTCCCAGTGAGCCATTTGCATTTAGAATGTGACCTCAGCATGCCACATGGTGAACATTCTTCCTCACACAAGCAACTACCCAATGGGCCCACGTATGGCAAAGAATATCAGTTTTCCTTCGGAGAACTCTATTGAATGGGGCCTATGCCTGGCTTAGACCCATAACCAGCAGTCACAGGGAAGAGCTGTTCTCCTCAGCCTAGCATCAGTCTTGACTTATACTGGAATTGATGATTCCATGATCAATGACACATGATTCAGCTAAGACACAAAGATAATTTTGGCCAAGACGCTGAACTTCGGAACACTTTAAGGAAGGCCCAGCCCCATACTCCTGCCCTTAAGTGTCAATTATCAAAACTTCCAATTTAGGTTTGTAAATCTACAAAAGACTCAGTTGGACTCAACGAATGCAGCATAGGGAAGCACAACTCAAAAAGCCGGCTTGCCAGAAGGCAGCAAACGGAAGCAGGAGAATGATGAGTGGTGGTCATCACTGCCTACACAAGCTGCTTACAGACCAACTGTAACCAGCTCACCATGATGGGACGGATCCCCACTCAACATTTGATTTAGTTATTGAGACCAATGATGCCACACACCCGCACATCACAAGAGGTTATGGGAATGTTTATTATTTACATAATGAGGACTTATGGATAAACAGGATAACTTTCCAAGATGGCCCCAAAGGAGGCTGGTTCTGCTTTCATGGTTAGGGAGTAGGTCTGCGGTGAGAGTTCTTAATCATAGCTGGAAGTTGCATGCTTTGGACTTCCTACCAGCATAAAAAGAGAGAGCACCCAGACTTATTTGATTAGCTTGTCTGAATGTGGGTGGAGGGGGGAGGAAAGTGGTAGGGCTTGAAAGCTGTTGGGAATCAAATATCAAAAATGGACTTAGTCTTCATTAGAGTTCCAGATGATTACTGTGATCTTTGATATTAATCAGTGTCTTTGCAAAAGAACTTTATGGTAATATTAAATATATTTGGGGAATGAGGTAGGTAAAAATAAATGTGCCTATATAACATTAATACTAATATATGACAAAAGACCAACTTACAATTGAGGAACATTAAAAAATGAATGGAGGGTGAGGGACACGGAAAGAGATCAACCAAAGAATATATATGCATATATGTATTCATAACCCATGGACAAAGACAATAAAGTGGTGAAGGCCTAGGGTGGCAGGGGCAGGGGAGAGGAAGGCAAAGGGGAGGAGTGGGGGACACCTATAATAGAGTCAACAATTTATAAAAAAGAAAAAAATGAATGTAGGAAACTGAAACTAACTTAGAATTGTATTTGAAGGACAACATAACAATTTCGATAATAAAATGATATACACACATAATTAAAGTTTCGGTTCCTTTATAAAGAATTATTTTATGGGTTGTACCAAGCTGCATATGATACTACCTTTCACTGATTGTGTAATCAAATTTAATTCAGAGTAGTCTAATTTGTCTGCTTAAATTATCAAGCATTAAAATTGAATTTAAATAATTTAGTATTGAATATATATAAACTAAGAGAGGAATGAGTAGCTATTTATTTCACCACCAAGAAATTAAAGCCAGCTGAAATTCTAAATACCCAGCATATTCTACACAGACAAAATGACAATATTCTAGATGAAATAGAAACATACTTTTAATGTCATAAAGATTTAGATGCCAATTTTATAAGCAGGCTGTTACTACCCTCAAAACATCTCAGAGTAAAAACATCTCATGAGTAAAGCTTTGCACTGAATAATCTAAATAATGTGATCATCTGTAGCTCTATTACCAGTAACCTTATGTTTTAAATGTCATTTATTACAGATAGTATCATCTGAAAAAATGAATTACAGATAATCCCTCTTTTCAAAGAGGAAAAGTATTAAAGTTAACGAAATGTCTGTATGTGTGTCTTTTTTGGCTATATTGAGGCCAATGGAAGGAAAAACTCGTATGTTGCATGAATTTTGTGATATGTTTTTACTGTCACTCAAACTAACTTACAAATATTATTTTAAATAAAATTTTGACAATATTTATGCAATTTTTAATATTTCTCTTTGGTAGGTACTCTTTTAAATGTTTCCCTTTTTTCTAAAGAGAAAATCATGAAGGCAAGATTTTAAAAACCGATAAGAAATTTATAAAACTATAAACTATTTATTGAAATAGGATGTTTTTATTTTGAGGAGAACATTGGATATTTCATTTTGAGAGAAGCTTTAGCATATACCTAAGAAATTAAATATTTAAGGCATAATTTAGGACACAGATTCATAAAGCTCTAGTTAAACAACTTGCATTAGATCAACAGCTGATTAGTTGCAAATTCAGATTTTATCCCTCAAAGCAATAACTCTAAGATGCCTTATAATCAAGAGACTAATGAATATCAACCCTTGAAGATAAAAGCCCCAATATCTACTAGAAAAAAATACAAAATTACTAGAACTGTGAATTTTCATTACAATTGGTGACCAGCATAAAATTATGGAAAATAAGCTACCATAGAAAAAAGCCACAGTATATTAAATATTGTCTACTCAAAAATTACTGGAAATAAAGCTGTAAGGGGGCAATTTTGTCTCTAAGGAAATATCCTTGACTTTGCATGATAGGATTATTTCACTAGATTTCCCAAGATTTATGTCAGATATCCCTTCTAATAAAATAATAAGCATTGTGTTATTTTTCATGATTTCATGTTTATCATGTGTATCAAGGGGAATACTTTTGGTCTCAAGTAGCAAAATATCTAATAGTGGCTTGAAATATAAAGAAATTTATTATTAAGTTAGCAAGTGTCATATAAGTTGAGAGTATTTACCCAGCTGTTAAATGATGTATTCAAGGAACTGGGATATTTCTATTATTACCGCCCTACCATCCTTAACATGTTGGTTTTTCTTCTTTATGCTGTCCTTCAAGTTTACAAAATGGTGACCCCACCTCCACGTGTGCATTAAAAGCAGTAATAAAAGGAGAGGAGAAATGCCAGTGGAACAACAAATAGATGTACCTCTCTCTCTCAAAATCAATAAATTAAAAAGGAAAAGAAAGCTTTCTCAGAATCCTATGACCTTTAGACTTTTGATGATAATATATTGCTTATTTCTGGTGCACATGGCCACCTTTAACTCAAGACAAGGTAAGACAGCCACTATAGTTGGAATTGGAAGAACTGGTTTGCAAATGTAAGATGTGCTACTCAACCAAATGCATCAATCACATCAAGCAACTTTTGATCACCAATTTTTCCCTAAAAAATTGTGTCAGAGAACATACTGATTCCTAGACAGCAGTATTTTTCAGTTAATACATTGGTATTATTGTCATATGTGTATGTGTGTCTTGTGTAAATTTATGTGATCTCTCTTTAGTAAATATATATGGAAAACAGAGAAAACCCAATTTCTCTACTGCAAGGCCATTCACCACTGTATGAAATAGCAATGCTAATGAGGCACTGCCTCTATGCATTCTTCTCTGATTTAAATGCCAGAATCCTTTGACTTCATTGTTCAGACAATAAATGTATTGGGTTTTGAGGTGTATTATTTATTATTTTCCCTTCATTTAAGTTCTGAGTAAAGTGAGATATAGATATCCATTTCAAATTAATATATTTCTATCAGCTTTGTTAATGGTAAACCTGGATGAATAATGTAACTTTGATCAGCTGAATTTTGGTCTTCCTGCTGCATGTCTTCTCCAGTTATAATCCACTCTTTTCATGGAGACTCAAAGCTTTATTAAAACTCATTGTAATTAAAGAGGCAGAGTTAGGGTTAGAAAGGGGGAGGAAGAGAGGAAGGAGACAGAGAGATTTGAGAGAGAGAGAAACTCAGCCTGCCCTAATGGGGATATTTACTAAGTCTTGGAGATTCAGATGCATGTGATAGGATCCCCCTTTGTTATTCGAGCAATTCTCAAGATGAGTGTTGATAAGAAGAACGTTTCTCCTCCCACAGAACCTGAAAAAGCCTAGATACTTGCTTCCCTAGATAACCTTGTGACTGAGGCAAAAGTACTATTCCTAAACTCCAATAATCAGGTACCTCTTTCCCAGATACTACATTGGGAACTAAAGAAACATGAACTGTGTAAAATGATTGCAGTGGCCGTGGCAACAGCAAATCCTGTTTCTGCTGCAATGATTCTGTGGTGCTCGACTGGTACTCAGTGTTGAGTAGTAATGGTGGCAGGAGCACCAGCCGTCAAACTCACCTTCCCTTGGAAAAACAAACATATCCTCACTAAACTGACACTGTCACATAATTTTGGATATTATTCTGTTTGCTTCTGAGTACTCTTCAAATGAGTCAGTTAAAGCTAGATTATACTGCTTAACAACCCCAAATCTCAGGGATTAAAAACTATAAGCATTTATTTTTTGGGACTCATACCTTAGGAAAGTCACTATATCAGAAATGCAGAATTTGTGAAAGAGAGAAGATGGTAGAATCATTCAATGCCTCTTAAAGCTTCCCAGGAAAAAAATTCCATTGTCCAAAGCTAGTCACAGAATAAAGCTTAATGTTAATGGGGTAGGAATCTGTATGCTTGTTCTTAGCTCTTTTTTGCATTTTTTAAAAATCTTAGTTCTTAAAAACATTTGTGAACTATGCAATATTTTCAGTAAAATATTATTCTGCAAGAGTTAGTTTCTGTTGCTTGATCCTTGAGTGATGAATACCGGTAGTAGACTTGGGGAGGGGGCATTTAAGCCCTGATTCGGGTGCTCTGATTGCCTGCACACAGAGCAGAGAAAGAGCCTATTATGTGGAGCTGAGAGAACAAGTTGGCAGTATCACCTAGAAAAATGTTTCCCCATTCTTCAGTCTAGCATAATGGTTAAGAACTGGACTTTGGAGTCTGTAATGCTTTGAGTAGTATCTCAGTTTTTGTGCTCATTAGCTTTATGACCTGTGCAAACTATTGAACTTCGTTCCAGTTTCCTTGTCTGTAAGAAGTCGATAGGTAACTACTTCCTAGGGCTGTTGTGGGGATTAAATGGATTAATATGGACATGTTGATATGAACGTAAATGGATTAATAGTGTATGAACCATGATAAATACTTAATTTTAGATATTATTGCAATTATTATTATTGTTACTCCTAGAAGTTGGCTGAAGGTTGTTGTTAGCCCCTAGTTATGAGATGTGGTAGTAACCTAGGAAAATGCAGAAAATAGTTCTCCTTTCCAGAGTGAATCAAGAAGTCAAAGCAAGAGCAGGATAAGGTCAGTATGAACTCGAGTAAGTTAATCTTGAGTTTATACTATGACTGTATTTGCTTATCTGCCCCTCCAGTGGTATGGAAAATCATCCAACCAAAAACACAGCACGGTACTCATGATAAGTTTCTGCATAAATGTTATGCTTAGAAATATCCTCTGACTGGAGTAGCTTTGTTGGGTAAATTATTTCACTGGACAGAACTTAGCGCCACTCTATTCTTAAAGAGTGACTGATAATATAGTGCCTTCAATCTTGGCTGAAATATTGCCTTGCCACCGTGTGTGTGTGTGTGTGTGTGTGTGTGGGTGTGTGTGAGCTTAATGACAGCACCAGCAAAGAAAAAATTATATTCTGAATCTCTCCACAGTCCATTGTGCTGACAGGTGCCTATGAATCAAGCAATGACACTTGCATAGGCACTTAATATTTGGGCCTAACATATTAAATTCCATTCAACACAAATACTAACCATGGACACAAAATAGAAAGAAAGGAGACTTGCTGTCATTAGGGACACATTTGATAGGGTATTTTTGTTTATTTGTTTTGTGTTCTTTTAAAAATCTTTTTATTGATTTCAGAGAGAGGAAGGGAGAGGGAGAGAGAGAGAGAAACATCAGTGATGAGTCATTGATTGGCTACCTCCTGTGCGCCCCCTACTGGGGGTAGAGCCGCAACCTGGGCATGTGCCCACACCTCCTGGTTCATAAGCTGATGTTCAACCACTGAGCCATGCCAGCCGGGCTTGTTTGTTTTGCAGTGTAATGTGGAATTTGAAATGGACATCTTCAGGAGCTAAAGGAGAAAGGTGAATGGGTGGTGGTCAGGACTTAAAATTCCTAAATAAAAAAACTTCTATTGATTGCATTTTTTACTCTTATTTTTTAATTTAAGTATAGCTGGTATACAATCTTATAATAATTTCAGGTGTACAATATAGTGATTTCAACATTTTTATACTTTATAATGTGATCATTCCACTAATTCTAGTAATCATCTGTCGCCATGTAAACGTGCCATATATTATTGACTAAATTTCCTTTCCCCTTTTTACTTCTATCCCCAACTCCTCCCTTCTGGTAACCATCCCTTGGTTTCTGTTTCTATGAGTCTGTTTTTGTTTTGTTTGTTCATTTCATTTGTTTTTAGTTTCTACATATAAATGAAACCATAAGGTATTTTTCTTTCTCTGCCTGATTTAGTTCACTTATCATAATACCCTCTATATCTATTCATGTTGTCCCAAATGGCAAGATTTCATTTTTTTTATTGTTGTGTGACATTCCATTGTATATATCACATATTTTTTTTTATTCATTCATCTATTGATGGACAACTAGGTTGCTTCCATACCTTGGCTATTGTAAATAATGCTGCAGTGAACATGGAGGAGCATATATCTTTTCAAATTAGTGTTCTTGTTTTCTTTGGATAGATACCCAGAAATGGAATTGCTGGGTCATATGGTGCATCTATTTTTAGTTTTTCGAGGAATCACCATGTTTTCCACAGGGGCTGCACCAGTTTGCAGTCCAATCAACAGTGCATGAAGATTCTGTTTTCTCTGCATCCTTGACAACATGTTATTTGTTGACTTTTTGATAATAGCCATTCTAATTGGTGTGAGGTGGTACCTCATTGTGATTTTGAATTGCATTTCCCTGATGATTTCATTTTTAAAAAAGAAAATAAAATGAAATAGCTACATAAAAGAAAGAAGTAAGTATATCTGTTTCCATTTTTCTTCACTTTTCCTGGGACTAGAAATAAATTATATTATCTAATAAAAGGGGAAAAGCTAATGATAAAATAAATTAGATGGTTTCAATTTGAAAGTTGCAGAAACATGGGAAGTACAAATGTAATAAATTTATGCAAACACAGCACAGCTATTATTATAAATTATTAGCTTGACTGCTAAATGAACTGTTGATTATGCAGCATGTGTAAGTTATGAGAAAAGTAATATTATGAGAAATAACATTTGCATTTTTCTGACTTTTTACTTGGAAATTTCAGATAGTATTGTAAATGTGTTTTTTAATCTTAGATTTTAAGAGGAAGAAGACAAAAAACAAATGACATCAAGCAGAGAAAAAATATGTATGTTTCAGTATAGTTTATAAATCTGTAATTATATTACATTAGTATATTTTATTCTAAAAAACACAGATGTTTAAAAAACCAGTTTTTTATAGTGCTGACTTTCCACAGGGCTACATTTTTGGAACTAGCTCAGCCCAAATTGTCTGATGGCAAAGAGGTAGCCATGACAACAGAGCTTTGAGAAGCCAAAGAGCACATATGACATGATATGTATTGTTAATCTCTAACAAAGGTAGAAACAAGTTCTCTGATTGGTTTGAAATATTTATAAAAATGCAAGTTTTTTCAATAAAAAATTAAGACATATGGGATATTTACCAGAAAATATAAGTAATAAGAAAGGAGGGGATGAGAAAGTAAATTACTTATTGATTGAAGTAATACAATGAACAAGGCACATTGCTAGGTGCTTTAAATGTATTATTTGAACCACACAAAGTTCCTGTGTGAGGGGTAAAAGTCCTACTTTTGCAGTTGGGAAAGCCCATGTTCAAAGTAATTTTCCTAAAGTCTTATGACCAGCAAAGCACAGAACAAGACTTGAATGCATTCATCATTATACATTGACTACGACTTTAAAATCAATAATAAAACCTAGATTCAGACTTTGGAAGAAAAAGAAACACTATCAAACAAACTAGATGTTTCACAGATATGTGCCTAAGTCAGAAAAAGGCAAATAGTCACTAGAACTTGCAGTTCCTCCGAAAGCCCTGCACACCGCTTTAGACACACACAGCAAGCAGGACAGGTTCGCAATAAAGGTTGGTGGTCACAGTTTATTCTTTGGATAGACATACAGCACCTATATCTATATCTATACTTACATCTTAGAAATTAGGAAAGACATAAGATTATCAAAAGTACATTTTATATTCAAAATGTATTTAAATTTATTTTAACACTTTCTTGAAGATAATTGATATAAAAAGAACTGTAAATATTTAATGTGTAAAATTTGATGAGTTTGGTCATATGTAAATGCCTGTAATGCTATCACCATAATCAAGGTAATAGATATACCCCACACCTCCCAGAATTTCCTTGGTTGGCGTGTGTGTGGGGGGAGGGTGTAAGAACACGTAACATAAGTTCAATCCTCTTAGCAAGTTTTGAATGCGCAATACCAGATTGGCCACTCTAGGTACTATGTTGTACAGCAGATACCTAGAACTTATTCATCTAGCATAACTAAAACTTTATCATCTTGAATAACAATTGCTTATTTTCCCCACCCCCACCCCAGTCCCTGGTAACCACTATTGTATTCTCGGCTTCTATGAATTTGACTATTTTAAGATACCTCATCTAAGTGGAATCATACAATATTTAAAACATAACACAGTACATATGAATTCTTGACTGTAAAGAATACTTTTCTTCCTCAGTGACTCTTGCTGTAAGAGTTGCATAAAAACAACAATTTACTCTTCTTATATCTAGCCCAATATTTACAATTTTGAAAGTTTTTACATGTTTAAAAGTTACATTAAAATATACTTGAACCCATGAAGTATTAAATCTGGAATATTCAGGTACTTTCAAGATTATATTATCTAACAAGTATATTATTTTAATTTTACAAATGATACATGAAACATTTTGGAGTGAAAACTAAACACTATAGACCAAGCCAAAGTACCCATTACTATTACCTCCACACCACACTCTTTCTCAGTATGTGTCTGTTATATACTGTTATCATATTAGTATATTTCTTCTAGAACTCTGTTCATTATATTTATGTATATATGATATATGCATATATAATTATATAAAAACATATACATACATGCAAACATAGTTATATGTATATGAGCATACAGTTATGTATGTATACACACATACTTACAGTTTTTGCTTTGAGTTGAGAGTAGAAATGAAACCACATTGTATATTGCCATCAGCCTTTCACTTGGGGAAGACTTTCCATGTCAGTTATACACATCTTACTCTTTCAACTACTGCATCACATTTAACTATAGATTAGATTCCTGAAACTGGCATTATTTGTTATGCAACTAGCAGGTTATGCTTTAACTTGTGGCAGGATGGGGAACATGCAGTCATGAAAATATAACTTGACATAACCATATCAAATAGAGAGGATGACCAAAGAAAAGTTTATTTTTACATATCTTGTACCCTTTTAGACCCTGTTTCAGTAAACTTTCATATCACTGTTTTTCATGCTACATACTGCTAGAATTCTCGTAGTTCTCTGTGGCCTGTGGATGCTGAAGGACATAGGATAATTTCAGGCTTTGCGTATTCCGGTTCTACTCTGTTAGTCTCACTTTATTCTCTGCTCCTGTTTGACTCTATTATGAATCTTGCCTTCCAGCTAAGCTTAGACCTTGGCTCTACTTGGACCAGTCATTTGCATTTCAACATAAGATCTACAGCAAAGAGGCGGGGGCAAAATTCCATAATTGTTAAGATTCAATCGTTATATTAAAGACAATGAGGGAATACTGAGGGATTTACCTTCTCTCATCAAGAGGAGGAAGATAAGCTTTATATGGTGCTTTTGGTTCTCTTTTAGCACTTTGTGAGTAAAACGTAAATAGCTGATTAAATTGTTCGTGCTCAATAGTTAGGAATAGTATAAACAATTTTATTTTTATTACATATCTGAATTCCAAGTAAGAAAAGGTAAAATACAAACAAGCACTTCTGGATGTTTTCCTCAGCACATTCTTCCGTGTGAGCATTTGCATTTCAGTTGTATAAATGAGATTCTAGTCTAATTTTTTTTTTAAATATGTCTTTATCGATTTTAGAGAGAGGAAGAGAGAGAGAGACAGAAACATCAATGATATGAGAGGGTCACCGATCGTCTGCCTCCTGCACGTCCCCCACCGGGGATCAAGCCCGCAACCCGGGCATGTGCCCTGACCAGGAATCAAACCTCAATCTCCTGGATCCTAGGTCGATGCTCAGTGGCTGAGCCACGCCCGGCCGGGCTAGTCTAAAATTTTTTGAATGGGAGAATAACATAGAAAAAAAATTTAATTGACAATAATAGAAGCTGAAACTTTTAAATCTCAATTTAATATATATGAACATATTCAGCAATATCCTTAGTTTTTCATATTGAACATTGTAAGAATATAGAAATAGGATACAATAGTTTATTCAGATTAATTAAATTTTAATGCATCTTAATATTCATGTGTGTGTAATGTATTTGCTTTACACTATTTTAATCCCATTTTATATTAATTATTTCAAGTAATGCCTCTGTGTACACATTAAGTGCTCTATAAATGTCTGGGGGAAACTCGCATTTATATTTTATTTTATTTTATTAAGAATTAAAGTACATATTTTGAATGAATGGAGCACTACTCATTATTTTCTACTTCTGCCTGTCCATTATGGCAGTCATTTGGGGTTCTAAATTTGGTTTAACCTCCATGACATCTCCAAATGGAATTGCAGGATGAAAAAAAAAAAAATAGAAGTTTGGACACATGAATAATTTTTGACAGAATCTGACTCAGAGTTAAGTAAGTTGAAAGGACAAGAAATAGGATTTGGAGAAAAGTGAAAGTTATGGCTAAGATTATGACAATAAGGTAAGTATATAAAATATACAGATGACCAAATCTACTAAATTTTCCCTTTGGTCATGTACATGAACATGAGAAAAAAAATGTTAAATTACCTTCAAGTCCATTCCTAATTCATCATATTATGACATTAAAGATTAGAAATAAAATCAAGAAGTTACAAGTACTGTGCCTACCTGTGGTTAAATGTTCCCTTGCTTTCATAGTGTGTCAGCAATGCATTTGAAGATTGAACTCCTTGAACACTGCCCTTGAACCCTTTCTCAGCAGCTGGCTTTCTGTCACCCATGAACAATCTACTCAGCTTGTGACCATTCTGACTTTGAACACTGAGTTTCTTGCATGCTGTCTTTGCTGCTTGATTCATAGCAAGCATCACAGATAATTTATATATATAAACTACATAACAAGATAATTGTCTCTACAATTCTGGATGCCACATACCTATATATTTTTCTAACTGAAAACTGGAAATTACTAAATCTTGCACTGTGTCTTGTCTCTTCCCATCTGAACATTTGCTCCTCTATGGGCATATCTCCCCATTTTTGTTTTCTTAATTCTGATGTGTGGCCCAATGTCAGCACTCTCTTTATATTTGTTCTTCATCATTAATCTCAATATATAGGATTATATTTTCTTCTTCAAGGCTAGTTAATATATTTGCGATCACTTTCTTTATAACACCCACAAAAAAGACATCTTTTGCCTCAAGGTACCAGAAAATGAACACATAGTAGTTATTTAGAAATGATATTTCTATAGGCTCTGATGAGTAAAAGATCATGCTCAGGTTCTGAGCTGAAGCTACTACCAAATTTTCTACATTTTGACATGACTCATAACACTTAAGAGGTATTTCTCCACTCTATTATTTATCTTAACTAAGATTATGACCATGAGAAGATACTGAGTATGTCAAAAATAAGATTCTTATTACTTGGAGTTTATTATTTGAATTATTTATAACAATGCTCTAAGTTTAGAAAAGAACAATAGAACATAATCTGTTAAGTATCTTTCAGTCTAGAATGAAGAGGCAGACATATAAGTAGATAACTATTAAAAATTGTGTACCTTTATAATAAATAAAATAATACAATAAAATTACTTTATAGTGAATTACAGTTAAAAATTGTATTAGTATCAACTTTGGATTACACATATATTACAAAAGGATATGTATGTTATTCCTTAGTCTCTTTAAATTTTATAAATTAACTGGAATTACTAAATCTATAAGTAAATTTGAAAAATATATTACCTTCTCTGCAATGTTTTTTCAAAGTTATCTAAATTTACTTTTGATCTCACTTAAATATGAACACAATTTAGATATCTTCAGAATATTCATGTAATCAAGTTTACTTTCCATTCCCCCTTTGCTGAAGAACTTACTTGAGAATGAGCTGTAAAAAAAAGTGAAGGTGCTGGGGGAATTACTATGGAAGTTATGGAAGGTTTCACATAAGGGAGGTGTGTGGGTTAAGCAGGGCTGGATACTGCAGATAAACCTTGGAAGAATGAAGGGTGAGATGTGTACATCCAGGACAAGGGACTAATGTGTAAGGCACTCCAAGACTACAGCTTCAGTTCACACACAGGTATGAGATGGAATCAAGGCCGATGCGATGAGGCTCTAGACAATAGTTTCAGCCAAATTGTAAAGGACCGTATATGCTGTACTAAGGAGTTTTAATTTTATCCTATGGATAATGAAATCAGCTAGCAAATAAAGGCACACATTTAATAAGAACATGGTTATGTGCTAAAAATAAGGAAAGGAAATCAAAGTAGGAAGTTAGGTGGATATTTAAGTTAAACAATACAAATGACAGACACCTAACTCGACATAAGAATCACAAGGAAATGCAGAGTGCTCAAAAATGTGGCTTGACACTAAATTCTAGGCACTCAGAGAAATAAGAAACTGCTGTGACTGGCAGTGTACATTTACATAAACCTTTGAGAACAGGAATAGTATTTGTTCTTTTCCCTCGAGCAGGATACAACAGAAGGAAAGAAATAACTGTCTTAAGGGTCGTCCAAGAAATTAAATCAATCAAATAATATAGAACCAGACGACTAGTGGTTACAATATTATTGTCTTACACTTTAATCAAACCAATAAAATATGTATAGCCTAATTAATATTAAAATTTTTCTCCTGCTAAATAACATGTAAAAATAAAAGTTCCTCTTTTTCTGATTGGTTATTAAAAATTACTCAGACATTAAAAATAAGAATCATAGTTAAGTGTATAAAATTAGATTATTGTAGTTTCACATTTAAATCAGTAAATGCACAATATTTTTCCACAAAACAAATAGTTTATCAGTCATAAAGATAACTATCTACAAAAACATGTATAATAAGCATGACAGACAGAGGCAAGGTTATTCATCCTTAATTTGATTTTCAACAGCCCTGATGCAAATATGATTTTGTATTCATTCACTTAGTCTCAGTATTTTGTTTATCTTTCCTATTCAAAGCAGAAGGTTAACAAGGATGACAGCACAGATGGTGTCTTCCTTCTTCACAAGTCAAAGTGATGAGCCTTAAAAAGACTCATCCTCTCACCTGTCTGGTCCCTTCTGTGCCCCCATCTGCACAGAGCTAATCTGATGACTTATACTTACTTGACCTCTTGAAACCAGGCTTTCAGGATCAGTTCAGAGAGGAAACAAATTACAGCCTTAGGTTATATTTTAGTTCTATAGATATAAGCAAGTCAGTTTTATCATACAAGGTCATCATATGTATCATAAACTTAAGTTTCAAATACCTTTAACTTTTATGGTTAGTAGCTACTTTAAAGTCTAATGCTCCTTTTGAGTCAACATATATGGTCTTTTTTCCCAGCTTTATTGAGATACGATTGAACATAACACTGTATAAGTTTAAGATGTACAACCTGTTGATTTGATACACTTTTACATCGCAATATGATTACCACCATAGTGTTAGCTAACACCTCCATCACATCACATAATTACCATTTCTTTTTTGCCGTAGCAATTTTCAAGTAAATAATACAGTATTGTTAACAGTAATCACCATGCTGTGCATTCGATCCCGAGAACTTATTCATCTTCCAACTGCAAGTTTGTACTCTTGGAACAACATTTCCCCATTTTCCCCATCCGCCAGCCCCCCTGTAATCATTATTCTGCTCTCTGTTCCTATGACTTTTTTTAGATTCCACAGATAAGTGATATTATACAGTATTTGTCTTCCTCTGTCTGGTTTTATTTCACTTTCCATAATGCCCTCCAGATCCATCCCTGTCGCAAATCGCAGGATTTCCTTCTCCCTCATGGTGGAACAATATCCCACATCTTCTTTACCATCAAGCTAAGAAAATAAGAACCAAACCAATGAGATACTATCTGAACTGGAAACAGTTTCCCTTTCCCTGTCCTGTTGAATAAATGCAGATACTATTACATCAGTGTCAATTCTATTCCTCCAGATGAGCACTGTTTAGCTGTTACATTTCTTCAAAACTTTGCTATAATAAGGTATTTCTGGTGAGGTCAAAGAGTTGCGTATTTTCTCACAGCTTCAGCAGTCTAGGATCATTTCACCTAAACTAGGCTAGCGTCCTACTCTGTCCCTAACTCTGAATGTATCACACACGCCTTCCTTTTCCAAAGGTGCCGGTCTTCTTTCCCTGTATCTGTCGGAGACACGCAGGTCTGCCTTGGTCCTGTCGGTAAAAACAAAAGTGAATGAAGAGAACAACCTTCAGTAAAATCCGAACTGCTGTTTTGTTTCTTCCTCCGTTTTTTAAACAGTGGACTTCAAAATGTCTGCGAATGGTAGTCTTCAAATACTTCTCATTTGTTTTCTTCCTCTCATCGTTTGTTCTGACTACTATATTTACTCTTGCGTTTAAATCATTTGCTGTAGGATACATTGGGCATATCCATCGGGGCTCCCGCCTGGTCCAACTTATGATAGATATAATTACCCACACATTACCTCTGGTAAGCTGGAGCTCTAGACTGCATTTTACCAGTTTTGACAGTTATTGGACTGTGATCAGGAAACTAACCCAACTGAAGATTATTTTTAGACTAGGTAGTAACCTATGAGATTGCTAGACACAAAGGACCAGCTAGTCCAAGAATTTATTCGTACAGGTTAGGCGAATTGGCAAGACCCTCATGACTGATTCTGCCCAGAACATACGGAGACAGTGGGTCAAATTTATGACAAAGTTTTTAAAAGACACTGATAAATAAGCAGAAAATCATATGGGTAGTCTGCAGACTCCTAGGAAAAAAGTGTGGTTGCTAGAGTTCCCTTATGTCTTGGTGAGGTTCAAGTACGGCCAGTGTGAGCCCTCAGAAGCAAGGTGACCATGGACACCAAATAATCCAGTCTTTAAAAAAAGAAGCACATGTGATATTTTTATAATGTAATCGAATGTGATTAAGGCTAAAGGTAAAAACACAAAGTAGCAGATACAGTAGAAATTGATTTGGCCTCTGTGCATGACCTAAGAAGAGTTTTTTACCTTGCAGCAGCACTGGTAGTTTGTTGATTTGTAGCAGGTGTGAAGTGATATCTCATTGTGGTTTTAGTTTGCATCTCTCTGATTATTAGTGACATTGAACATTTTTTCATAATATCTCTTGGCCATCTGTATGTCCTCTTTGGAGAAGTGTCTATTAAGGTCTATTGCCCATTTTTAAATTGGATTCTTTGTCTTCCTGGTATTGAGTTGTATAAGTTCTTTTTTTATTAGTTAATTTTTTATCACCATTTATTCCTTCTATATTCTCTCCCACCACCACTCACCCCACTCCCCACCACAATCGCACACTGTTGTCCATGTCCATGAGTTCTTTCTCTTTTTTTTCTCTTTTCTCAATCCCTCCACCCACTCGCCACCAGAGCAGTCTCTGTCTATATCTCTAGTTTGCTTGTTAGTTCAATTTATTCATTAAATTCCACACATGAGTAAAATCGTATGGTACTTGTCTTTTTCAGACTGGCTTATTTCACTTAGCATAATATTCTCCAGGTCCATCCATGCTATTGCAAAGGGTAATTTTTCCCCTTTTTATAGCTGCGTAGTATTCCATTGTGCAAATGTGCCACAGCTTTTTTATCCACTCATCTACTGATGGGCACTTGGGCTGCTTCCAAATCTTGGCTATTGTAAATAAGGCTGCAATAAACAAATTGTGTTTCAGGTTTCTTCAGATAAATCCCCAGAAGTGGAATGGCTGGGTCATAAGGCAGTTCCATTTTTAATTTTTTGAGGTAACAGTGGCTGCACCAGTCTGCATTCCTGCCAACAGTGCACAAAGGTTCCCTTTCCTCCACATCCTTGCCAGGACTTGTTTGCTGATTTATTGATGATACCAAGGACTTGTTTGCTGATTTATTGATGATACCCATTCTGACAGGTATGAGATGATATCTTATTGGGGTTTTAATTAGCATCTCTCCAATGATTAGTGACATTGAGCATCTTTTATTATGTCTCTTGGCCATCTGTATATCCTCTTTGGAGAAGTGTCTATTCAGGTCCTTTGCCCATTTTTTAAAAATGTTTTTACTGATTTCAGAAGGAGGAGGGAGAGGGAGAAAGAAACAGAAACATCAATTATGAGAGTCATTGATCCACTGTCTCCTGTACGCCTCCTACTGGGGATCAAGCCCACAACCCAGACATGTGCCCTGACCAGGAATTGAACTGTGACCTCTTGGTTCATAAGCCGAAGTTCAACCACTTAACTACGCCGGCAAGGCCTTTGCCCATTTTTTAATTGGGTTGTTTGTTTTTTGTGTGTGTTGAGTTTTATAAGTTCTTTATAAATGTTGGATATCAACCCCTTATCAAATGTATCTGCAAATATGTTCTCCCATTCAGTGGGTTCTTTTTTCATTTTGTTGGTGGCTTATTTTGCTGTGCAGTGCTTTTTAGTTTGATGTAGTCCTATTTGTTCATTTTCTTCCTTTATTTCCCTTGCCCTAGGAGACATATCAGTAAAAATATTGCTACAAGAGATGTCTGAGATTTTACTGCCTATGTTTTCTTGTAGGATTTTTATGGTTTCTACAATCAACAAGTAAATATATTATTATCAAGTCTACATGAAACTCTTATAAAAATTGATTATATACTAGGTCACTACTAAGCCTCAACACATTTCAAAGAATTGATCATACATCCATGTTGTCTGACCACAACAAAGCTAAAAATAAATTAGCCACTACATTTTGTACTTGTTTTGTGTGTAAGAAAAAATAGAGATGGTATTAAGCCATCATTTCTGAAAGCTGAAAAAGTTAGTCTGACCTAGTGCTGTTGGAAAGGCAATAGAAACAAAATTTGCTGCCAAGGAAAAATCAAACATTCTCTAAAATAAACTAAGATTTAGGTTAAAAATTCCTTTGTGGTTTACAGTATCAACACTGGAAAAATCACAGTGAAGAATTGTATGAAATACTTTATTCCCCATTTGAAACTATTGCTGAGAATATATATTTAAAGAGGGAGGGGATAAACAGTTTTCGATATTTGTTGCATTAGTCTTTCTATACCATGATTAAGAAATTAGAACCGTGTTTGAACTGTGAATTAAAAATCCTAGGCAGATTCTTATTCTCCTTGCAACTGATGTTGTCTTTTATCTGTTTCTCCCCCACTAAAAATGGTTTTGCTTTAGTGAAATAAGCCAATCAGAGAAAGAAATACCATATGATTTCACTTATATGTGGAATCTAATGATCAAAATAAACTAACAAATAAAATAGGAACAGACTCAGATACAGAGAACACTGACAGCTCTCAGAGGGAAGGGGGTTGGGGGGCTGGGTGAAAAGGTGAAGGGATTAAGCAAAACAAAAAACTTATACACATAGACAACAGGATGGTGATTACCAGAGGGGAAGGGGGGGGAGGGGGAGGGAGGTGGGGGCAGGTAAAGGGGAGTAAATGGTGACGGAAGGAGACTTGACTGTGGGTGGTGAACACCCAGTACAATGTACAGATGATGTCTTAAGAATTGCACATCTCAAACTTGTATAATGTTATTAACCAATGTCACCCCAAAAATTCAATAAACATTTTAAAACTTTAAAAATATATATGAAATACCAGGAGGAATACAATATCATAAAAATTGAGGGGGGAAATAAGATAGAAACAGAAGAGGAAATCTGACTCTTTCCTTGATAACAAAAAGAAAAAGGTTGAGAGTGTATTTTCACACTCTTAACAGATAAATGGCAATCAGAGAATGCATATTAGGAGGACTTTTATCCTCAGGGCAGAAAAAAATCCTGAATTTATGTAGAACAGAAGCCTTCTTACTGCTAATTATGGATGGTGGCACTTTCTTTCTTAGAAGTGACAATCCCCTTATAGGCAGAGATGACTGGGAGCTGCTTTTCTGACTGCAGATAGAAGAGCTTATTTTCTGTTTCCTCCCAGAACCAATCATACTTTTAACATCAACTTCCACAGAAACAGTTGATACATGACCACCTTTCTTGGTCAACCATGCCTTATTTAAACAAGTTCCTCTGGAGAGTTTAAATGGTTTGGCATGGAAATAAATTGGCCAGGGACAGCTCTGTTCCATTTTATAGAATAGCATGTAAAAATGAAAGTAGTATGTATCCAGCTATGAATTTAATTGTTATTAATTTAATAGTATCAAAAAGTAATTTTAAGCTCACATTGAAAATGTAATAAAGAGACATTTTTTTTAAATGATGGATAATTGAAAAATAATAATCAGAAAATTATTATGCACCTTTGGGTTAAATTAGATAACAGCTTGATCTTGAGAAACGTAATAACTCTTAGGCCGAGGGCTGAAGTTTTAGTTCTCACTGAAATAATATAATATGCTACATATTAATCTAACAATAAAAAGGATTTTTCTTATTTCTCATTATCAGAAGCAATTTAAGAATAATCTAGTTTAATATTTGAAAAGAAATATGACATCATAGAACTGGAATGATTAAGAGAGTAATGATATCTTAACTATTCTAAGAACCTCTATTCATTTAGGGGAGCATTTCCTAAATGAACCCTATAGGATATTAACATATATTTAGTAAGAAAAAAAGTTATTGTGGCCAAAGGAGTTTAGAAAATAATATGTATTCTGTTCTGCTTATAGATTCACAATGCTCATATTCATGGCCTTAAGAAATTTTGTGAAGAACCTGCTTAGAGTGAGTGGGTGTGGTAGTCTGTAGAAGGGGAGAGGCAATGGCGCATCTGCAGGCCTGAGAGAGTCCTGTTTTCTTGGCCTCCCAGCACCACACCCTCCTTGATCCAGCATGCAGGTGCTGGGTGGCTGCCATGAACTCCAAAGCCATGAGGATCCACAACAAAGGATATTTCCAGGTGAACTGAAGAATTTCTCAGCAAAGATATCAATTACCTTATTTCAAATAGAAAGGAAGCTAAATTTGCACAAACCTTTGGACGAATTTCTCCGGTACCAAGTCCAGAACCTGCGTATACTGCAGAAACCACGTCACCTCATCTCAGCCATGATGGAAATTCATTTAAGTCTCCAGATTCAGTGTGTTTGAGCAGAGGAAAACTATTAGCTGAAAAAGGTATCAAGGACCATGATTTTATTCCTTCAAATAGTATATTATCAAATGCCTTATCCTGGGGAGTAAAAATTCTTCATATTTATAACATTAGATACTGCATTGAACAAAAGAAAAAAGAATTGTATTTACTCAAGAAATCAAACACTTCTGTAAGAGATGCAGGGAAAAGAGTAGCTATTGGCACACAGAAAACAAGAACAGGTCGACTCAAAGAGCCTTTTCTAAAGGTGAAAAATAGGAGCCAGCCTTCTAGACCGCTTCATCTTCATCTTCAGTATGCCTTATATAAATTACTCTATTCATAAGCCTTCTAGTCCATTTGATATAGATAAGCCTTCTAATATCCAAAAGCAAACTCAG
The DNA here is from genome assembly GCF_964146895.1 of Miniopterus schreibersii. NCBI lineage: Eukaryota > Metazoa > Chordata > Mammalia > Chiroptera > Miniopteridae > Miniopterus > Miniopterus schreibersii. Next base: position 135,176,155 of record NC_138102.1, read on the forward strand.
GTTAAACTAAGAACCCAAACACACGACAATAAAGGTGATGGAATCCCAATTCAGCTCCAAGTGAAAGAGAAGGGCACTCCAAGAACTCCCACCAGCAAACGGCGGGGACATAGAGGACGCCCCACTGATAACAGGATTAGGTAGGTTTCACAGGCTCCCTGTGGATTGGCTGATTAGGATAAATCTTGGGCTCGGGCATTGTGGCATCTCCAGTTGTCTGACCTGGCTCCAGGGTGATTAGGGCAGATGCATAGTGGACAGAGTATGAGAAGCTGATACGGAAGGTGGCTTGAGGTGTAGACTCAATCAGCTTCTCAAGGGGAACTGATCCCTCTCTAATGAGGGCTTCAAAACTGTGAGAAGAGGAAGAATTTAAGAGAGAGTGATGTCAGCAAGATAGAGTAGGGGATCCTAGCCACCCCACCCAATAAATGACTTAACAACTCTCCATGGATGAAAGTAGGCTTTCAGATTCAGTGATTGCTCTACTACTCTGTCCCTAAAATTTGAAGTTTGAGTAACCACAAGACTAGAGTGCAATGTTGAAAAATAGGAGGGTTAAGATATCATCAATCCCTTTGACAAAGGGGCTTGCTTGAAAACAAATGGCTAGTTCTAACAGCTTGTAAGCATCAAAAGCCAAATTGAAAGCCAAGTCTCATTCCATCATAGTGCCTATTCTCATCTCAAGTTTTAGTTATTAAGTGTAATATAGTGAGAACAGCTAATAGTAGATTTCACTATATATATAAAAATATTCATTGTCAGATGGAATTTGAAGTAAAGAAATCCAAGTAAAGCATCTTTTTTAAATTTTTTAATTCAAAGTTTTTATTTTTTTTTTGCCAACTACGTCATCACAAAGCAGAGGTAATATCACCATGTGCTGAACTAAAATAGTCCTCCCCTTGGAGTCACCACATTATTTCTAGTTCTACCAGTTAGAGCCACGGAACATAAATCTAATCTCTCTTCCACGTGATGGGCTCTCAAATTTTAGAGATAACTATCATATTGCTGGCAATTTTCTTGTCTTCATAGTAAATTCCAGTTTCTTTAATTGCTGTCTATTTTATCACCCTTTTAGTTCTCTGAATGCATTAAAGCTGACCAATATCCTTCAAGGTGTGGAGCATAGAGTTAAATGTAATACAGTTGTGGTCAGACTTGAGAGAAAAATAGAACAAATCTATGTGGGACTCATTCTAGATATGTACACCAGAGAAACAAATTTATATTTGCCATATAGCAGCCACATCACACTATGAATTCATAAGGTATTTAATTTAATTAAAACTATAAGCCTGTGTCATATTATTTCTACTCCATAGTTTTAAATGAGAGAAGTATCAGGAATCCAAAATAATTATGAACTCTATAGAAAGACTTTGAAGGATGACATTGTTTTTCATACTTTCAAAAGAATATATTTTTAACAATTGCTATTACTATTTTATTCTAGGATTTTAATTATTTTCTCAAACTGCAAATTTTTAAAGTTTCATGTCAAACTGAGCGGGTCTTGTATAATTTAAAAGAGTAGATAAATGCTTGTTTATAATACAAGTAGTTAAAATTATCTTGGAATTTGTGAAATCAGACATAAAATTTGCAATACATATATTTTATAACATATGAGTCCATAATTTGCACACCTATAGTGAATTTTAAATAATAAACTAGATTATGTATTGTTATGTACCCCGTTATTAAGAGTTGAACTATTAACAATTTCACACTTAAGTTTTAGGAGAAATCAATGAATGTATACTATCTCTTAAGAAATACTTTTATTACATATTTTTATCATGAATTTTCACATGCAATTATGCATTATAATTTATCTGAATTTATAATTTATAACCTATCTGCTGTAAAAATCCATTAACATTTATGACATGAATGAAAACTAAATATAGAAAAGGTGGTTAAATATTACATATTGATTAAATGGATAAATTTACATTATAAAATAAATTATTCATATTGTACTTTCTGGCAAAATCAGATCCCCCTATTAATACTGTAAATTCACTATTTTTTTAACTTTATTTTTATTGTTGACACTATTATAGTTAAATGCACTATTAAAATCAAACATACCACGTATTATATTCATTCTCGCATACAGCATTGCTCAAGTCTTTCTCAATTTCATATGTTTCACTGTCAAAATGTTCTAATAATAGCCTTCTAAAAATAAAGAAATATTAGCTCTAATATTTTGGTGTGTATTTGTGGATACCTTAGAATTTTTCATACATAAGGTCGTGTCACCTTCTCTAATTTTTCTATCTAGAATTTTCAGTACAGTGTTGACTAGAATTGGCAAAAGTGGGCATTCTTGGCTTATTTCTCCTTTGGGGGGACAACTTTCAGTCTTTCATCATTGAATATGAAGTTAGGTGTGTGATATTCATAAATGCCCTTTACCACTTTGAGGAAGTTCCCTTCTTTTCCTAGTTTGTCAAGTGCTTTTATCAGAAAAAGGTTGGAGTTTTTCAAATGCTTCTTTGTACCAATTAAAATCATGTGTTGCTTTTTTTTACCTTCACTACATTAATGTGGCGTATTACATTGATTTTCATACGTTGAACTACCCCTGCATTCCTGTGACAAGTGCTATTTGGTTATGAGGTATAATTCTTTTATATACAGCTCTATTTCGTTTGCTAATATTTTGTTAATGATTTTTGCTTATAGTCATAAGATTGGTCTGTAGATTTCTTTTCTCACGATATCTTTGTCTGGCTTTGGTATCAGGACATGACTACTCTTAAGAAATGATTGAAAACTATTCTCTCTTATTGTGTTTTTTGGAACAGTGTGGGGTTTATTATTAACTCCTTAAGTGGTTGCTAGAAGTCACCAGTGAAACTATCTGGTCCTGGGATTTCTTTGTTGGAAGAAATCAAAATTTTAAACTCTGAAAAGACCTTGGAGTACAGATTTTCTGTCTCGATAACTAGGGACGGTGTGATAGCCAGTATGCAGAGGAGATGATTAAGGTAGAACTTGGAAATACCAACAGTTATATGTAAATATAAGCCTGAGAAGCTCATCGCTTTTTTCACATTTTTATCTTTTTGCGAATAAATTCACTCTCAATGAAAAAAAGTTTGGATGCCAAGTAGAGTGGGAATATTAAAATAATTTATTGCAGCCCGGCCGGGCGTGGCTCAGCGGTTGAGCATCGACCTGGAATCTAGTAGATGGCGGTTCAATTCCCAGTCAGGGCACATGCCCGGGTTGCGGGCTCGACCCCCAGCAGGGGGCGTGCAGGAGGCAGCCGATCAATGACTCTCTCATCATTGATGTTTCTCTCTCTCCTTCTCCTCTTCTCTCCTCTCTTCTAAAATCAGTAAAGATATAATTAAAATAATAATAAATTATTGAAAATTAAATTAACAAAATAGAAGTGGGAAAAATAGAATAGGCAGAAAGCACCATGCACTGCCTAGTAAATCAAAAAATAGCCAAACATTATTATTTTAATTACCATATATTGATTGTGACATCATACCACATTATCAAGTATAAATATACATAAAAAAATTAAACCTAGGATTGCAGAGTTGTGTGTTAAGACAGCCCTAAAAGGCACCGCTGTACATCCGTCGGCTTTGCCTTAGTGCTTCCTCACGATGCCCAACAACTGGTTGCAGAGAAGCGCGCGTGCATTTTAAGCTCTCTCCCAAGTGTCTCAGGGATGCGGCTCCATAGGAACATTGTCCCTCTTTGTCTCCTACGAACAAAACCAGCTTGTTCTTGGTTTGGTTTTGCCTGGAGTTAGTGACCTCGACAACTGAGTGGTTCTGGCGTTTGGTCAGTTTTAAGGCAACAGTTTGCGTGAGTACAGTAACAACGGATATTTTGCTCTCATTTCATTTCTTTGAGAAACATAAGTAACTTGAGAATACTTTCAATATATTTGAAATAAATGTCCTAAACAATGAAAAATGAAACCAAATCTGAGAGATTACAAATTAATGCATTTATTCACACATACACATGTGAATAAATATATACCCTACCTTCTGGTGTACCTCTGCTCTTCCTGCAAATAATGAAGAAAATTATATTTTCCAGAACTGCTTTTTGAAAGCATAGTAAATCATTACGGCGAATTATTTTTAGAAGCTACTTGAGGTGGTGTTCTCAGATTTATCACAGAGAGGATCGCTATGCTGCTAGGTATGATGGAAGTGAAAGTGCTTTTGTTCTTAAAAGAACAAGAATGAAAAAGAGAAAATGAGACTATCAAAGATGTGATAAAAGTAGTAAGATAAATGTCGTGGAGTAATAAGTTCAAAGATGCTAACCTGTGATCCCAGACTTTTAAACCCTTGGTTTCTTTCTCCCCCTTTTCTAACTTTTTACAGCCAGGACCCAGCCCAGTGCACATTCCCTTAATACCTCAACAGAATCAGACTGCGTAACAGACCACGTATCTGTCACTTTTCTGATACTGGGTACATTTGATTTTCTCATTGTGATCAGTTATGTCAGGGTGTCCTTCATGTGCACAAACTTTAATGTATCCCCCTAATTGAAATTACTGAATTTATATTTAATGATCCAAAAATAATGTATATGATAGTTATAGTTATTTTGGAGTTCTAAAGTATTTTAATAATCTAAGGTTTTGGAGATATGGGAGTTGATCAGTTTCAAGAAAGAAAGAATTTGTCCCAAATTTAAAATAAAACATAAATTTTTGAAGTTATCTGAGTAAGTTCAGTAAGATATATTTCATTCAGTGTCTTATTTATTCTAGTTAGGAGTGATATATTAACTTTATATAATAGAAATTCAAGGAGCAGTGTTTTAAACCAGATAGAAATTTATCTCTCTGTCATTAAAAGCCCGGCCTACTATGGCAGCTCAGCTCTAACATGTTGTGATAGACTCACACTTTTTCTGTCCCATTGCTCTGCCATCTCTAGGGCGTTAACCTTGCCAAATTGCTCAAAGTGGCTCTCTCCACGCCTTTATTTCAACCCATGGGAAGGTAAAAAGAGAGTAAGGGAGGCAGAATTAGGGTCTCCGTATTATAACATTTAATAGACATTATTCAAGTCACAGAGCAGTGATACCCAATAGGAATAGAATCCAAGTCAGAATATGCAACTTAAACTCCTCTAGTAGCCACATTAAAAAAGTAAATAGAAACAGGTAAGATTAACATCATAATGCATTTTGTTTGTCTTCGTCTAAAATATTATTTTCACATGCAATCAATATAAACCTTTTAATAAAATATTTTACATTTTTGTACTAATTCTTCAAAATCTGGTATGTACTTTACACTTACAGCATATCTCAACTTGGACAGTAAATTTTCATTGGAAATACTTTAGATTTAGATTTCAAAAAATTTACAGTTGAAAAAGTAGATTCAACATATCCAAGTTTTTCCAAACATACTTAAATATTTTTAAATAACTGAATTAAATGTAAATTTTTAAAACAAGTTAAATACAATTAAAAATTAATTTTTGCTGTCAGACTAGCCAGATATGTCTCAGAAGCCACAAGTATCTAGTGGCTACTATAAGGAACCATACAGTTGTAAAACACTGACCGCTGATGGGAGCTATGCTGTGTACACATATTTGGATAAGCATATGGTCCCTGAGAGTAACTCCCTTTTGCTTTAAGTTTGCAATCTAGAAACTGGCCAGAAGTTAGCACTTGGTCACAGTAATATGCAAGGGTGTTTAGAAAATTTAGCTTATTCTGGTCAGACACTCAGCAACATGTCCAGATAAAGATGAATGTTTCTATTACAAGTAAAAATAGAGAATGAATATTAAAAAAACAGCAGTTCCTGCCACAGTATACCCTTGAGCCACCAAAATGTCCATATATTCCATCTCTTACACAGAGTTACATCTTGTTACTGCATTTAGCCTAAAGTTAAGGGTTTAAGGGTCTTAGGGCAACATGCAGTCCTTCCAAAGGGCCCAGATGTGGCTCTTCATAGGCCAGCCACCTACAAACTAAACCTATACATTGAAAAGCAACTTATTTTTTCCTCTACATAGCCAGTGCAGAATTATGAAATATAAATACAATAAATGCTCCCATTCTGAAGAGATGCAGGACACATGTAGCAATCATATGTTTGTTTGTTGGTTGGTTTATTTGTTTTGTAATTATTGAATTCTGCAGACAGTATCTGAGTAGAATTCTCTGCCTTTACAACAGAATAAATTCCTTGTTCAGTCCATCTGCAGCCCTTGTTTCTGAACTGTTAGAGAAACTCCCTAGCACAGTATTTTCCTCAGGAGTCTCTGACCTGTCCCTCTGCTGGCTCTTCATTTGTTTGGCAATATTATACCTTTAAAATTGAGTTATTTTTGGCTTCACTCAGTTCTCTTTAGAAGTAAGCACAGTCAATGATCTCATCTAGGCATAAACTTTATTCCTGAAAATTGCATTATTTTATTTTCTGGTCCCTCTGCTATGACTAATCACCACTTCCACAACTTAATGTATGCTCCCTTGAGACCATCTCCAAACAATAGCCTGAGATGGAAGGTAATGATTTCAAGCTTCCTACTGGGGCCTGGAGATCCTTGCGAAATCTTTGGAAGCATGGACTTATCTCCTAAGACTGTTTATTCACAGTTACCCTTTATAGCTTCCATTTGGGCAAACAAAGGTAGATGGCATCCTTCAATGGTAAAGGTCATGTATTACCTGAGCCTTACTCAACTTATATTGCAGTTCAAAATAAAAAAGAACCTCTTTTAAAGAAACTGTATTACCTTTCATTTCCACCTGCTAAAGATGGCAAGAAACAGTTAACACACAGCTACTTTTTTGGTTCCTCCAACTATTTCCCTGGGAGCTACAGACATAGTGAACGCTCAGAGTTAACTAAACATTTTGCCGTACCATTAACAAGAGCGATCCACTTTTCATTGTGCAATATCAGTGTCCTTTTGCTAGAACTTGACTGCTGAACAAATCCAACAGGTTTTACTTTGTACTACACCCACTTTTCAGAACTGAATTCCATATTATTTAATCTTTAGGCATGGATTATGTATTAATCAGTTCAGGTTACCCTAACAGAAGACCACAGACCCAGTAGCATAAACAGCAAAAATTTATTTCCTCACATTTCTGAAAGCTGAAAAGTCCAAGATCAATGTGCCAGGGTTTGGTTCCTAGTGAGGTCTCTATTCCGGGCTTGCAAATGGCTGCCTTCTCACTATGTCCATACATTCCGCTGCATGCACAAAGAGAATAAAACAGAGAGAGAGAGAGAGAGAGAGAGAGAGAATATTTTATTTCCCTAGTATAATGTGGGTCTGCAAAATAATGACTGACCCATGTTCCTTCTCCTCACCCCTCCAATATCTATAGGATATATGTGTATATAGGTTGAAGATACTGTAATACCCTATGTATTTCACCCAGAATGAAGAGAAGAGGAAGGCACCAGAATATTTACTTCCCTTTAAGATTTCTACCCAGAACTTCATTCATCAGTTTTGATCGTGTTCTATTGGCCAGGATTGTATTACTTAAAAGTTGGAAGCAGAATTCTACTAAACATCATCTACTATAAAAGTTTAGAGCACAGAATAAAAAATGTGTAAGAAGAAAAAACATTCCAGTCTTCATTGTTAAATGGCCGTGAACTACAAGAGCCTCTAAATTTTCCATTTTAAATATCTATGAAGACAGAATTACAGGAACGTCATTAAAACTTTATAAATAATGTGGAAAAGAATATCATGAGCTAATATTCAAACTGAACTTTTACCAACTGGATCATCTGTGGGAAAGAGGAAGATTCAGATTCCAGGACATGGTAACACTCCAGTTTTTATTGGGAAATTATGTGCTAATAGTTCATGTAAATCCTCCTCTGGCTGAGACTCAGGGACTAGGACAGAGCCAAGGAGTAAGTGCTGAGGGGAAAAATTGAGCAAGCAGGGAAGATTGAAGTGTGTGTGCCTGTGACTTATTATTCCTGCTTCCCAATCTTAAAATGTCATTGCTGTCTTTGTCACTTCTGTTCTATTTGTCCTTGACATTTTATGCCTTATAAAGATCTCTTTATTTACATTTGTGGAGTTTCAGGAAAGAGGGGAGGTAAACACATGTCTTCAGTCCTACATGTTGAAACCAGTTTGTATTAGGTTCAGAGAAATTATTTATAGGAAGGAAATAAACTATCACGAGATGAATATTACCTGACTGTCAAATTTTGCATTGACCATTAGTTTCCAACTCTTTCTCTGTCAAATCAAACTACTAAATACAGGTATATACAAGAATAAACTTAAACAGGAGATTGAAACAATACCCCATCCAAAAACAAATGAAGAATCCAATGTATACAAAAGAAGCCACATAGCATCTGTTCCCATATCCTATTTCTGGCAAAACAAGAACAAAGTCACTTATAGCAGAGCTTAGTAATTTGCATATAGAATAAACAAAAATATTATTGAGGAAAGCAGGAGAATCATGTTAAACTTTTATTTACATGAACTAGCAATTAGTATATGAGAAGATAAATGATCAGGAATGGAAATGCATGAAACTAAATGTGGGTTACTTGATTTCTTGCAGACTTTAGACAACCCATACATTAAGAAACATAAAATGTGTTTTTTGAGTGCTGTGCAAGGAATATGTCAGTGATTTAAAGGACATTTATTGGACAGATTGAAATGTCATTTTCTACTTATTTGAGAAAGAGAGAAACACCAGTTTGTTGTTCCACTCAGTTGTGCATTCATTGGTTGCTTCTTGTATGTGCCTTGACCAGAGATCGAACCCACAACTTGGTACTCGGAACAATGCTCTAACCAACTGAGATACCTGGCCAGGGCCATATGTTTTTGCCCTAAGTGATCATTTTTCTCCAAGTATAAAGACTTTCTAAAAATATTTTATAATTTTATTGG